>NC_135580.1:50380848-50686984 GCF_965152235.1 Eretmochelys imbricata | reverse complement strand
GGGGACATCCTGCTCCAGTGTCTGTGGGGATCCAAGCAGCTCCTTCTCAGGCCAGTTCCCATAATGCTCTTCCAGTTGGTCTCTACTGTTTCTTAAGCTGGTAGCTCTTCAGGGCAGGGATAAGGAGAGAACTCCTGGCACATTGTCACAGGCCATAGTGCTCTACCAGTCCCCACCGCTCAGAACAAAGCAACTGTGCTGTTTCTGCTCTGCACGTGCGCTGGATTCCCATCCAGAAATCCCACACCCATAGGATGTGTGGGGCAGGCAGAGAGACGTAGCGGCTTGGTGAATGGCTCGCAACAGACCAAGAGGGCAGGAGCCCAGGAGCCGTGGCAATGGAAGAGCCAATATGGGATGTCTTCTGGTGTCTTTCTCCCAGGGTTCATTGGCCTCCCTTGCCCCTGGCCCATTGTGCTCACTGGGGTGTGCTATGGGCAGGCTGCTCTGCTCAGTTGGCTGGTTCTCCATCAAGGGGCCTGGCTCTGGATATTGCTTTTCTGGGGGTGGTAAGAATGATGTGGCCATCCCGGCCCAGCCTTGGAGTTCACTCTGTTGTATGTGCCTTTGGCTGCAGCCTCCCGAAACCGCGATCACTTTGGCCACGAGAACTGGGACCACCAGCTGAAGCTGGCAGTGGCCTGGAACAGGGTGGACATTGCTCGCAGTGAAATCTTCACAGATGACCATGAATGGAAGGTGAGATGCACTTGGCCGTGCCTGTCCTTCAGCAGCAAGTGGGGAGCGGAGGGTCTGATTTTCAGGTACTCTCCAAGACTTTAAGGCCAGAAGGGATCATCATGACCATCTAGTGTGACCTCCTGCACATCGCAGGCCACACGATCTCTCCCTCCCACTCCTATAGTAGCCCCGAAACCTCTGGCTGAGTTACTGACGTCCTCAAATCTTGATTTAAAGGCTTCAAGTTACAGAGACTCCCACATTTACACTAGTTCAAACCAGCAAGTGACCTATACCCCAGGCTGCAGAAGGCAAAAAGCCCCCAAGGTCTCTGCCCTGGTGCAGGGATGGAGGGGTGGGATCTAAGGGGGGCTTTATGTCACCTTTGCCTCCCTCCTGTTCTGGAGCCAAGGCCAGTCAGGATGCTGGTGCAGGGCTGCCTGCTCTAATGTACGCTCTGCTTTTCCTATCTCCTGACTGCTCTGAAGCGCAGAGACTAGCCCTACTGCAATACGTGCCAGCCACACCTCCAGAGCAGGGCTACTACAGGGCCTTGTATGCTGGCCAAGGAGCCCCCTGCATAGGGAGCATTCTCAGGGGGTCAATTTCTACCTGCTTTAAGGCCTTCTTATGTTGTCAGAAGCAGCTACTCTGTTTAAACCTTGTAGATGTGAGTCTGAACTACAGATGGGGAACCCAGGATTCAGTACTTGGTAATGCCCTGTTTTTCCATAGATAAGCCCCTTCGTTTTCAGTTTAAACAGATTTTTACAGAAAAAAATCCTGGGTTTTACAAAAAGTATTATTTGTTTTTTCCAATTTGCACCCTACTTTTGTATCATTCAAATATATAAAAAATAACTTGTTTTATTAGGAAAATACCAGTACATTGCATGAGATATATGTATTACAAGAATACATTATTCTGTGTGTATATGCAAAGCTGCCCGTTGAAGTAAGTCTATGTGTTGGTCTACAAGATACACACAATAAACAGTCACGCACACAAGCTCTGAAGTACGCGTGCGCGCATCTGAACATACGATTGAAACACACGCCCACCACAAACACATGTCAAGCTGTTAGTAGACAACGGTTTAAAGATCTGATACACAACAACGGGAAGAAAATGAAAATCTGTATCAGACTACGTTTCGGAACACAAGGAAGGATTCAAACGTTTTAAAAAAACAAAAACAGGAGAAAAGGATGAAGTTGAGCGTATGCACCTCAAATGGTCTGGCCCAATTATTAAATGTAAATCTTTATAGGCTAATAGTTCTAAGTCTACAACGGTAAACTGTTTATTCAAATGAAAAGTTTTATTTGGGGATTATAGGTAAGGCTAAGAAAAATTCACAGAAGCCCGTGACCTGTCTCTGACTTTTACTAAAAATTTCCATGATAAAATGGAAAGGGTCTGGGCAGCTGTGGGGTGGCTGGGAGCTCTCCCCCTCGCCCCCCCCCCACTGGTGGGGGCTCAGAGCTCCAGGGTCCCCCTGCCACCAGCGGTGGAGGGAAGCTGCAGCGTCCTCCTGCCCACTCCCGAGGGAGCTGTGGGAATCCCCCTGCCCTGCCATGGCGGCCAGGGAGCAGCCGGGGTCCTTCTGCCCTGTGGCGGTGACGGGGTGCTGCGGGGGTCCCTCTGCCTCATGGCGATGGCTGGGAGCTGCAGGGTACCCCCCTGCGTGCAGTGGCAGTTGGGAGCTGCAGGGTACCCCCTCTGTCCATGGCTGAGAGCTTGGGGGCCCTGCCGCCTCAGGCAGTGGGGGTACCTCACAGCTTCCTGCCGCTGTGGGAAGCGGCAGTACCCTGCAGCTCCCAGCCACCAGGACTGAAGTCACGGAGGTCTGTGGAAGTCATGGATTCCATGAATTCCACGACCTCCGGGACAAAACCGTAGCCTTAATTAGAGATATATTGTTTTCTTAAACTCAGAGGTGGCATTGTGTTTTGAGTTCTGTTTTAGTTCTGCAGCAAACCACATTGAATTCCATTCGTCAAAGCATTAATCTATGGATTATTTTTCTCCCCGTCCTTCCGCCCACCAAAATAAACCCCAGTATTTACCCAGAAAAAGTATCAATAGTTTTTTCCACCGATTTTCACCTGTTTTTGTTGTTGTAGTAATAAACACTGATAAATTCCCAGGAAAAAGAAAACGAAGGGCCCTATCCATAGATCTAATAGCAACCTGCTCAGGCCAAAAATTTGACCGGCCTTTAAATGCTGACTGGGCAAAGAATGTATTCTAGAGTCTGAATAGCTGTCTTTTAGAAATAAGTTACCACTCCACTGCCAAGAAATCTGTTGCAGATGCTGCCGTCCTTTTGCGCACTCAGTTATTATGTGCATCACAAGTCTGCTGGATGCATGGCTCCGCTCCCTGAGCTGTGCATTTTCCCGCTGACGTACTCAGCAGTGTCACAACATTCAAGTGGAGAGAAGTGGGGCCGGAAAAGCAAAGCCAGCTCCACTCTCACGCACCTGTTTTTCAATCTGATTGCACAGAAGCTAGGGGTGGGAAAAATTGCGTCTTCCCTTTAATTTATCTGACTCCACTGGAACTTTGAAGTAGTTTACAGAAGTTGACGTGTTGGCAAATATTTTGTCGGAAGGCTTCAGCTGCCCAGTGGGACCCAAGAGATGGGAGCAGGGCTGGCCAGGAATTCAGAATTCCGTTCTGCAAAAATGTTGAGGTTTTGAAATCTGTTTTCATTCCGCATTGGAACAAACCCGAGACCTTTTGACATTTTTCATGAAAAAACATGAGACAGAGAGCGACCAAGTGCCCAGAATAGTTAAGACATGGGATATTGGAGATCCAGATTCAAGTCCCTGCTCTGAATAAGGCAGAGGAGGGACTTAAATTTGGATCTCCTACATCCCAGATGAGTGCCCTACTCACCAGGTTTTCTGGGTTGAACCAGAAATTCCATCCTAGCTGTGAGGAACCTCCCTTACGCAAGTTCCGTCGAAACCCATACATTCCTGCAAAAAAATTTGATTTTGATGCTTTGGCATTTCCTGATGAGAAACCCATCAAACAGAAATTCCTGACCAGCTGTAGGTGTATGTACCACTCCACGTGTCTGGAGACAAGCAGTGGTTAAACAGAGGACACACACACACATACCTGAAAACAAAACGTGAGGGTGGCATGAGTTTCTCCATGGAAACATCCAAAGTTGCATGACAAGACGCGTCAGAGAATTATAGGGACTCCCATCTCAGCCACTGAAGAACCAAAAGCCAGGAAAGCAGAGTTCCAGAGTGCCAAACCTTCTGACCACAGAAGCACGGCCACTCGTAGGTCTAATGTCCTGCCAGGGTGGATGGCCACTACAGAGCCCCTATAGCTAGAGGATGCCATGCTCTACCAAAAGCACCACAGCCTGCAACCCCTGTGCACGCTACCTCACAGCACGTACTGACCTGAGGAGTCCCATTGAATTTGGCGGGTTTGCACATGGGAGGGGTATTACTTGGCGTGAGTAAGGCTGAAAGGATCTGGCCCCGAGGAGGGGAAATACCTGGCCAGCTGTAATACCCAGTACAGATGGGATCAGGGCTGGGTCACACAGGCAGCTGATCCTGCCAGGGCCCCAGGTCGGGAAAGACGGGCAGAAAGAAAGTACTCCTCTCCTAGGGGGAGGGGAGGAAGACCGGAGGGAGCTGGTCAGCCCCACACCACTGGATTCTGGGCAGGGAAGGGGATGAGAGCGCTGCCTAGCTGCTGTCCGAGTGGGGCAGAGCAGCCCCAGAGCCACGGCTGCTCTGAGAGGAGGGGAGAGGAGCAGGTGGCCAGTGACCCAGGGCAGAGGAGGAGCAGAGCTCTGCCCAAGGGGGCAAAACTACTTTGCTTTACTGCGGGCAGTGGAGACGTGAGCTGTGCATGGCTTGTGTCGACCTGTCCATGCCCTCCCCTGTCTTGCTGCCTCCCCTGCTGGCTGCTTCCTCTGCTCCAGCGACCCCTGCCCAGGCTTGCTGCGGTGCCCCATGCCCGCTGCCGGCTTTGGCACCCTGCCCTTCCCCTGGGACTAATCAGCAGAGCGGCGTCACTCAATGACAGCGCTGTCTCTGGCCTGCCAGCCTGCAGATCTGCACCCCGTGATGGCCGCCGCCCTGATCGCCAACAAGCCGGACTTCGTGAAGCTGTTCCTGGAGCAGGGCGTGCACCTGAAGGAGTTCGTCACCTGGGACACCCTGATCTACCTCTACGAGAACATGGCGCCCTCCAGCCTCTTCCACAGCAAGCTGCAGAAGGTGCTGGTGGAGGAAAAGGAGCGCTCGGCCTTCTCCAAGGTGCCAAAGATCCAACTGCACCATGTGTCCCAGGTGCTGAGGGAGCTGCTGGGCAACTCCACGCAGCCGCTGTACCCGAAGCCCAAGCATGCTGAGCGGCACCGGCTCTCCATCGCCGTCCCGCATATCAAGCTCAACGTACGAGTCTCCGTGCGCTAGGGCAGGGAGCGAGGGGAGGGGGAGCTGAGGGGGGTATACCTGCTGGGAGAGGACACCAGCTGGCGAGGCCAGAACTGCGGCCAGGTTTCAAACCGGGCACCTGAGCAATCCCTGCACTGGCCAGCATCTGAGAAACCCCAGCCGTGGGACATCCAACTGAAGGCTCAGGGAGATCTGCACTGGTGGGAGTGTATCAATGTGCCTCCAACCAGGGCTGACCCCTAATGCCACACTGGTGCAAAGGAGGGCTCGTGATGGCACAGCTCTCCGATCCATTATCAGGTTGGCATGGTATAACTATGCCTACCTGGACCCGGGCCATGTATGGCCCACAGGAGCTGGCCCTGGGATAGGTACATTGGTGTAGCTCCACTGGTGTAAACTGCCCTGCTCTAGACAAGCCCTTGTATTTGTTTGGTTGTTCCTCTCCAGGTAAACGCAGGTTTAAATTCCTGTAAAATTCCCTCCTCAGCTCAAGTGGGTTCCTCTGAGTCCCCACCGGAATCACCTGAAAGCCAAACATGGCCGTTGTAGGCAGATCATTGACAGGCCCTTTCCTGGAGCCTGATTCCCATGGCCTTCCTCCTTGCACAGCGGGTTAATCATGACACACCCTTCTGTAGCAGTAGCATGTCCCACCCACATGGCACTGCTGTCCCCGTCCCGACAAGGGGCAGGGCAGGGGAGACCCTCTAAGTCAGGTGTTCCTGGCTCCACGCACTTGGGAAACCCCAGGTGTTTACAGGACAAGTACACGGGGCTGGGGCGGGGAGACCCTGGTAGCTACAGAGGAAACTTGCCAGCAGATTTCCTCACGTCGTTTCCCCAAATGCCTGGCTCCCCTGCTTTTCTGCATGTATTAGTGCAGGGCCTCACGGTGTGAGCTGGGAGTTGCACAGAGCAGCTGCCACAAGCTGAGAGAGCAAGTTAGCTAGCTGCCCCTGCAGTGACACCAGATCGCTGGTCCCTGTCACCAGGTCTCTCCTTTCTCCATGGCCTGCAGCCTTCCTGCCCCCTTACCAGGGCTCTGGTTTGCTGTTCCAATGGGGTGCTCCTGAGCGAGCGTCAGTTCTTTGCAAAGTCTTGGTCTAACTCTGCCATCCTCCCCAGGTGCAGGGCGTGAGTCTCCGCTCCCTCTACAAGCGCTCAGTCGGCCAGGTCACCTTCACCATGGACCCGGTCAGGGACCTCCTCATTTGGGCTATTGTCCAGAGTCGCAAGGAGCTGGCTGAAATCATCTGGGCCCAGGTACGAGGACCCTTCCCAACAACTCCCTGAGGTCACTGTTAACAACAATAGAGTTGAACCCAGGTCCTTCAGTGCTGACCACCTGTGTCTGCCACATCAGCCCATGGACTCCCAGCTCCAGCAACACCGCTTCCCTCCTGTGCAAGTTTGGGGCCCATTGCTACTCATCCCACACTGTCGTCACCACCCCATGCTTGTGACCTAGTGCAGAAGGGCCGGGGTCTGTAGGGGAGGGCAGAATCAGCTGGGCTCATGCCTCCTTCTTGTAAGAGCAAGGGCAAAAGGCTGTCTCTGAACCCACCACCATCTGCAGCTTTGGCAGAGGCATGCCAGGATCACGTTGCCTCCATCAAACCAAGTAGCTGTCGGTCCCCGTTAGGACGAGGGGGACCCATATCTTCCGGCGCTGGGTGGTTACAGCTCATCAGCTTGGGTCTGGCCAGGAAATTAATGTCCTGGGCCTAGACCTTTTCCACCCACAGTCCACAGGAGGGCCAGCCAGGTTGTCCCACGATGCCCCATGAAAGCGAGCACAGAGCCGCACAGTGAGTTGGGGTGCTAGGACCCACAGGATATGTGCCCAGATGTCTCTCCAGTGGGCCCAGCGCCAGTGCAGGGAGTAATGGCAGCATGCGGCCGCGCCTGCTGCTCGGCACTGTGCCCAGGCTCTCTGGAGCTAGGCCAAGGCACAAGATAGCTTAGCTCGAGAGCCCACAGCAGTGGAGGCCCTTACCTGAGAGCTGTAGCAAGGGCAAGTCTCGTACCCGGAGCAGCCACTAGAAGGGGACAGAGCGCCCCCCTCTCCCAGCCTGGGTTGTGTTACTAGTGCAGCAGCTGCACGTAGAACTGGCCAGGGCCATCAGGAACAGCGAGCTGTAGGCCTTAGGGAGAGATCCCTTCCCAGCAGGCAGCGTGGGTGGTGGTGCCATGTCCTGGGCCAGCTCAGGGTGCTCCCAGTTCCCTGGGCAGGAAGGGAGGAGGTGCTGGGATGCTCATGGACAGGGCAAGGGGTGTGTGGAGGGTTTCCTGTGCTGAAGAAGCTCTGGCCAGGAAAGAGCATCCCTTTAAATGACAAACCACTGCAGCATTCCCCAGCAATGGTCCAAAGACCTGGGCAGCTCTAGGGCATGGCAGCACCTGGCCCCAGTGTGGGGGGTACACTGCAGCCTGGGCAGGGGCTGGAATTACCTGTCTAGCCAGGAGCCCCATTTGCCATCACTTCCAGCCCTGCTTTGTAATGCTGGCCTTTCTCTGTGGCGCTCAGCCTGGGACTGCCCACTCCTCTCCCTCCAGCAGACACATGGGGCTCTACTGGCTTCCAGGATGGGAGTTCCCTGTTCTTGCTAATCTGTCCCCTGCTTTCTCAGAGCCAGGACTGCATTGCGGGGGCTCTGGCCTGCAGCAAGATCCTGAAGGAGCTGTCCAAGGAGGAGGACGACACGGACAGCATGGAGGAAATGCTGACCCTGGCAGAGGAGTATGAGCACCGAGCCATTGGTGAGCGTTGTTACCATATGCCATGCCCGCTCCACGCGGTGATCTGTTCCCCACTAGTGGGGGGTCCTTTAGCTCAGGCAGCTGCAGCTCATGTATCTAGATCCAGAGATCCCAGGATCAATCTCTGCTCCCAACAACTCACCAGCGACAACAGTGTTGCACTATCGGCCCCTCCTTCTGTCTGGAGCCGCTGCTCTTTTTCCTGAGTCCGTTCCTGGTCCCTCCCTGGTTCCGACTGGCATCAGGCACCGCCCCTCCCTCTGGCTGGGGACAATGGCTGGTGATTTCCGACGACAAATGTCGCTCCACAGTCCAGATGCCAGGCAGGGCAAGGTGGGATCTGGTGGGCCTTGACTATTCCAGTGCCGTGTACTGGTGCCAGATACCCCCTGGCTAGGAGCAGATACCCCCGGTACACAGAGGTGGATAGTTATTTCCTGGGCATCTGCGAGACAAAGCCATGCTTGGCTGGCTGGCCTTAGGGACATGGTGGGTGCTGTACCTGGACCAGGGTGTTTGGTACACACATATGGGGCTCGGGCCATTTGTTTGGAAAGTTGTTGCTTGGGGGCTGGGAACTGTGTCTGGTGCCGGGTAGGAGAGGCTGGAGCGGAGGCCACAGTGCAACATAATGGCTGGGCCTGTGAAGAGTGCTGGGCTCAGAGGTCAGCAGGAATCTGTTCAGAGCACAGCTGGACATGCCATGACAGAGTAGACTAACTCCAGAGATGGATCTCCAGCCTAGCAGGTGCACAAAGCCTGCATCTGAAGCTTGGGCCAACGCAGGGCCCTGAAAAGGACAGGAAGCTCTGGGGCCGGGCTGAATGGCGCTGCCTCTGGCCCCATCCCCAGGAACGGCCTGTCTCCTCCGCGGCGCAGGGCTCGATCCACGCTGGGCACTAGCCTCTCTTTGGCCCATTGCCCACGTGTGGCTCTGCTCTCTGCCCTGCTAGGCGTGTTCACAGAGTGTTACCGCAAGGACGAGGAGAGAGCCCAGAAGCTCCTTATCCGAGTCTCGGAAGCCTGGGGCAAAACCACCTGCTTACAGCTGGCGCTGGAGGCCAAGAACATGAATTTTGTGTCCCACGGAGGCATCCAGGTGTGTTTCCAGGCTGGGAGGAGGCACCCACCTCTTCCCTGTCCCATGCTAGGGCCCAGTATCCCGCTTCCTAGGTGTGGGGCTCAAAGGAGGGCACGCCACTGCCAGGGCTTTGTGTTGGCTCCCCCAGCACCGTCTCCCGCTGCCTGAGCTTGGCCAGGGGAGCATGTCTGGCAGCTCAGGTTCCACCAGATGTCCTGTTCCCATGGCACCCTGTTGCTCTGAGTGTACCTGCACCCATTGCCTGCATCGATCCTGTGCCATGCTGCCTGGAAAGGGCCGAGCCCATGAACCTGTTCTCGAAGAGAGAGGGGACGTGCTGTGGCATATGGGCTCCCTGCACACCAGTGCTTCCCCACAGGAGCTCGCACACGCTCTCAGGTTGCCCTGAATGCCCCGCCCCTGCACTCACTGGCTGCCCACATTGTTTCATTGCCCGCAGTCCATTTCCTCTGCTCTTTGGTGGCCACTCACTGATCCTCGGCCACACGGGGTCCCTGTGCACCATCCAGACTAGTGAACTACTCAGCAAACCAACCTCTGCCAGCTTCCATCTGGCACAGCTGTGGGCAGGCCCTGGGTTGTTCACTGAGCCCTCTATGTGAGGGGTGTGGATCTGGCCAGGGGTGGGGTGGGACACGGCAACATTTCTGTTTGGGATCAGCAAGGCTGGAGCTAGGGGTGAAGGGGGGCGCTCTGGGCTCCATATGAGCTTGATTTCCTTCCTCTGCCGCACCCAGGCCTTTCTGACCAAAGTCTGGTGGGGGAAGCTGTGCGTGGACAACGGGCTCTGGAGGGTGATCCTGTGCATGGTGTTCTTCCCCCTCATCTACACCAGCTTCATCACCTTCAGGTACCACCAGGGCTCCCAGGATGGAGCTGGCACGTGGCCCTGGCCCTAGCTGCCGTGCGCTGCTGGGAGTCGGACTGTAGGACTCGCATTCCCTGACTGCAGAGTGCTTGCCTCCCTCCTTTGCCTCTCCCCTGTGCCACTGCGGCATCCTCGGGCTGGCCACTGGTGTAAATAGTTCTCCCACTGCCATGGGTGGCGCGTGAACTGCCCATTCAGGGAGGCTAGCCCTGGCCCTGCCCCTTCTGCCTGTGGTCCCGCCCTCCACCACACCCTTCCCCTGCGAGAGCCCCCCACCATGGCCACCGCCCCCCCCTCCTCCCGCTGCAGCTCAAGGCTGCCTGAGCACCCCCAGCCCCAGAGTTCCGGGCAGGCTGGCTCAGCACCCACAGCCCCAGCATGCCAGGCAGGCTGCCCCAGTGCCAGGCAGCCCGAGCACTGGCTCCAGCTGCCTTGAGTCCAGGGCCACAGGCCGGCCCACCCTAGCCCCAGCCCAGGCCAGGGGGAAGAGCGGGAAGCAGGAGGGGGTCTCAGGGTGGAGCGAGGGCAGGGCCACACCTGGCTTTTTGGGGAGGCTCAGCCTCCTGTGGCCTGCGATACCCACCACCCATGCCCGCTGCCATCCAACACTGCACTGCTCGTGCCCCGGCAGCCTAGCTGATCTACTCCGTGGGAGAAATGGCCCAGCCCTTGGAGCTCACCGAGCTCTGTTGTGCCAGCTAGCAGCAGCAATCCTGTCCTGCTGTCAGCTTCAGCCAGCTTACCCGGGAACGTGATCCCAGCCGGCCAGCACAGGCCTGGGGGCACTGGTGAGCCTTGGGGGCAGCCAGGACACTCTGTCAGAGCTGGGCTCTTTCCTCGCAGCAGCTGCCCCAACATCTTCCTGGGCATGGCATTGCTTGGCCTAGCAAGCTGCGATGGGAGAATATGAGGGGTCTTAAAGCACAGTATAATGAGAGTAATAGCAGTCCTGGGCCAGGCAAACCTTCCCGTCCCCGAGGGGCTGGGGAGAGTCCCAGGGTTCCCTAGCTGCACTATAACTGCTCAGAGCAAGGCCTCTCCCGGTTAGTCCTACTCAGCTGCGTCCAGCTCCCCTCTAACAGCTGAGTCAGCTGTTCCTTCCTGCTTCCTTCCCCCATGCAGGGAGAAGAGGCTGCAGCCCATGAGCTGCCTGACACGCACCCACGCCTTCTTCACAGCCCCCGTCGTCATCTTCCACCTGAACATCCTCTCCTACTTCAGCTTCCTCTGGCTCTTCGCCTACATCCTGATGATCGACTTCCAGGCGACGCCGTCCTGGCGGGAGTACATCATCTATTTTTGGCTCTTTTCCCTGGTGTGCGAGGAGACCCGCCAGGTACGGGGTGGGCTCAGCAAAGGCGTGGGGGGCAGGGGAGATGGTGGTGATGCTGCAATCCAGGCTCTGCCGGGCCTCTCTCCCAGTCAGCCAGGGCTGCCCGCCCCAGGGTCTCTCGGAAGGGCAGCAGGCAGCAGCTGTTCCTGTTTTCTCACTGCTGTGTGTGCTCCCACAACAGTCCCATCACCTATGCCAGCCAAATGGGGCTGTCGCACCTGTCAGTTGGCCACACACTCACTCGCGCGCTCTCACATGCCACGCTCACAGGGTTCACGCCAGATGGGCCCTTCGGACCATCTAGTCTGGCAGGGCCGGCCTTAGGGAAATTGTCACCCTGGGTGAACTTGTATTTTGGCACCTCTGACCCCTGTGGATGCAGTGCCCCCCATCCCCTCTGGCTCCTGTGGGTGCCCCCCCGCCATTGCCCCTGGCCTCCACGTGCTCTCCAGACTCCCCAGTCCCCTGCGCCCCACCCCCTGCGCCCACATGGGGAAAGTGACCTGGATGCACAGAGCGGCTGGCCTTGATGCTCGCTCCCCCCTTGAACGCTGCTTCTCCGCGCACCCCTCGGGGGCTGTGAGTGGGGAGTGACGTCAGGGGTTGTTCCCCACCTGGGCTGTGTAAAGGGAGGGCAGGAGAGCAGCAGCTCCTGATGCCTCACAGCACAGCCTGGGTGGGGAAAGTGACTTGGATGCAGGGAGCCCTGGCGTTGCTCCTCGCTCCCCGCCTTGCAGCCCCCTGGAACATAGGGAGGGCGAGCAGTATGTGTGTCACTGCTCTCCCCCCCCGCCCACGTTCCTCTGATGGGAGGAAGCAGGGAGACATCTGGGCACCTCCCCCGAGCCGTGCTCCCCTGCCAGCCAGGAGCAGTTTCTGACACTACACTGGCAGCGCACACCTCTGCACTCCCGCACGGCGCCCTCTGCACCATGGCGCCCCTGGGCAGTCACCCGGGTGGCCCACCCCTAAGGCTGGCCCTGTAGTCTGGCCTGCTGTACGTCATATACCAGAGAATTTCACCCAGCCACACCAGTGTCAAGCTCAGTCACTTGGGTCTGCACGCCTTTCGGGAAGATGTGCTTTAGTCAATCCGAGACAGCGAATCCACCACTTCCCATGGTAGTTTGTTCCCGCTTGGCCCTCTGGTGTTCTTCAGACATCATTCTGCCCTGGCGACTAATCTTCATTTAAAGTTACAGAGGTGCTCGGTGTTGGCAACACTTGGCTGTTTTATGTCCCGGCTGAAACCTCTGAAGAAGGTGGCAGAGCAGAAATATCAGCAGTACGGTCCGGTGCTTAGATGCCTTGGGCTAGCAAGCTGCGATGGGAAAAGATGAAGGGCCTGAAAGCACCATATAATGAGAGGCAAGAGCATCAGAAGCTCCCTAAAAGTGGCGGGGTCACCAGCACCCGAACCGTGGCCCTGCCTCCTGCACCCGCCCCTTCCCCCTGAGGCCCTGCCCCTTCTCCCCCGTCCTCGCATCACACCTTGCCCCAAGATCCCACTCCTGCGCTGCCTCTTCCCCCGATACCTCTCCACCCCCTCAGCCCCATCCCTCACCCTTTTGGCCAGTCTAAAGTGATGGGGCCATGGCCCCCTAGTCCCCCTCCCCCGATAAGAGTAACAGCAGCCCTAAACCAGAAAAAGCTGCCCCTCCTCAAGGGGCTGGGGAGAGTTTCCAGGGTTGGCACTGCAGCCCTAGCAGTCACCCAGTGGCCACAGGCCTGCGCTGGCAGGCTGGGAGCACATACCCAGGTAAGCTGGCTGAAGGTGGTATGGGTTCACCCTCTCTGTTCAAAACATGGGCCTTAGTTCCAATATGAATCAGTCTGGCTTCTGCTTCCAGCCATTGGTTCTTGTTCTGCCTTTTCCCCAAGATTAAAGAGCTCTTTAGCACCAAATATTTTCTCCCATGCTTACTAGAAAGCATTGAGGGCATAGGCCTAACCCAAGTCGGGGGAGAAAATTTTGGTATCTCCGGCGTTTCGTAGTCTGCCTCCACCTGTCGGCCCTATTTACCCTTCCAAATCCATGACATAGCGTGAGGGACTAACAGGGGTCCTTTGGCGATTTGTAGCGATTACAGAGAGAGTCACTGATATTCTGGGCTGATTGAACTGGAGGGATAGTTCAGGAGACCCCAGTACCCACAGAGAAAGTTGGTGGCATTCCCAAGGTTTTGTTTGAACTGCTCTTGTGGATACTTTTGGGCTGAGTCAGGGGAAGGAGGAGAAGTGCCCAAGATATTGAGACCTTCTTAAATGAAGGCACTAAGGCTCAGTACTGAAATAAGGAACTGGCAGCTTTATGGACCCAGGGGTATCTCCCAACAGCCTGTCCCACTGTGCTTTGAGTCCCCTGTAAAACCAAGCGTGGATATATTGGGGTGGTTCCAAGAGACCTGATCAGGAGCCTGGAGGGGATCTTCTCAGCACATGTGTGGATGGAATATTGCATCTTCCCACAGAAACTGTCCCATAACTGTAGCATAGATGAGAAGATGGGAAGACAGGGATTGTTTCTGTGGGAAGAGCTGTCCTTGTGTGTTTGTCCCAGAGCTAAGGTGAACCCAAGATCTGTTCTGTAACCCCGTGGGATGACAAAGAGCCATCGTCACCAGCAAGGATTCATAACTCACTGAGATGGAATCACAGAAAATGCCAGGTCCTTAGCTGGTGTCGATAGCACAAGTGCCCCTGACTTCTAGAGAGGTGGTCTATGTGACTTGAGTGGAGCTATGAGCCAGCTGAGAATCTGGCCCACTTCTCACAGCTAAGCAGTCAAGCCATGTTAGAAAGTGGGTTAGGAGAGCTCCAAAGTGCTCCAAGATGTGATACTGGAGATTATTTGCCCTTTCATTCCTCAGATCACTGAGAAATGATCTCAGGGTTTGGCCAAAAGGAAAACAGTAAGAATGAATCAGCCATGGGGGTGTATGCAAGGATCCTACCGGTCCCTTTGGAAATAACCGCAGTCAGATTCCCAGCCTCACTCCATTATACAAAAGAAGAGTTCTAGATCAGCCTCTCAAATGCACTCGCAAATATTTTACAGGACATCTAAGAACAGAACCTGCCACCTTCTTCAGAGGTTTAGGCCGGAACATAAAACAGCTAAGTGCTGCCAACACCAAGCGCCTCGGTAACTTTAAATGAAGTTTGGTCACCGGGGTAGAATGATGTCTGAAGAACACCAGAGGGCCCAGTCTCAGGGATTGTTGAGTATTCTCCTGGTGCCAAAATCACCATGGCAGGGAAATTCATTATCAATTGAAGCCCACTCCCCCATTTCCTCCCACCCCCTTGAAATCCAGCTCAGATTCCTGTTGGGGACCCAGCGCCACAATTGCTGTCTCAAGTGCATAGAAGCAGCCTATGTTCTGTTTATTGACATACCGAAACCACTTCTTTTCCTAACAGCTGTTCTATGACCCCGATGGCTTTGGGTTACTGAAAATGGCTTCCTTGTACTTCAGTGATTTCTGGAATAAACTGGATGTTTGCGCCATCTTGATCTTTATAACAGGGCTGACCTGCCGGTGAGTACGTGGGATTCTGTAGGACGGTATAAAACTGCTTCTTTGCTGGAGCTGCTGGAAAACCAGGGAGGGGAATTTGCAAAAGAGGTGGTTGGAATTTTTTCAATGTAACATCTACATTCAAAATTGGGATGAAACTTTTCATGGAAACGGGGATCATTTTGCCCAACTCCGCGCTGTCCTCAGGTGCTGTGTCACTCCGTCGGATAGGTTTTGTGCTGTATCTCTCTCTCAAATGGGACTCTCGGGGTATAGAATCATAGAATCATAGAATATCAGGGTTGGAAGGGACCCCTGAAGGTCATCTAGTCCAACCCCCTGCTCGAAGCAGGACCAATTCCCAGTTAAATCATCCCAGCCAGGGCTTTGTCAAGCCTGACCTTAAAAACTTCCAAGGAAGGAGATTCCACCACCTCCCTAGGCAACGCATTCCAGTGTTTCACCACCCTCTTAGTGAAAAAGTTTTTCCTAATATCCAATCTAAACCTCCCCCACTGCAACTTGAGGCCATTACTCCTCGTTCTGTCATCTGCTACCATTGAGAACAGTCTAGAGCCATCCTCTTTGAACCCCCTTTCAGGTAGTTGAAAGCAGCTATCAAATCCCCCCTCATTCTTCTCTTCTGCAGGCTAAACAATCCCAGCTCCCTCAGCCTCTCCTCATAAGTCATGTGTTCTAGACCCCTAATCATTTTTGTTGCCCTTCGCTGGACTCTCTCCAATTTATCCACATCCTTCTTGTAGTGTGGGGCCCAAAACTGGACACAGTACTCCAGATGAGGCCTCACCAATGTCGAATAGAGGGGGACGATCACATCCCTCGATCTGCTCGCTATGCCCCTACTTATACATCCCAAAATGCCATTGGCCTTCTTGGCAACAAGGGCACACTGCTGACTCATATCCAGCTTCTCGTCCACTGTCACCCCTAGGTCCTTTTCCGCAGAACTGCTGCCTAGCCATTCGGTCCCTAGTCTGTAGCGGTGCATTGGATTCTTCCGTCCTAAGTGCAGGACCCTGCACTTATCCTTATTGAACCTCATCAGATTTCTTTTGGCCCAATCCTCCAATTTGTCTAGGTCCTTCTGTATCCTATCCCTCCCCTCCAGCGTATCTACCACTCCTCCCAGTTTAGTATCGTCCGCAAATTTGCTGAGAGTGCAATCCACACCATCCTCCAGATCATTTATGAAGATATTGAACAAAACCGGCCCCAGGACCGACCTCTGGGGCACTCCACTTGACACCGGCTGCCAACTAGACATGGAGCCATTGATCACTACCCGTTGAGCCCGACAATCTAGCCAGCTTTCTACCCACCCTATAGTGCGTTCATCCAGCCCATACTTCCTTAACTTGCTGACAAGAATACTGTGGGTAGACTTATTTGTTCCCCAGAAAAGCAGGCTGTGAATTTTTCTGTTATAAAAAGGCAGTAACATTGGTTAAGCCAATGCACTGATATGTCTTCCTTTCCCCTGTCTGTGTCAGATGGATCCCATCCACTTTATATCCAGGACGGATCATATTGTCTCTGGCTTTTATTATTTTCTGCTTGCGGCTGATGCATATTTTCACAGTCAGTAAAACTCTGGGGCCCAAGATCATCATAGTGAAGAGAATGGTAAGAGCTACTCCCCCCTGCAGATGGCATGATGTCAGTAGGAGCAGAGTGGGGACTACATGTGATCCGGGTATCGGAGCTGTGCATGCCTTCGTTCTGGGAGAGGGTGTAATTCTCTGCACCTGATCTGTGGAGAGGAACCTTTTCACTCCTGCGTTGTCTCATGACTTTGCAGATGAAGGACGTCTTCTTCTTCCTCTTCCTCTTGGCTGTCTGGGTTGTGTCCTTTGGCGTAGCCAAGCAAGCTATCCTGACCCATAACGAGGAGCGTGTGGACTGGATCTTCCGGGGCGTCGTCTACCATTCCTACCTGACCATTTTTGGGCAGATCCCTTCCTACATCGATGGTACGGAACCCAGGGTTTCTCGCAGGCTCCTGGCTGGGCCATGGGATTTCCAAAGCCTTTGTTACAGTGCAGAGACACCCCTGTGCTGTTCTCGTATGGCTGAAACAGCTAGTCTCGTCCTGCCAGTGCGCAGGGGCTCCACGCAGCTCCGCGGCTTCCCAGCAGGAGTCCAGTAGCAGCTCGGCTCTGAGATTTTGACCCAGAACAGCAGAAAATGAGGCTCAGAGTGAAAGAATGAAATTGAAATAAAACATGAAAGACAGAGAGAGCGAGAAGGGCAGAGAGGAGTGAATCTGGGGCTGTGCCCAGAGCTGGTTTGCTGTGTCCTTTACCATGCACACCCTAGTTCAGACCAGCGTCACAGAAGGACATGAGCCCCTTCCCTACTTTCACACCACTCTGAGGAAGGAATTTTGTAGAAATAAACACAACGGGCCGGCGCATCCCTTCCGGGACACCTGCTTGATGCAGAGGCAACTCCCTCAAAGTCAATGGGCTAGATCGCGAGCTGGTATCAATTGGTCTAGGCCCACTGAAGCCAGTGGATCATTACACCCATCAAACTGATGTCATGGAGTGGAGACTTGGGCTCAGTGCTTGTGTCGAAGAGGGTGGCATGAGGGGTCACCAGAGACAGGAAAAACTAAAACTAAAGTGACCCTAAGAGCCTGATCCTGTGAGATGCTGAGCTCTCTCAGCTCTTGTTGCTGTCAGAGCATTGAGGGTGCTCAGCATCTTTAAGGATCAGGACCAACAGCAGCAGGGACCCTTGCCTGACTGTCTCTCTCCCAGCATTCTCCACTTCCTTCACAAATGCATCCCAAATAGTGTCTCCACCCACAGCTCTGCTGGCATGGGTGTGGTGGTGCCATTCATTAGTCATGCAGTCACATGACCATCACTGGTTTCCATGGAAATATTTGCGACTCCTGAAGGGGTTGCACATTTGCAGGGGAAGTGCCGGGTTTGCTATTAGTCATGTCTCTCCTCTTAAAGAGTTACTCTGACCCAGTCAGGCAGCAGAAACAACACCATGTGGCCAATCGCATGCTGTAAATGACAGCTAGAATAAAGCAGTGGGAGCCAGTCTGAGGATGGGAACTATGATTCCAAACGTACACGCACATGCAAAGGACAGTCTCCGGAATCGGGAATCCGGTGTGAATGACTCACCATTCTGAGAGAGGCCTGAATTCCGCTCATTGCCGGGTCAGCTCAACGCTGTTCTCCCAAGTCTAGTGGGTAACTCATCACTGATGAGTGACTGCACCTGGCAGCCTCGGGAGCGGAGCAGAGAAAAAAGCTCCAGCCGCTTTCCTACCCATGAGTAGCTGCTAAGAAACAACCAGTCAGTTACAAACATCTCTTGCTCCAGCGTCCTAGAGGCAGCTGGGTGCAGCTGCGCCATGCAGGGACTGAGTTTGAGTTCCCTACGGAACTCCCTGGCCTGGACGGGCAGGAACAAACTAGTGTTTGCTATTAAGATGGCTGCTATTAAGCCAGTCTGTTTAAGGTGGGCTGCTGGGTCCATGCAGAGCTGCCCAGAACAGCAGCATGTAACACACAGCTGGGACAATGACAGAGCCTGCCAATGTGAAACTCTGGTCTCTTCTCTCGCAGGGGTGAACTTCAATCTGGATCAGTGCAGCCCGAATGGAACAGACCCCTACAAGCCCAAGTGCCCCGAGAGCAATAAGGATAAGCGGCCTGTCTTCCCCGAATGGCTGACAGTCATCTTGCTCTGCCTGTATCTGCTCTTCACAAACATCCTCCTCCTCAACCTGCTCATCGCCATGTTCAAGTGAGTCCGACCCAGCACCGCCACCCCCTGCTCACTGCACCTGTGGGGGGCCATCGGGCGAAGAAAGGGTGAATTAATGCTATAGTAAATGGGGCGGGGGAGGTTTGCTCAGTGCTGGAGTAAATGGGTGTGGGGGGGACAGCATGCCAGGCATACCACTGCTCGGGGGCAAGCAGTATAGGGGCTTCAGCAGCGAGGCATTGCAGGCGCTAGCCCGGGTGGGTCCCAGGAACTGCTCAGACACACGGCTCAAGGCACTTGTCTATGTGGAGGGGGGTGGATTGGGGCCCCAAGTGCCCTGACCTGCCTGGGGGGTGGATGGACGGTCCCAGCTGCACTGGCGTTCCTGGGGAGGTGGATTGGGGATTCCCAGGTGCCCTGACCTGTCTGGGGGGTGCATTGGGGGCGCCAGGTGACCTGACCTGCCTGGGGGTGTGTGGATTGGGGGTCATGGGTGCCCTGACCAGCTTGAGAGGTGAATGTGGGGCCCCAGCTGCACTGGCCAGCACGCAGGCTAGCTCCCGGGCACACTGGCTCAGATGTCAGGTGACCTGCTCTAGATGCAAGCCTGAGGTACCAGCCAAAAGCCTGAGGAACCTGGTGCTTGTGAACTGGTTGGGTGCTGTGGTGCAGACACATTGGCAGGCCCCCAGGCAAGGGTCCACCTGCCCCTCCTTTGGGAGCCCGTCCACCCCTCTGTGCTGGGGCCAACCCCTGTGCTCTGCAGAGCAGCAGGAAGGGAGGCCAGGAATGAAAGGAAAATCAAGGCTGGAAGCCAGCGAGAAGGGCAGAGCGCTGTGCCTGGGGCGGTGCCCAGTGCCGGCTTGCAGAGCCCCTGCCTGGCACTAGCTGGTATGAGCGTAGCTAACCCCTCGCCCCCTGGGCCCTCCTCCCAGCTACACGTTCCAGCAAGTGCAGGAGCACACCGACCAGATCTGGAAGTTCCAGCGGCACGACCTGATTGAGGAATATCACGGCCGGCCTGCTGCTCCCCCGCCCTTCATCCTCTTCAACCACCTGCAGCTCTTCATCAAGAGGGTCCTGCTCCGGCAGCCAGCGAAGCGGCACAAACAGCTCAGTAAGGAGCTCCTTCCCAGGCCAGGCCAGGCCAGGCTGGGCGTGACACGGTGGGGCCTCGCCTCCGCTAGGCTGGGCCAGGGTGACGGTGCATCGTGGGCCACAGGGGTTTGCAGCATTGCAATGCCATGGCTCAAAGGGCCATGGGGAAGTGATGACGTTCTCCAGGCCTGACTGGGATCTGGAGGAGACATAGTACCACTGGGGTCTGAGTGGCCTGGAGTAGGGCCTGGGTCTGAGGGACCTGGGGGTTCTCCTCTGGTGCTCAGCTCTTCGGTTTCTCCTGCAGAAGAAAAGCTGGAGAAGAACGAGGAAGTGGCCCTTCTTTCCTGGGAGACGTACCTGAAGGAGAACTACCTGCAGCACCAGCAGAGCCAGGAGAAGCAGAACATGGAGCAAAATATCCGAGACGTCGTGCAGAGGTACCGGCCCATCTCGCCCGCGTTCCCCTAGGAAAGACCCGTGGGTGTCAGTGCTCTCTGCCGTCACGAAGGGAGCTCTGAGTGGGGAGCCTTGGGCGGCTATCCCCAGGGCCCCCTTCCTAGTCCCCCTGAAGCCGGTGAGAAAAACAACCACGTCTACATGCATATCTCTCCTACTTAAAGCCCCGGCATCCCAGGCAGGCCTGGCTTCTTCACACGACCCAGCAGGGGCTGTCTCAGTCTGGCGCCCCCAAACAGCTACTCCCCTCTCTTGAGAGAGAGGCCCCCTTTTTAGACCCCACTATAGTTCTTTGGCTCTCCAGTGTTCCTGGGCCTTCCCCGTCCTGGCATTGTCCCTTAACAGCCCTTAAGTGAAGAAGAAGTGGCTTATCCTTTTCTGCTTGTTTCTCCTGACAGCCCCCATTAAACTAAACTCAAGCAGTTTTCACGGTAACATGCCAACAACCAGGTTGACACAGAGTATTCGTGCATTATTACCAACCCATCACAGCCCTGGGGCATTCCCATCCAGTGCTTCCGGCTCAGGTGTGACAGAATCTGTGCGGGGACTCATCGCACTGCTGGGACGATAGATCAGCAATACTTTGTTTCCCTTTCGCAGCCTCTTTCCTTATAACCCAGCTGTTTCGCTCCCATTCCCATTGCCCCCAGCACGCTAACAGGCTGCTGGAGCTCCCTCCAGAACCTGTCTCCTCAATCGGGGGGCCACTGCAGAGTGAGACATGCTTCTCTGTTCCCTTGGGGTCTGCGTGGGTGGCTCTGCAGTGCTCCAAGCACTAGACCAAGGGATCGATGACTAGTGGTTTTGGGGCTTATAGTGCAAACTCAGCCCAAGGTAAGCCAAGCACTTGGTGTACCTACCTGGAAAGAGCCACTGGAATGGCCATTGAGCCCTGCCGAGGGTGCATTGCAATGCACTCGGCTTCTCTCCCTGGGACTCTGGCTGGCACTGGCTGGGGATGCTGCAGGGGCAGTGCACTCAGTGGTTTGGGAAAGCAAGCATCCCTCTGCAGTGACTCCTTCTGTCGACCCGATGGGCTCAAGTGAAGTCCGGAGCGGAGGGATAGGTCAGTGGAGAAGAGCAGTCGGATTATTAGGGCTCAGGTGCACTGGAGACAAGGAAAGAATCACTGTTAGTTAGTTCTCTGGCCCCAACGACAGGGGGCCCGCCGAGGCCAATGGAAGCCCCTATCCCGCAGCCAGCGGAGATATAGGGCATATGTGTGGGAGTGATTTGGAGCCCTTGCATGTCCAGAGGGTACGTTTGGAGTGTCAAGGAGCAGCTTGGACCTGGAGGCTCCATGAAGAGCCCTGTTCACTCTATCAGTTACTTCTGGCATAATGGCTCCTGGACAGTCCTGGGCTGGCACAGGTGTCAATGAGAGCAGGATGTGGCCCATTCTCTGCAGGGCTATAGGCATAGGCGCCAACTGCTCCTGGTGCCGGTGGGTGCTTGACCCCACCCAGCCCCTGGCCCCTCCCCAACTCCACCCCTGCCCCGTCCCCATTCCAACCCCTTCCCAAAAGTCCCTGCCCCAACTTTGCCCCCTCCCTGCCCCTATTGGACTCATTCCCCAAATCCCTGCCCCGGCCCTGCCTTTTCCCCACCTCCTCCCCTGAGCGCGCCCCGTTCCCGCTTCTCCCCGCTCCCTCCCAGAGCTCGTTATGTCGCGAAACAGCTGTTTTGTGGCAGCAAGAGCTGGGAGAAGTAGGGAAGCGGCGTGCTCGGGGAGGAGGCAGAGGTGAGGTGAGGTGAGCTGGAGTGGGGGGCCGGGGCGGGGAGCTTGGCTGCCGGTGGGTGCAGAGCACCCACCAATTTTTCCCCGTGGGTGTTCCAGCCCTGGAGCGCCCACAGAGTCAGCGCCTATGGCTGTAGGGCCATGCTAAGCCTGCTGTCTGCTGTGGCAGAGCCACTGGCAGGGGAGATGGTGGGTTGTGGGTGAGACACGCAATGCAGCTTGTGAGGAGATTTAGTGCACACGAAAGTTGCCTGGTGGCATTGGGCAGAGCCAAGTAGAAGGCAGGTAGGTGTGTGCCAGCCCTTGCCCAGGCCACATCGCACCTCGGGGTGAGCTTGCAGGACACTGTGGCCTCCACTGTCTATGTGATCTGCAGAAATGGGACTCAGGGGCAAACCAAAGGCTACAGCTCTAGCCAGATGCAGCAGCGAGCGAGCAGGGCCTGAGCAGCAGTTATGCATGGCTAGTGGTGTGTCATTCACGTGTGCTGAACCTCTCACTTAGTATGGGCCAGATTGGCCCTGCTGCCAACGCAGAGAGGGCAAGGAGCTGGCCCACCTCCATGCACTCTGCACCAGCCTGTGCACATGGGCAGGGAGGAGCAGCCCCCAGCATGGCCGCTGAGGAGCGGGCCTCTCCGCCTTGCCAAGGGATGTGCCACGTGCACACTCAGCTGTGCTCCAGGGAGCGGGGGACACTGAGGCACAACCCTCCGCAGAGCTGTTCCATCCTGCCTCCTCTCAGGGCTGGGTCTGACCAGCATCCACCAGGGACGATGAACAGTGAGGGGCGCTGGGAATGCAAAGGCGGGAATTCGGCACTTTGAGCTGGCAGGCTGCGTGAGGGGCAGGAGGTCTGTGGGCAGCGCTGTGTGAAGGCACGCAGGCTGCCCTGACCCTGGAGCAGTGCCTCGCTGGCTGTATGTCGCTGCGTGGGACGCCTGCTCAGCGCCTCGTTCCCCAAGGCCCCTGTCTCCTCTCACCCGCTCGCAGGGTGGATGTGTTGGCGGAGTTGCTGGATTTGGATCAGGTGAAGAGGACCGGACTGGTGGAGCAGAGGCTGACTGGTCTGGAAGAGCAGGTGAGACAGAGCTCGAGGCGCGTGGAGAGGACAGATGTTGTCACAGATGGCCTTGCATGGAGTGGGTGACATTTGGGATTGGGAGGGGGGACTGGGCTGGGGCCTGGGCAGCCAGCCATGTTCAGGATCGGGAGGTCATGGGGGAGGGAGGCCCAGGGAGTGGGTCAGAGGCTGGGGAGTGGGTTGTACTCAGGATCAGGCAGCTAAGACATCTCATCCAAGCTACTCTGGGAAAACTTGCGCTATTTGAGGGGCAATATAGTCCCATCCCACCGCTGAGCCTCCGCTCCTCTTCCATTTGAGTCCCTTCAGCAGAGGAAGCCCAGCAGAACTGGGCACTGATTTCAGTCCCAAGGTCAGAGGAATTACACAGAGGGTTACACCCCATGAGACTGTCTCCTGCGAGGGGTGCTCCAACCACTGTCCTGACAAAGCGGGGCCACGCCCCTTCTGGCTCTCACAATCACAGTAAAATTGAACTAAACCAAAACCCAACCACATCCCTGAGCCTGGAAATGGGGCATCCACACCCGCCCCTCTCTCCCCACCTCCCCCGCCCATGTCCGAGCTGGGCCCTGGGTGGGAGCTCTGGGAGGTGGCTTTCCCTGACGGTCTGCTCTGCTCTGGATAGATGTCCCAGACCGCCAAGACCCTGGCCTGGATCGTGCGGGCCCTGCGTGGGAATGGATTTGGTTCAGAGGAGGACGCACCCACCGTGGGTAAGTCCAGCCAGTCTCTGACTGACAGCATGTGAGAGGAAAGACCAGCCTTTGTCTTCTAGGACCCATTTCTCCTCTCGCTTCTCCAGGGTTCCCACCAGCGTCACTCCGCTGGCTCCAGCGCAGGCCTGATCGGCGCCAGTGCAGCTGCCAGGCCTGAGAGCAGGACAGGGCAAGGGGCTCCTAGGTGAGCTGGGTAGCAGGCCCTGCCCCATTGCAGAAGGAGCACAGAGAGTCTTGGATGCCCTGAGCTGGGGGAAGGGAGGAGGGGTTGCGCCTGTTCCCATGGCAGGCAGGGGGCATTGTGCCCAGGCTGGGAGGCTCGCTGCCAGCTTCCGCATACCCCGTGTGGGTTGTGCCGTGGCGGCTGGATGCTACACAGCGCAGCAGGCTCCTACTAATTCCCCTTCCTGCCTCCAGCCCCACTGTATTGGAGATCGTCCTTCCCACCCCTTCCCCAGCAGCTTCCCACCTCCACTTGCCCCACAGCTCCCTCCCATGCTGGATTCCTTCTCCGGGCCCTCGGGGTCCATGCAGGGAGAGCAGGGCTGTGGGACGGGAAGGTGGCAGGGGCATATGTGTAACTGTGCTGGGGAAGAGAGGGGAGGCAGACTCACTTCTATGGGGCAATGCAACAAATAGCAAGTTCTAGGCCGAAATCTTCAATAGTCAGTGTCCTGTGCAGACAATGCCCGCCACTTGGGGGCGGCCAGGGGCACAGGGCCTGAAGCCTACTGGCCCCAGCAGGAGACTGTCCAGTGATCCCAGTGCGCTTTGGGTCAGGCCCAGAGAGTGGTGAAGGAAAGCCGTTCTTATGGGGAAACCCAGCTAACCCTGGCTGCAGGCAGCAGGAACCCCATTGCTTTCACCCTAACCCTTCTCAGAGGTCACGTTCCTCTGCTCCATGGGGGTCTCAGCTCTTTTGTGTTTGTCTCCCAGTCCCCAGCAAAGCCCCAGAGCTGAAGGAATACGGCTTGGAGGAGAAGCCCGAGGAGACGACGGCTCTGTACCATGTGAGCGCCCGCAACCTCCTCTATCCCAGCTCCTCCACAGTCCGTTTCCCAGTGCCGGACGAGAAGGTTCCCTGGGAGGTAGGAGAGCGCCACTGTAGAGAGCAGGGCCTGTGGCTGGGAGATCTGCCCGGAGCAGAGGGGCCGTAGCCTGTGATGCTTGGGGCATGTTGATGGAGGCAGGCAGGGCCAGTGGGCAGAGCACTGAGCCAGGAGCCAGGAACCCCTGCCCCCCGGCTCTGACGCTGCCTCACTCAGTGACCCTAGGCCCAAGATGTCAAGCGTGGGGGCCTCCAGCCATGGTTCGACCTGGAGCCACGTGGCCTGGGGAGGGGAGGGAGCTCAGCAGCTCAGTGCAGCAGGCCGAGGGGAGTACGGACCTACCTGCGGAATTAAACGCTGCACCTTGGGCACTTCCCACTGAGGATGCTGGGCCTCCCCTTGTTATGCCTGTGCTGACCTGAGTCCCGTTTCCAGCAGTGAGTTGGGCACTCATTGCAGGTCAGTGGGAAGTGTATCCCTCGGAGGGTAGTTCCTCTGGGCCACCTTGGGGTCCACCAGCTCTCTGGAGGGGGCTATGCCGTCCTGGAGCCGCTGGCGGAAGGGCTGTGCCCCTGGGCCGGAGGGATGCGTGTGAAGTGGTTTGTGTGCTCTGCAGGTGGAGTTCCAGATCTATGACCCTCCCTTCTACGTGGCAGACAGGAAGGAGATTGCTGCGTGCGATCCTCTCAGAGAGTGAGTGTGGGATCAGGTAGTCTCTCTCTCTCTCTCTCATATTCTGTCAACCCCCGACCTCTCTTCCAGCCCCCGGCTTTTGTGTATCCATCTCCTCCACTGGCTGGCTGTCTCTGCCAGCAGCGCTCTCCTGCCCTCTGCCCAGCCCTGGCTCTCTCCAGCCAGCTGGCTCCGCCGGTGTTTGTGGCTGCTGGCCAGCACCGTGCATGCTGAAGAGGACAGGGGCTCTGTTCTGTCTTCCAGCTCCCTGGAGGCTCTTTCGAAGATAAACTACAATGCGATGGATGGACTGATCAACCGGCAGAGCTTCCACGGCACGTATACCATCCAGAACAGGCTGCCGCTGTGAGTGAGCCGGGCGGGGGGTTTCTCACACAAACACTGCCCAAGCAAACTGGCTCTGTTGCCTCGGCGCTTTGGCTCCGGCTCAGTGGTACCATGTCTCCCAGGGGCGGGGAGGAAGAGGGCAGCCCAACATCAGGCCAGTCACAAGCCCGATGTGCTCCCTCACAGTGCAGTGCAGTGACTCAGATCTCATGGGCAGCGTGTGGACACCCCCTTTGGGGAGCCTAGCCCCCAGCCCTGCCCCTTCTGCCCAAGGCCCCGCCCCCTCACCCACAGGAGCCCTGAGCTCCCCTCCCCCTCACGGCCAGAGGAGCCCCAGCCGAACCACTCAGACCCCCAGGCTGCGGCTGGCCCGAGCACCAGCCCAACCCCTGGGCCACCAGCCAGCCTGAGCCACCCTGGCCACTGGCCAGCCTAAGTTTTCCCTGGCCACCGGCTGTCCCAGTCTGCCAGCTGGCCCAAGCCGCCGGCTGGCTGAGCCCTGGCTCCAGACTGCTGCCCAAGCTGAGGTCCTGCCGGCTTCGGGGGAGAGGGGAAGCGAGGGCGGGGCTTCCGAGCGGAGCGTGGGCAGGGCCACGGCCTAGGTTTGGGGAGAGCTGAAGTACTATACCTGCCGCCCATGTCTGATCTTAACGCAGAAGGAGGCCTGGTGCAGCAGTGGGTTGCTCACTTGTGATCAGAGTGGTTAGTTCTCTACTCGCACTGTCTGGGATCACTCCTAAATCCAGGGGAGTTGTTCCTGACATACACCCACAGGTGGGAGGCAGAATCAGGTCCCTAATCTCCATCTGCATCTCCCTCAGATTAGCAGCGAGAGGGGCTGCTACCTGCCCCATGTTATGTGAACCTGAGCAGTGCTTGGAAAACACAAGGAAGCTCAGGAGGTGCCCAGCTCCACTCACCAGGTCTTGGGTTTCCTGAAACAGCCTGAAATGTTGCAGCTGCCCTGCCTGACTCCCCCACTCCTTTCCAATCTGCCCAGCAGTTTCAAGGGAAGAGGCAAGCTGTTCACTTGGGGGTGGGGAAAGGGAAAGAAACCCTAACGTGTCAAAGCAAGTTCTACAGGGGCAAACATTTCTACCCAACTTCACTCTGCAAACTTCTCTCCATGGACGGGGACCAGGCTGTGTGTCTGATGGTGCCTCTGGCACTGTGGAAAATAGTGCCCTTGATCCTAAACCAACCAAAGCTCCATGCAATTGTCACCTAGAAGCCTCATGACAAAGCAAAATGGCAATGGCTGATGGCTCCCGGATGGTGAACAAGAACCAAGAGACATGGCCCTTTCTACCCTGGTGGAAGCATTCCCACCTTCCAATGCACCCCCCACTGCTCTGGGTAACCCCACTGTGCACTCGTAACTAGAAGCCACCATAACGTCTCCCGTCCTGGTGAAGACGTCTGGAATGTTTGTTTACGTTCATTTCCTGAAATTGGGTTGAGCAATTATCCTTTGATGATTGGAATTTTCCAAAGCTCTAAAAAGCGAAAATGGGAGTGGAAATGTGTATTCCTCCAGTGCTGTGCTGAAACATTTCCAGTGCCTTTGTTGTTTGAACAAACACAGCATCACCCCATGGCATTGGCTGTTGAGTTCCATGAGCGACGGCGTGATTGAACAAGCCAATAATCCTGGCGAAGGGATACCAACGCCTCTCTGGCTCTTTCTGTGCTAGGAATCCTATGGGCAGGACGGGGTTACGAGGCCGAGGAAGCCTACGCTGCTTTGGACCGAACCATGCACTGCACCCCATAGTGACGCGGTGAGTACAGCAAGTAAGATCTCGGCTTGCACATCTGGACACCGTTCTACTGGCATGTGGCAGTTCCTTGACTAGAGCAGCACCCTCGACTGGCTGAGCTAGGAACATTACATCTGTAACACATGGGGCAGAGGCCTCTGTCGTACAGAAGGAAATGTATTGCTAAAACGATTCCCGTTCTTTGTTTTAAATAAAGAACAGCCTGTTCTTATTTCATAGACCATGGTGCTATTGTGTAGCAATTGGATCTTTGATAATCTTCTGTTATTGCTTAGCACTTACAGTAAACACCACTTAACTCTTTCAAAGCACTTTACAGTCATTAGCTAACTGATGCTCACTGCACTCATATAGGTAAGTATTAGATCCCCCCAGTAGGTAAATGACTAGCCCAAGGCCACGTGATGAATTGGGAGCAGAGAAAGGATTAGACTTCAAATGTCCCTGGTGTCTGTCTGGCTCCACAACCACGCTTAACCTCTTATCTCAGGAGCCGTGCTTTCCTCTTGTTATCCTGCAAACAGGGCTGGGGGATCTTGGGAAACTGGCTTGTTTTCTAACAGATGTAAAAGCTAAGAGCGTGTAATCTCTTTGATGATGTTCGTGAGAGCTCGGGGTCTCCAGCAAAGTCCATCACTGCCCTCCCTGAGCACTGAAACTGATCTTCACTGCCACGCCACGGGGAGGTATGGGAGGAGCCAGCTCCCCGGGCAGCATGACACATTTCTCTTTTGTAGCTGGAGAAGGAATATGGATGGATCCATTTATAGAAAGAGCCTAAAGAAAATGCTGGAGGTCTTAGTTGTCAAGTCTCCTGTGTCAGATCACTGGGCTCTGCCAGGGGTAAGTGCTAAGGAGCCCATCGACCTGACCTAGCTTTGAAAGGCTCAGAAAACGTAGGCAGATCAGTCAGTGCAGAGAGACGTTATTGGCATCACAAGCTACACCCATGTTACCAAAACGTAAAACATAGGCCCTGTGGGTCTCTGCAGGAGGGAGATACAATCTGCCCCCAGCTGGGATTCAGAGCATCTTATCCCCCATGCCCAGAGGTCTCATAATTCTGCCAGAACAGCCCAGTTGTCCATCTGGCTGTAGCCTGTCCAGTGCAGGATGCACCTCATAACGCAATACAGTACTACAAGTGGCATTTCATTGTCCCCCGGCCCAGCAGGTGATTAATAGTCTGTATCATTTTCCTCCTTGCTAATTTAACAGTCAGTTCTGACTCAGGAGTGTCTGCTCAAAGCCTGGCCTCAGAATCACCATGTGGCAGTAAGTTCCAGAGGTGAATTAAGTTATGTGCAAAACCATATTTCCATGCACACCTGAGGAGTTTCTGCCACGGGCATCCCTTCACTCCTTGCCCAGAGCAGACAGTGGGATGCTCCATGCTTGTCCCCCCATCGGGGGCAGTGCATGGTTTGGGAACTCCTGCTTCCTTAGTAGCAAGCATTGGGCCTGCTCTCTTTGTTGTAGTCAGGGAGGAGTCCCAGCTGTCTGTTCAGACAGTGCCCTGTTGTGATGGTCTGGTTCTGTGCAGGGGTCACTGGAGCCAGGGGAATCGCTGCCATTGAAGCTGAAGAGGGTCCTGAGGAGGGAGTTCTGGCCACAGTTCCAGAACCTGCTGAACCAAGGTGCAGAGGTATGCTGGGCACGCCGCATGGCACCATGCTGAGGAAGCAGGACAAGAATCAGACACCCATTCCCATGATGATAACATGCCAATTCCTTCCATGCAGGACAGAGTGGCCCTCAGAATGAGCCTGGGCTGCAGACCTGTGTACATGACCCTGGTGTGGTCTGCGGAAGTGAGGACGGAGGAATGGTAGAACAGGCCAGGATTGTCCTGCAGGGCACAACAACCACTGCATGGGACTTGCTGTGGTTAAGCAGAGCTCCCAGGCAATGTGCCAGAGTTCCCTTGGGACACCTCTGGCTGCAGGACCGTCCCATGAGAGGGATGCTGTATGTGAAAGCAGGACTTTCCCACAGCCCACACTCTGTCACAGTTCCTTACAAGTGGGCGGGGCCACCAGTACCCAAACCCTGTCCCTGTCCCCCTGCTGCCCCTTCTCCCAGAAGCCCCGCCCCTGCACCACCCCTACTCCTAGAGGCCCCACCCTCGCACCACCCCTTCCCTGAGGCCCCACCCCCATGCCTTCTCTTCCCCCCAACAGCCCGCCTCCCACTCACTCCTCTCCACGCCCTCCCCTTCTCGCTCGCCCTTACGGCAGGTAAAAAGTGGGAGGGGCATGGCCCCCCCGTTCCAGCACTCCTGAGCCAGGTCACAGCTGACCTTCTGCTAGCACACTGAAACCCAAGGGGAACCCTTCCCAGCTGCCTCCTCTGTCCCTCAGGTATACAAAGGCTACGTCGATGACCCCAGGAACATGGACAATGCCTGGATCGAGACAGTGGCCATCAACGTGCACTTTGAAGATAAGAACGACGTGCAGATGAAGCAGCTTAACTCGGTAAATGCCTTTTGCCTTCTGTCTCACAAAGCACTAGCTTCCGTACAGAAAGGCCTCGCCCCCAGGACAGGGCTGAGCAGGCGTTCACTGAAGTCAATGAAGAGCCTCATGCCAACTTGGGTGGGTGTGGGATCAAGCCGCAGAGCTCGGGGAATGGCCCAGATCTCAGCAGCGCGGTGGTGATGTGCCCACAAGTCTTGTGGTCCCATTCCATCCTGCTTCTCTGCCTGCAGGTGGGAGGGACCCAGCCTGGACAATGCAGAGAAGGAGCAGGTGAGAGAGGGCTCCTGGATAGCAATGGGAGTGGTGGAGAAATGGAGCCAGGCAGGGGGGAGAAGGAGTAAAAGGGTCTGCAAGAGGAGAGCAATAGGCGGGAGGGAGGAGAGACAACGGTAGGGTTGCTAACCTTCCCGATTTGGCCGGGAGTTTCCTGGAATCAGGCTCAATCTCCTGGAGACTACTGAAGCCAATCCAGGAGATTTTAGGCTGCAAAAATTCCAGTGGCTCAGAGGGACTAAGGCAGGCTCCCTACCTGCCCTGGCTCTGCACCACTCCCAGAAGCAGCGACATGTCTGGCAGCAGCTCCTAGGAGGAGGCGCAGCAAGGGGGGGGTCTCTGCATGCTGCCCCTGTCCTAAGCATCAACTCCGCAGCTCCCATTGGCCGGGAATGGGGAACTGCAGCCAATAGGAGCTGCAGGGGTGGTGCTTGCAGGCAGGGACAGCATGCAGAGCCGCCTGGCCACCTGTGAGCACAGGAGCCGTTGCCAGACATGCCGCCACTTCCGAGGTAAGCACTGCCCAGCTGGAGCCTGCACCCTGAACCCCTACCGCACCACAACCCTCTGCCTCAGTCCCCTCCCACACCCAAACTCCCTCCCAAAGCCCACACCCCGAACCTCCTGACGCACCCCAATCCTCTGCCCCAGCCCTGAGCCCCCTCCTGCACCCAAACTCCATCCCAGAGCCCGCACCCCAAACCCTCTCCCGCATATCAGCCCCCTGCCCCAGGCTCAGCTTGGAGCCCCCTCCCATACTCTGAACCCCTCAGCCCCACCCCCTAGCCCAGAGCCTGCACCCCATCCCCCTGCTCCAGCCTGGTGAAAGCAAGTGAGGGTGGGGGAGAGCGAGCGATGGAGGCAGGGGGGCTGGAGTGAGCGGGGGAAAGGGGCCTCGGAGAAGGGGTGGGGCAGGCGTGGGGCCTTGGGAAAGGGGCGGGGCTAGGGTGTTTGGGTTTGTGCGATTAGACAGTTGGCAACCCTAGACCAGGGAGAAGCGCAGTGGTGGAGCAGGGCATGCTGTTAAGTTTGTTGTGTAAGGACTGTACATGCAGCAGGCACCATGAGACCAGATCCCAGGAAAGTTAGATGACTTCCTTCCTTCAAAATCTATTACCTGCCTGACTCTCGCCTTCGCTCAGCATTGAGGGAGGGCAGCCGGGCCATTGCTGTGTCCTGGGGGAAGGAACGGCATCTCATTGGTGGCGAGGACATAGCCCCAGGAACTGGCTTTTATCCAACACTGTTGGCGTTCCCTTGTTAAAACACCAATGGTCCGTGCTTATGCTAGTCCTGGGTAATCAAGGCTTGGGGAAAACAGCTCGTCCACACCTGAGCCATCCCGTCTCAGGCTTTGCTGTGCCAGCCACGTGCCGAGTGCAGCTGGAAATATGCATTCTGTGGCAATGTGAGCCTGCGTGTAACGTCTTTGATTTCCTCTCCCAGTTTCTCCAGGGCAGCGACCCAGAGGCGTGCGTCCGGTGGCAGCTGGTGGACAAGAGAATTCCGCTGTACGCAAACCACAAGGAACTGCTGCAGAAGGTGACTGCTCTTTTGGGGGCCTATTACTGATGTTACGGCCGCCACCTGGGATGGATTTTTCCGAAGCTGGGAGCAGTGTCATGGAGATCTGCCTGCCTGGTCCCCTTGTCTCCTGTTGCTCTAGACTGGGGCTTTGGGTGTGTACCTTGGCTTAACCCTCCAGGATCAGTGGGACTGTGGGTAACATGCCATGCTGCATGACTCTCCTTCTCACTCTCTTGTATCATTACTTGCGAGTGAATGCAGCACTCTCGTGAGACACAGATGGCAGCAGCTTGTGCCAGGCCGTCGTCCTTGCAGGAGTTGCCCCACACAGCTCTGCCAATGCACTACAAATTTAGCTGGCAACTTCCCCTGTTGTTGTGGTCTTGGCTTTCTCCTGGGCGGAGCCTGACGCTTTGGCTAAGTTAGCAGTGGGTTTGGGATGTGCACATGTGGGACCTGGAAAGAGACTTAACTCATGGGCCAGTTTTCCCACCCATATCTCTAGAGGTGAAAGGCTCCTGATGTGTGGTGCCACCTAGTACCGGGCCAGGACACCTGCGTTCAGTTCCTAGCTCTGCCACAGACTCCCTGGGGGAGCTTGGGCCCGTCACTTAGGGAGGGACTCACAAAAGTTCTAAGTCCCATGGGCAGAGGAGTCCCGCTCTTGTGTATCAGCACCTCCCCTTGGCTGGCTTAGGCAGTCCCACCTAGCATGCTGGCTTTGTGGGCACATTCTCAGGTGCAAGTCTCTCCCCATGCATTTTATAGGGACCCTAGGCACTGAACGCAGCTTTATGGATCCCAGTGTGAGCCTGTGATTTGGTAGGCTCCGCAACGCCCAACGTCACATCGCCTAAGTCCCTTTGTAACTCTGGGCCCGAGTTTCTTTAGGCCTCAGTTCCCTGTCTGTACCATGGCTCCTCTGGCTCACCTGTGGAGATTGTAGGCTCTGCACAGCAGGGGCTGTCTCTCCCTGTGTTATGTACAGCGCCTGGCACAATGAGTGCCTCGTCCTTGCTGGGGCCCCCAGTCCCTACTGTCATGGTGTACGCTAACACTAATGGGGACGGGCAGCAGATCCCACGGCCTGCCCTCACTCTGCTGCTGACGCACCTGGGCTACCGTACATCCTCTTTCTAAGGGACATTGCTCCATCCACCACACTCGCCCCACTCCTAGGGGCACCTGAGCATGGATTTAGGCCAGCACCTCACTCCTAGGCCAGTCCATATGGGGTCTTCCCACTGCCCCCTCCCTTTCATTCCAGGTACCCTCTGTTTTTTTCTTGATGCCTACTCTGAACCTTGGCTGCTCCTGTGTATGTCAGCCATGGTCATGCTCTCCTGGGGCTTGGAGAACAGCAGGGATCTTTGTCTAGGCTGGCACTGGTACTGCTTCATGGAATACAAAGCAGGTGTCTCCCTTCCCCCCCATCAGCCAGTTGCTATGTCTCACTCGTAGCCCTGAGCTCAGACATCCTGGAAGGCACGTGCTTGGAAGACACTCCGGAGCCCAGGGTTTCACAGAGCTCATGTCACTTCTCTACCTCTGTCAGAGGCACCGTCCTGGATATCAGACCTCTCCCTTGCACCTGATCACACTCACATCACTCACCTTGGACCCGGAGGATGCTGAATGTTGTGGCTCCTCTACAGACTTATTTGTAAAGTGCTTTGGGATCTCTTGACCTGGAAGTGTCTCGATTGTGTGTAAAAAGAAAAGGAGGACTTGTGGCACCTTAGAGACTAACCAATTTATTTGAGCATAAGCTTTCGTGAGCTACAGCTCACTTCATCGGATGCATTCAGTGGAAAATACAGTGAGGAGATTTATAGACACACAGAACATGAAAAAATGGGTGTTTATCATGCACACTGTAAGGAGAGTGATCACTTAAGATGAGCTATTACCAGCAGGAGAGTGGGGTGGGGGCGGGAGAGAAAACCTTTTGTAGTGATAATCAAGGTGGTCCATTTCCAGCAGTTAACAAGAACGTCTGAGGAACTGGGGGGGAGGGGGGAATAAACAAGGGGAAATAGTTTTACTTTGTGTAATGACTCAACCACTTCCAGTCTCTATTCAAGCCTAAGTTAATTGTATCCAATTTGCAAATTAATTCCAATTCAGCAGTCTCTCGTTGGAGTCTGTTTCTGAAGTCTTTTTGTTGAAGAATTGCCACTTTTAGGTCAGAAATCGAGTGACCAGAGAGGTTGAAGTGTTCTCCGACTGGTTTATGGATGTTATAAATCTTGACATCTGATTTGTGTCCATTTATTCTTTTACGTGGAGACTGTCCAGTTTGACCAGTGTACATGGCAGAGGGGCATTGCTGGCACATGATGGCATATGTCACATTGGTAGATGTGCAGGTGAACGAGCCTCTGATAGTGTGGCTGATGTGATTAGGCCCTATGATGGTGTCCCCTGAATAGATATGTGGACACAGTTGGCAATGGGCATTGTTGCAAGGCTAGGTTCCTGGGTTAGTGGTTCTGTTGTGTGGTGTGTGGTTGCTGGTGAGTATTCGCTTCAGGTTGGGGGGCTGTCTGTAGGCAAGGACTGGCCTGTCTCCCAAGATTTGGGAGAGCGATGGGTTGTCCTTCAGGATAGGTTGTAGATCCTTGATGATGCGTTGGAGAGGTTTTAGTTGGGGGCTGAAGGTGACGGCTAGTGGCGTTCTGTTATTTTCTTTGTTGGGCCTGTCCTGTAGTAGGTGACTTCTGGGAACTCTTCTGGCTCTGTCAATCTGTTTCTTCACTTCAGCAGGTGGGTATTGTAGTTGTAAGAATGCTTGATAGAGATCTTGTAGATCATGGTGGAATTCCTCAAGGGCTTCTTTTCCATGGGTCTAGATGATGAAGATGTCATAAATATAGCGCATATAGACATCTTCATCATCTGGACCCATGGAAAAGAAGCCCTTGAGGAATTCCACCATGATTTCAACAATTTCCATCCCACCATCAACCTCAGCCTGGGCCAGTTCACATAAGAGATGCACTTCCTGGACACTACGGTGCTAATAAGTGATGGTCACATAAACACCACCCTATACCGGAAACCTACTGACCGCTATTCCTACCTACATGCTTCCAGCTTTCACCCAGACCACACCACACGATCCATTGTCTACAGCCAAGCTCTACAATACAACCGCATTTGCTCCAGCCCCTCAGACAGAGACAAACGCCTACAAATCAGATGTCAAGATTTATAACATCCATAAACCAGTCGGAGAACACTTCAGCCTCTCTGGTCACTCGATTTCTGACCTAAAAGTGGCAATTCTTCAACAAAAAGACTTCAGAAACAGACTCCAACGAGAGACTGCTGAATTGGAATTAATTTGCAAATTGGATACAGTTAACTTAGGCTTGAATAGAGACTGGGAGTGGTTGAGTCATTACACAAAGTAAAACTATTTCCCCTTGTTTATTCCCCCCCCCCCCGCACTGTTCCTCAGATGTTCTTGTTAACTGCTGGAAATGGCTCACCTTGATTATCACTACAAAAGGTTTTCTCCCTCCCCCCTCTGCTGGTAATAGCTCATCTTAAGTGATCACTCTCCTTACAGTGTGCATGATAAACACCCATTTTTTCATGTTCTATGTGTCTATAAATCTCCTCACTGTATTTTCCACTGAATGCATCCAATGAAGTGAGCTGTAGCTCACGAAAGCTTATGCTCAAATAAATTGGTTAGTCTCTAAGGTGCCACAAGTACTCCTTTTCTTTTTGCGAATACAGACTAACACGGCTGCTATTCTGAAACCTGTCTATTGTCTGTGCGAGCTACTCGGTCTTGTTGTCATCTCACTGGTTTTGACACAAAATGTTGACTCCCAAGTGGGGTTATGGGGCAGCACGTTATAAAGGAATTAACCCCAATCTAGGTTGAGCAGCTACTGTTATTATTTATTTCTTGCTCTGTTCCTTAGGTTGGGGTCCCTGGCACCCCTGTTAAAGCCCAGCATCCTCATATTTGGCCCTGAACATGCTGGGAACTGCATTGTATCTGAGTTTATTCCTTGAACCAGCTCTAGTCGCCTTCCTTAGATGCTAGCATGCCAGCAGCCAGGGCAGAAAGCATCCAGCAGTCAGGGCCTAAATTGTGCCCCCAGCCGTTGACATCCCCCCGCAGTGCCGGAGCAGTCAAACGTGGCTGGCGAGTGGTTCTAGAGGACAAGGGGGGTTGACTCGGGAAAGCCAGGTTATGGAGACAAGGTGGGTGAGGTTGCATATTTGGGTTTGAATTTGAAATAGCTGCTGTTAAAGTGTCTGTGTCGTAAATAGGCACACGTATGGAGCAGGCATTTTGAGGGCAGTAGCACCATGGGAGATAGACTGCAGTCCCATTATTCTTCCTTTGGATTCCTGTGCAGCCCCCAAACATCCACTTCGAGATTCCCATTCCTTATGAAGTCGCTGGACACTGATCTCTGATTTCCCTCCCTGCCACAATTCATCGCTAGAAATGAATGATGTGGTCACATCCTTTCGCCAGCCAGTCACATGTAACTCCCAGGCTAGCCGACCAGGATCTCCAGAGCAAAACTAGTTCAAAACAGGCTGCGAAAGCGTTTGCATATAAACCTGCTTAGCAAGAACATCTGTCAAGCCCTCTCAGTCCATTAGCTAGCAGTGGATCAGGAAGAGGTCCGGAGTGTAGCACTTTGGCCTTGGTTCACAAAGGGATTTAGGCATCTAAGTTGCATGTGGGGCTGAATCCGTTAGGTGCGCCCTGAACATGCTTACTGGATCAGGCTCCACATGTGAGCTCACACAAAACAGCTGAGGGAGGAGGACGAGGAGGAGGAGGTCCCTCCTATGTTTTAGTCCAGTGATTTGGGGACTCATCTGGGAGACCGCCATACGTGTCCACCCTCCACCCAATGAAAAGAAGGGATGTGAACAGGGATCTAGTGGAGTGCTCCAACCACTGGGCTATTCTGCAGTGGCCTTCTTCCCTCAGTCTCTCCAGTTGAAGCTGTTGAATTGTGGATAAATAATTAGTGTCACTGGAGCAGGGGGACTGGCACCTGGGAGTCCCAGCTCCTGGATAAGTGCTCTAACCAGCAGGCTGTACAGTCATTCTCATGCTCTCTTTCCTTACATCTCCGCCGTAGGACAGCTTTAACCAGAGAGGCTGAGGGAACCCCACAGCCCAGCACCTGTGAGGTGACAGATCGCTGTTCAGAACCCTCCTCCTCTTCTGGCATAGGGGAAACATGACACAAGGGCCCTCCCCATCCCCGATGAGTGCTGTAACAATCAGTGGCCCAGCGCCTAAGGCCCTTTGTGCAGCTAGACCTTGATGACCGTAGCTGGTCTTGATGGGATTTTTTGCTGTCATTTAGTCAGTCTTTGCTCAATCAAACTATTCCTTCCACAACGATATACTGAGCAGTGTATGCAGAACAACAGCATCTCGCCTGCAATGATGCACCAAAGTAGGCTTCAGCGTTTGCATAAGGGGACAGAATGATGTTTTATTTAATGCTTCTCTTAACTCAATAAATCTAACAATTAAGATCAATTGCATATGATGTCCTTTTAGTAAATGGTCACTACTGAACTTAACTCCCTCTGTGCATGGAGCTAAAATGTTGGAATTCATTGATTTAGACAGCCACACCGAATAAAAATACAACGTGAGAGTGCTGGATTCTAATGGGATTGGAGATGAAGGGCTGCAGCTTCCAAAATAAACAGCTTTGCTTCGCTTCCGCGTCTGCATGGCAGTGACTAGGCTAGCATTAATGGCATTACTTGCATTAGGGCCAGTCACATTGTCTCTGTATAGTTGTTATGCTAGGAGCTGATTTTCCACTATAAGCCTAATTTAGTCATAAACAGAAGTTCCCCAATACCCAAACAATTTGTGTACAAATTCCTAGGCCATAGCTTACTCCAGTACAGAGATGGTTGGGCAAGTTTGCAGCAGATCTGAGTCCTTATTTAGACAAGATTAGCGTTGCCAGACTGCTGCATTTCCCATTTTTAGTATTTAGCTTGCTACCTTTCTGGAATGGCTTTCCCTACAAATGCCATTTGATCTTATTTCTTCCCTTCTGCCTGGAGCGGGGCCTTTCCACATCGGGCTGGGATTTCATGGAATTTGAGGAGATACCAGCACACTTAACAAGGACATAGAGAATTAATTCAGTAAGTGTCCTCTCATGCCATTGATACATTTGTGATAAATACCTGTGTCCGGGGGGGAAATTAGTCCTTAGTAGCCACCAGGCCACTGAGAGCTCAAGGGATGGCTTTACCCATGCAATGTGCTTTAGGCCAGATCCTCAGCTGGTAGAAATTGGCATAGCCAGTGGTCATTTCTGCCAGTTCAGGATCTGGCCCGTTATCTGCCATGTGTACAGAGGGGACTGATTCTGCTTGCACATACACAGGTTTTGCACAGGTGTAATTCCATGGCTCTCCATGGAGCTACTCCTGATTTACATCATTATAAATGAGAGGGAACTCACCCCCAGCCTCCCTGGCATGAATTCATGCTTTGAAACATAGGCCTTGCTCCTCTGCTGTCCCGTCTCCTTCTCTGTGTCTGGGCTGACGGCCTGCAGGCCATGTGGGGAGGTACACTGTCTGTACAGCATTCCCCCTAGAAGTGGTGCCACCATCCTCTGCTTGACCTTTGGACTCCTCTGCCTGCATGTGGGGTGTTGACTGGGAAATAATGTCCAGCTTAGGCTAAAAAGACAGAAATGTGGGTCTGAGCCTATAGCAGAGGTGTCCCAGAGCCAGCCCAGCTGAGGCATTTGAATGGATCCCAAGAATCTCAGCTTTTGTGTGAAACAAACAAGTCCGTTTCTAGCCCTGGCACTTGTAAAGAAAAATATCTGAACATGGATCGAGTATAAACCACTGCAGTGCTGGCTGCCTGAGTCTGCAGAGAGCCTAAAACAACAGCTCTGAGCTGTGAACTGTCCAACCTGCTAGTCATCTAATTGGAGTGAGATCACTACAGCCCAGTGATGACATTTCCCCTGTCATTAACTACTTCATCACTGTATCTGAGGGGGTGTTGCTGGAGGGGAGGAACAGCAGATGGAGGAAGAGAGAGGAACAGACAGGGAAGGGAGAGAGAACAGAGGCAGAAATAGTGCTGTAAACCTTACGAGCATATCTCCCCCTGAATGTGACGTGAAGGTACTGAACAACTAAGGGATAATAACTAGATGTTTAGTTGCTACGTAACTGCCACATTCCACCCTTGATCTTTGGGAGTTCTGCAGGTTGAGGGGAGTGTTTAGTCCTAAATTAGTAACTGGAATTAGCCCTCTGGCCATCCCAGGGCTAGCGCATTCCTATGTCGAAGCTGTTAACGTTCCCAAGAGTGTCAGCAGCTCCCAGTGAAGTAACTGTATTCTCTGTATCTGCCCATAACCCAGCCAGCCTGAAGCTCCTGAGACAGGGCCATGGCATTGGGACTGGGGCAGGTAGGATCACAGATGCTAAGCCTGTACTGTCCCAACAGGGAAGCTGAATGGCTGGGGGTGTCCTTGGAGGCACATGGGTTTGGGGGGGGGTTGCAGTCACAAGGCTCGCTGGGCACATCAGCAATGCAGTTATTAATCCCCCGAACGTGCCCTGCAGAGATCATACAATGCCATGGGGACAGCAGTTGGCCAGTCCCTGCGCTGGTCCCAAACACTTGCCAAGATTTCAGTGCCAGGAGCCTCCGAGCAGTTGTGACGGGGACCAGCGCAGCCCCGATGGGTTTGACTCTCCACATCCCCTCAGAGAGAGTCGATGGTGCAGCTTTAAACTGATGAGCATGATGGGTCCTATGCGAAAGCCAAGGAGCTGCTGGCAGGCCGGGGCCCCTGCTTGCAGGGGACGATTTGGCTGTGCATCCCTGAGACCTGGCCTCCTCCACTGCACGCTCTTCTGGCAGGGCTCGTGCTGGGGGGACTGAGTTTGCCCCAAGTGAGCATGGCCTCAGCAGGGAGAGCACAAGGGCTTTGGCATGTGCTGGGTTAATGAGGCAGTGCAGTGCAATGGCCAGCCGGGAGCCTGTCAGTACCAGGGCAGAGCCCATCCGCTTCGCCATGGCTCCTGAGTAGCTGGGTGACAGCTCCAGGGCCGGCCCCAGTGTGACCACAACCCTTCCTGGGCCATGCTTCCCTTGGTGAAGGCTGCTCCGTTGGCACAGGTGCAACGTGGCCAGCCTGGGCAGGAAGAGGCAGGGCAGAGGCAGCGTGGATCACCCTGCTGTCGACAGAATGGTTTCCCTCGTGCAATCTGCTGGACTATTTGGGGCAAAGATGTCACCCTGGCCCCTGCTCCCTGAGTGGCTGCTAGTGGGTCAGGGCTGATAGGAGGCCCAGAAAACAATGTGATTATCCAGTAGGGAAGCACCTTGAGGCTCCACCCAAGATCAGAGCCCCTGAGAGACAGCCCCTGCCCCACAGAGCCTGGAACTGGTCGTTCAGGAGCAGGGGAATGGGGAGACACCCTGTATGCAGCCACAGGACAGGAGCAGTCACAGCATAGGTTTCCCCAGGGAAGCACTCTAGGCAAGCTGAGGGCTCAATCTGCAGGGCACATTAGAGGGGGCGCCCAGGGTCAGATGCAAGCAGTGCCAATGTCCTGTGGAGGAGAGAGCTAACCTCGCCCAGCCAGCATGGCACTTGGGGAGCTCTCCCTTTGTGGGGGACAAGGAGAGGTAGGGAAGGGTGTTCCACCCAAAGAGAGTCCATGACTCACCCCCGCAGGTGACAGTGGAGCTGAGACTAGACCCCAGATCTCCTGAGTGCCAGCCAGGGCCAGCCCGCCCCAACCCTGCCCCAACTCTCACCGTACACCGTACACCCTTCTGTGAGGCTGCTGGATTCATTTCAGTGCCAGACTCGCCCTCTCACCCCTCAGGGACAGAACCCAAAGCAGCCAGCCACTGAGACTCCAGCAGGAAGGGCTGGCCCATCCCTGGGACAAGGGGAGCCACAGCCAATGCCAGTGGCAGGTAAGATCCAGTCTCTTGGGAGCAGTTTAAAACCCTCCTGTCAATAGGAGAAGACACTGCACTGAAGACAGAAATTTGGAGGGAATTTGAAAGCACTCGTGAGAGAGCTACTACTCTACCTCTTCCCATCTATTGCCTGGTAATCATGTCCAGAACCTACTGCGATGTACACACCTGCCAGCATGACACAGGGACGTGTGGGGAAGAGATTGAGGTTGTTTATGTGGTTGAGTTATTACTAGGCTGTCCCTTTAAAAAATCCAAGGATGCGCAGCGAGGATGTCAGTGACAGGCAGATGCTGTCCAATTACAGCCCATCTGCATGGTGTGTGGCTTGTGTGTATGCCGAGGCAAAGGAAAGCACCACAGAGATGGAGACATGAGGACTGAACAGACAGCAACAAGTGGTGGACGGGGTTTAAACTCTGCTAGCCCTGCTGGATCTCACCCAGACTCAGGCATACAGGGCTGGAGGGACAGCACTGGCTACATGCTTGGCAGCTGAAGGAGGAGAATGACAAAACCTGAACGGCAGCCAAATGGTTTTACCTCAACTCAGGTAAGGTGCCTTTTCATTGCGGATTTAGCAAACGAGAAGTGCCATTAGCAGGTCAGGTTCCTAGTGATCTCCCACCCTACGGAAGCAGCAGGATTGTATTCAGGGAGAGGAGAGCGGGCTCTTAGGAAATATGTCCTTTCACTAGTTATTAGCTACAAAGTACCCCTGCCCAGCCTAGGTGACTGAGCATATTGCAGATGGGTCCGATTGGAAGCTGTACCACACTGGCATTCGCTGTAACGAAAGAACCCTCTTGCCAAACCTTGCCAGGCAGCCGAGGAAGATGCAGACAGGCTGGTAGTAAAATTGTGCTTCCCAGTGAAATGAAGCTGGGCGTACTCATTGTTCTCTGTCGCCTGGCATGGACACAACCCCTCTGGATAATCAAACTTTCAGCTCAGTGCCTAGCTTCAGCTTTTGAAAGCCAGTTTAATATGGATTTATCAGGCTAAATTCTGCACCGATCTTACACCTGTGCAACCCCATTCATAGATATGGCTTCTGGATTGAATTGAAGGAGTTGGCTTTGACCTATAAAGCTGGAAGACCTTGATTCAGCATAATGCTTTAACTTCAAGCATGTGCTTAATCCATCCCTATTTAGGAGAGTATTTAAGCACATGCTTAAGTGCTTGGCTGAACTGGGGCCTAAATGCTTTGGGACCTTCTGAGTGGAGACCCTGCCTCTCTTGCCATGCCGGGATGGCCAGACCTGGGTTCAACAGAGGAATTCCATGAGGGTCTTACAGTGCTGGAGCAAGCTCCTCCGCAGGTCTGCACACCTGTCATTATGTGTGGGGGCTGCTGCAGAAAGTGTGGGGTTAGATCTGGCTGGCCAGGGCAGGCTGGAGAGTGGCTGGGGTTGAGCTCTGCTAGATCTGGGGGGAAGCTGTTGTTTGTTCTTGTCATTTGTGGCAGGGGTGCCCATAGCCTGGGGCAGGTAACCCTTCTAATTACTGTATTAATCCAACTCACTTAAAGCCCCTGCGCTGAGGCAGGACCACGTAAACTTAGACCAGCCCTGGCGGGTGTTTGTCCAACCTGTTCTTAGCAACCTCCAGTGATGGGGATTCCACAGCCTTTGTTTGGAAGCCTGTTCCGGAGTTAACTCCCCTGAGAGTTAGACAACATTTTCTAATCTCTAACCGAAACCTCCCTTGCTGCAGTTAAAGCCATTACTTCCTGTTCACCCTCAATGGACACGGAGAACCATTGATCACAGTCATAGGTGGCACATGAGTCTTCTCTTTCGGGCGGCTCACACACATGTGCCAGAAGCTCCCTAGAAGTTGGGGGGGGGCCACCTGCACCTGGACCGTGGCCCTGCCACCGAGGCCCCGTGCCCAGTCATTCTCTCCCCCGAGGCCCTGCCCTCGCACTGGCTCTTACCGCCCCCTACTGCGAGGCTCTGCCCGCCCGCTGCTCACTCCTCTCTGCCTCTTCCCCCGAGACCCCCCTCCGGCCCCTTGCTCCTCTCTGATTCTTCCCCCGAGACTCCCCTCACCAGCTGCTTGCTCCTCTCCACCCCTTTCACAGAAGGGCGGGCCACCAAGGGGGCTATGGGGCCATGCCCCCATCACTTTTTTCTGCCTTAGGTGAGCAGAGGGTGGGGGGTCCTCAGGGAAGGAGGAGGAGCAGGGACAGGAAGGGGGCGGGGCCTCAGGGGAAAAGGCCAAGCGGGGTTGGGAAGAGGCAGAGTCAGAGCCGGGAATCGGGGGAAGAGATGGAGCAGAGCGTGGGCGGTGCTCCCCAATTCTATGGGGCTTTGCTTCTGGTGCCCAAAGGCGGCAGCGGGCCGGTGCGCTGCTGGAAGGGTGACCCGTGCCACGTCTGCCGCATTTCTCCCCCCTGCATCACTGGCCTTTTTGGGGGAGGCTCAGCCTCCCCTGGCCTCTTATACCTGACACCCATGATCACCGTCCTCTCTGTAACAGCCCTTCACAGATTTGAAGATGGTTCTCAGGTCCCCCCACCAGTCTCCTTTTCTCAAGACTAACCCTGCCCTGTTTTTTTGTCTTTCCACACAGGGCAGGTTTTCTAAACCATTTATCATTTTTGTTGCTCTCCTCAGGACTCTCTCCAGTTTGTCCTCATCTTTCCTAATATTAGGCTTTATTTTGTTTTCAAATTAGTGTACCTCCCACTCCCAAGCTCCCATACTGATGAAATCACCATTTGTTTGGAGAACAGGCATGTAAATGTGCATGTGTGTGTGTGTGTTAATTTCAGTGTTGCCATCTCTCTCCATTCTATGTGATATTTAGTGTTTTTTCTTAAAGCTCCAGCTCCTGGAGTCATGCTATCCCATCATAATCTTGGTGTTCTTTTGTTTTAAAATAACTTCCTAATTGTCTTGGTTGCAAAGAAAAGCTTGAAATAGTGACCTCTGAAGGTTTACACACTAGAGGACAAATAAAACAACCCTGCTTTATTTGTTACAATCTCATAATTTGTAAGCCAATCTTACAAATTTGGATGGTCTGGTTCAGGTGTTTTTTTAACACTTGAGGTTGGCAAGACTGTCCCAGCAACAGATTATAAGAACCTTGTGCAATATCAACTCTGTGTTGGGGCTCCGCCCATCCCATTCACTACTCAACGGCAACACCCTTGCACCTGTGCACCTGGTCCCCAGGGCTGGGAAGTCTCCACAGCTGTGCATGGAGTGGGGAATTACTTCCCTGTGCCAGGGTGTATCCGTGTCACACCATGGCCCTCAATAACTGACCCTTTCATTTAAAAATCTGAAAAATGCAGAGAAATAACTTTCATCTGAATGGAGCCTATCTGAGATGATGGTAGATTACCTTGTTAGGGATGGGGCACAGGTTTAGCAGATTAACCCAGCGCTTGCTTTGCTAATGTAGATCAGACACCGAGAGATCTAAGTGTTTCATAGTGTCAAGAAAAATAATGTCAATTTCCCCTCCCTCTTTTTGCTGTCAGAAACAAAAGAGCGCACTTTGAAAGACAAGAAAAGAGAGTATGTGAATGCCTCCAGCTAGTCCCTTTGCACACCTGGAGAGGTTAGCTGGCAAAGACTAACATTTCCCAAGCAGCCATGCAGAAGTGTGCCCCGTTGAGACGATGATCAGAATGTTCCTGGCACACCCGGCATCCTCACTGGCACAGCTGTCCTCTGCATGCGTCTTCTTCTGCCTCCTCCTGTGCATCCCTCCTGTGTGGACCTCCTGCCCCCAGCCCTGCCAGTGCACAGATCACTCGGGAGCCATGGCTGTGCTGTGCAGCTCAAAGCATTTGGACGCAATCCCAAAGGACATTCCCCAAGATGCTGTGTTTGTGAAGCTCGATGCAAATAAAATCACCCAGATCCCCAACAACGCGTTCAAACACCTGAACCACTTGGAAGAGCTGGACCTCTCCAGAAATGCCATTGAGAAGATAGACATGGCAGCTTTCAGAGGGGTGGCAGATGGGCTGCGGACGCTGGATCTTTCCAATAACCTTATTCAGAGTATTCCCAAGGAAGCCTTGGTCAAATTGAATGCTAAGATCCGCTTGTCCAATAACCCGTGGCACTGCGAGTGCGCTTTGCAGGAGGTGCTCTGGGAAGTGAAGCTAGATCCCGAGTCGGTGAACGAGATCACCTGCCAAACCTCTGTGCGGGAAGAATATGTCGGGAAACCTTTGATCCAGGTCCTGGACTCTGGCGTCAATTTCTGTAACATCCATCAAAAGACCACGGATGTTGCTATGTTCATCACCATGTTCGGCTGGTTCACCATGGTCATCACCTACGTGGTGTATTATGTTCGACACAACCAGGAAGATGCTAGGAAGCACCTGGAGTACCTTAAATCACTGCCTAGCACCCAGGTCCCTAAAGAGACCATCAGCACGGTCCTGTAATGCCAAGCACAGAGCACTGTGTCAAGAAATGCCTCGGGGGAAGCAATCTGCTTCTGACCTGCTTGCACAAGGTTTTCTAGGAGGGTTTTATGTGACACTTGATAGAAACATGAAAATGTATTTTGTTATTAACCGAACTGTGGCCACAAGCTTGTAGGGGAACAGCAGTGCCCCTGTTTACGTCACATCCCTTGCCATGGCGGGTTACTCATTACTAACTAAGACACCACAGGATACGTCCTGGCCTCTACAGAAGGTTAGAGAGCAGAACCCCATAGTCCTGCCTGCCTCTGTCACTCCAGAGTGTGGTGTTCCGGACAGCAGAATGTGCAGCCAGATATCAACGGTCTCCAGCATCTGGAGGGAGTACGGGGATCCTAAGTTGTGCCGCTAAGCAGTCAGGATCTGCTCAGCACCATCAGCATGAGACCAACACACAGGGCCTGTGCCTGCAACTGACACAGCCGTGTGACCCTGGAGCCTAAGAAACCAATAACTGCCCCAAGCTGCATTTCCCCGGCCCCACCCCAAGTTCCCTGCTAGAGGGAGCCCTCCGCACTGATAGAGGGGTCAGCCACCATTACAGCACCGGCCCCTCCTTGCCCCACATGGGCGAGAACGGCTTCGGGGGCAGGCCAGGGATCTGCCTGCTCATGCTATGTACTGGTTGGGCTCTGCACATGAGCATGCTGGCAGCTCTGTGTGGAAGGCCCTGCTCTGGGTCCCTGCGCGGGGAGCATCCACAGCCAGGTAGCTAGATGGGCACACAAGCCAAACCAGCGCGTGTTGGTACCTTCAGCCAGGGAGAACGCCCCAGAAGTGGGAGATTAGTGGGTCACCGTCAGCTTCTGTCATGCCAGAGAGACTCACGCTCAGCCCTGGAGCCTCCTACCTGGGTCGCCGTTCAATGGGGTCGACTCACCCTCTCCTGCCCCCTTCTGGGTCCTGGGCAACGTTCCCTGATGAGAGGAGAAAAATGAGCTGTTTGCCCAGGCCCTCCCCAGTACCGCCCACCCCAGTCATGTGTCAGACCCCACCAATCATGAGATCGGCCCCCAAATCAGGAGGGTTTCGGTTTAAAGAGTGCAAGGATGGGTTTGGGCTAGTTTTGGATTTTTGAAAAAAAAATTGTGACAATCAGTGCTGCCAGCTCTTCCCCGTGTGTGTGTGATAGGAACAGGGCTGCCAGCTCTCCCCAGCAGACAGAGTTGGGGACTCTGCCCCCTGCAGAGGCTCTCACTGCTGCTCCGTGGGGCAGCACTTCCAGCTTCTCCCCAAACCCCAACATTCTAACTCATTAATTCTGAGTCCTGCCCCCCCCCCCGCCCACATCTGCACCCCCCGCCCCCAGGCAATAATTAACTATATGACCTCAGCCCCCACCTCAGTGCTGATCCCCCATTGGCCCTTTCCCCAGCCCTGCATCTGCTCCTCCTGCAGGGGGGGGGGGTGTGTGCAGGGGGAGGCAGCCCCTTTCCTACCACAAGACTCCTCCGGCTCCTAAGGGGATGGGGGCAGAGCCCTGCCTGCCTCCTGCAGCAGCTCTCAGCACTGCGCCCCACCTCCTGCCCCGGGGCCGCTGCAGCCAGGGGATGCTACTGGGAATGGGGCCAGACTCCATGCAGCCACACAGCAACACCGGCAGGCCCTGGGAATCTGCTGAGTCTGAGGGCGGGGCCTGTAAAGGAGAAAGCCCCGCCCCAACGGGCAATGGGAGGAGCTCCATGACAGGAGCCTTGTGAGAGTCCTTCTCCTAGAGCCCCCTCTTGGGGCACTGGTCATGGGAGGGGATGAGCCAGCACTGCTGGGCGATTAGCTAGGTACTGGCTGGGCGGGTTAGCTAGTTACTGACTGTCTGTCTGCTGGGATAGCAAGTTACTGACCAGCTCTCTGTCTGGGCAGTTTAGCTAGTTACTGCCTGCCTGTCTTGGGGGGAGGGTAGCTAGTTACTGTCTGTCTGTCGGGGTGGGTTAGCTAGTTACTGTCTGTCTGGGGGGTGTTAGCTAGTTACTGTCTGTCTGTCTGGGGGTGGGGGGTTAGCTAATTTCTGTCTGTCTGGGAGTGTTAGCTAGTTTCTGTCTGGGTGGGTTAGCTAGTTTCTGTCTGTCTGTCTGTTGGGGGGGGCAGTTAGCTAGTTAATGTCTATCTGGGAGTGTTAGCTAGTTACTGTCTGTCTGTCTGGGGGATGGGGGTTAGCTAGTTTCTGTCTGTCTGGGAGTGTAAGCTAGTTTCTGTCTGTCTGGGTGGGTTAGCTAGTTTCTGTCTGTCTGTCTGGGAGTGTTAGCTAGTTACTGTCTGTCTGTCTGTCTGGGGGTGGTGGTTAGCTAGTTAGTGTCTTTCTGGGAGTGTTAGCTAGTTTCTGTCTGTCTGGGTGGGTTAGCTAGTTTCTGTCTATCTGGGAGTGTTAGCTAGTTACTGTCTGTCTGTCTGCGGGGATAGCAAGTTACTGACCAGCTGTCTGTCTGGGCAGTTTAGCTAGTTTCTGTCTGTCTGGGTGGGTTAGCTAGTTTCTGTCTGTCTGTTTGGGAGTGATAGCTAGTTACTGTTTGTCTGTCTGTCTGTCTGGGGGTGGTGGTTAGCTAGTTAATGTCTTTCTGGGAGTGTTAGCTAGTTTCTGTCTCTCTGGGTGGGTTAGCTAGTTTCTGTCTGTCTGGGAGTGTTAGCTAGTTTCTGTCTGTCTGTCTGTCTGGGGGTGGTGGTTAGCTAGTTAATGTCTTTCTGGGCGTGTTAGCTAGTTTCTGTCCATCTGTCTAGGGGGTTAGCTAGTTACTGTCTGTCTTGGGGTGGGGGGTTAGCTAGTTACTGTCTGTACAGGCTTTCTGGATGTAAAGTACCATAGGGGACCTGTATCGTTGTTGTTTGGTTTCACTCTGGGCATGCATGTTCCTGTTTCCACACGTGCAGTTTTCTTCTGCCCCCAGCAGTGCTGTGTGTGGGGAGCCAGTGCAGGAGGCCGGCTCATACCCTCCCATGGACACTGTCCCTGAAGAGGTCTGAGAGAAGGACTCTCCCCATGGGCACTGTGGATAATGAGAGATGGTTGGGCTACAAAGGGAGTAGCCGGCCCTCACGCCTGCCTACAGCTTTACTAGCTTCTCAGTTATGTCCCCAGTGAAGTAACGATGGAAGGAACTAACAATGGGCGTGCGTGCTGCAGAAATAGGGCGTGACCCTGATCCTCTTCCATTGCCTTTGCTGAGGGAAAGGTGGCTGTTCTGACGGTGTTCATGCTCCCTACAGCGGCGGATGGCTTTGGTTAGTGAGCGGACCAGGCGGAAAAGGGGCTGTTCTCCCACTTTCCCACCCAAGTGCCTCCTCTGCTCTGCATACGGCACCTCAGGTTGGCACCAAAATGCTGCTGCTTTTCTAACCTTCCCTTTCTCAATAAAGTCACACAGAATTGCCAAGCTGCTCGGGTCTTGTCGTGTCACGTCCTGTGTAGGAATGAGGATGGGCCATGTGGGACCTAGAAGGGACAGGGGCACAGTGGCCAAGAGCAGAGTAAAAGCAAAAAAGCCTGACGTTTGCTGTGCCGTGTCTTTTAAAGTGTTCCAGACACTGGGCTGTAGTTGGCTCAGTGCAGCAGAGGCAAAAGAGTGCAATTTCTTCAGTCTAAGATACATGCTCGTCCTGGAAATGATCCCTGGGAAAGGGAACCACGAAGTGCTCATGAAGGAGTTTTTCTGTAGAATGGTGTGCATTTGTAATCTAGGCAACGGCTGCTTGTAGCAATATTTAGCACCAGGTTAGCATGCACAGAGAGCTTTCGGCGTCAGGCAGCTGGCGTTCGGGTGCCGTGGTTTCAAATATAAATGACAATGGTGTTTGTTAAATTTTATGAAGCCACGCGGTGAGAGAGTCTCTTGTTTCAACAAGGGTGACCCGGAAAGGCGCGTAAAGATAGAGCTGGGCCTTGCCAGCCAACACGCCCGGTTGAGAGAGAGGAAAGAAGAGCTGGTGATGCAAGAGAAAGGAATAAAAGCAAGAGGAAGTGAGAATAAGAAAAAAGTTAGAAAGAAAAGAATGCAAAGAAAAATGGAAGGTAAAATAAAGTCCTTTAATAATGGGGATTAGCCACGCAAAGCATTAGAACTTCACTAGTTTGTATGCACACCTAAGACCCCCTTACTTATTTGTAAATATTATTACTGTAGGAGACCCTAGTGGCCCCAGCCTGGGTCAAGACCCCATCGTGCCAGGCACTGTACAAACACATAGAAGAGACACTCCCAGCTTCAGTGAGCTTACTGTCTAAATGAGTAAAGAAACACACATAGCTAATGACTGCTGCCTCGCGCCCTAGGCTTCATTCATTCCCCAGCTGGCGTTTAGTTGCACTGAGAGCACTTCCGTGCCTCCATTGTGTGTGAATAGCACTACCAGAAAAAACTAGCACCAAATCATCAGCAGCTGAGCAGAGCAGCATGTTGTTCAGACTTTATTCTGCTACTGTGATTAAGACTTTGTAATCTCAGATCTCCTTATGGGGCTGATCCAAAACTCATTGGCGTCTTTCCATTCACCTCAGTGGGCTTTGGATCTGGAGCTAAAAATCAGACGGCTATTAAATGCTTTGTGCTGAGCAGCTGGCTGGATACTGATTATGGGACAGGCCAGTACTGAAGCATGAAAAAAGAAGGTTCTGTGGAAGTGGAAGCAGCACTGCCAATTTTTAAGGTTGCCTGATACTTCCCATTACAAGACCCTGTTTTCACTTCTTTATGATGTAAGCAGAGTCAGGATGAGCTCTACCCTGACATCTGGTGGCGAGTCATGGTGAGTTGTGGAAAAGAACTTCAGGGACTGATCTCATTTGCATAGGCACACCCACCCTGCCTAAATGGTCACTTTGTCTGCTGTAGGAGCCCCAGTTTCACTGTTATTGGGGCAGGAATAAACTGTTATTATCCTGATTATGTGAATCAAGGACAGTGGAACTGTACTCAACCTTTTGTTATGATGGAGGGACTCACCATCAACTAAGCAGCACTCGCTAGGCAAGGGTCATGGGTTCCAAAACCCAGTGAAGGGAGACAGGCTGGGGGCGGGCATTAATACTTAGTAGTATGGGGTCCCCTGGTGAGGGTCTTACATGCTAATTGCATTTCCTCATCTCTTCAATATGGAATATCAAAACTAATTTTGATTCTATTAGGAGTCTAGTTACAGGCTGCTGAGCTGAATTCACTTTGGGCCAATGGTGTATCAGTACTGAGGCTCCCCTACTACAAGCAGAAATCACAAAAGAGCTAAACTTTCTAAGTGAAATCACTGAGTGTTGTGTTAAGTAGTGTGGGAGCCTGAAGATATATGGCAGAGCAGTTTGCAGGATGGTGAGCAGAGCGACTGGTGGAGAAGAGCAGTTTGTCAGATGTCTGGAGCAGCTCATGGGGGCTGCTGGTAGAGTGCAGCCCCATGGAGAGGTGGGGTAATCAGCTTTGGACCAGGTAAGGTACCCCTTAACCCCCCCCCCCCCCACACACACACACACATACACACACATCTCCACCCAGGTTGGGAGGTAAAACTCTGCAGATAAACTTTCAAACTCTGGGGCTGCCCTGACCAGGGATGGAGACTTTTGGGTCGTGGGACTTTTGGGACTTTGGGTGATTTGGGGTTGCTGGACTCAAGAACCAAAGGGAAAGGACACGCCCCAATTTGCTTGGGGTGGGTTTTTTGCTCATGGGTTGTGTTATGAATCCTGTTGGTGGTGTTTCCCCAACATAATGCCACATTGTTTTTCTCTGTTATTGAAAGGATTTTTGCTACACTCAGACTCTGTTCTTGCGAGAGGGGAAGTATTGCCTCTTGGAGGCGCCCAGTGTGGGTGGTATATATTTGTCCCAGGTCACTGGGTGGAGGCTCGAGCCGGTTTTGCATTGTGTTATTGGAATGGAACCCCTAGATACTGAACCCGGCCCTTGTTGCTGCCAACTCTGACGGGCAGAAGGGTTACAATAACTTTTCCAAACTTCAGCTGTTAGGCCTGAAATCTTCCTTGCCAAGGAAATTTGGAAAATTTCAGCCAAAACAGTTCAGCCATTCCCAAGAAGGAGCTTTGGGGAAAAAATGTGTTGTTTTGCCCATATTAAAAGCAATCAGGTGATCTTTTCTTGGAACTGCTCGAGCATTTCCAAGTGCTGACCACACACTGTGTGCACCAGCCTCACAGAGTGACTGAGCATGCTTCAGCCCACAGCTACAGGGCCGATAGGCCTTTTCCTGTAATTGCTGCTTCCAGCTGCGGCAGGATGGGGCCAGGCATAGGAACTGAGGGCAGGGAGCCTCTCAGTGAACCCCCCGCCCCCCAGGCAATGTGGAGGAAGCCATCTGATTCGAATGCAGAAAGGACAAAAGCCAGATCAGGGGCAGGGAGAAGAGTAGCTTGGGACAAGAAGTCTGGTGAGACTGGGACTGATTGCACAAGGAGACTGGGAGTTTGACTATTAACACCCAGTCACAGCTGCTTTCCTTATTCTTACTGTACAGTAGGTATAAAGGGGTCAGGGCTTCGAATATGGGGTCACCAAGAGGAGACATTTGAGACACCCTGAGCTAGGGGCTAGGGTACTGGACAGGTCTACTGCTGGCCCAGCCAGTTCTGGGCATTGCTTTATAGCTCCAGACACATTCCCTTGCCTCTCCCCGATCCCAGCAAGCCGTGGCTCAGTGCAGCACCCCTGGCTGGGAATACACAAAGCAGGCCAACCACCAACCTCCCCCCCCCCCGCCCCGCTCTCCCCACATGTCAGCAAGCCACTAACCCCTCAATCGGACTATTTCTCTGGCAGCTCGGTGTTGCTAGGCAATGCTTTAGCCCCTCCTTCTTCTTCTGGTTTGGGCCAGTGATCATCTTGGCTCACCTCTTATGCTATCTAGCTGCGTAGGTCCTGCTATGGCCCCTCTCTGAAGTGTGTGAGCATCTCATACGCATTGAGGGATTCATCAGCACAAACCCCCTTCTCATTTCACTGCAAGATTCAAAGGCTTGTTGAGAGGCTAGCAGGATCCTGCCTTCAGAAGGCCATTAACCCAGGCTATGTCGGGGGGCACGGCGCTCTAGAGGGAATTTTCAAGATAGCAAGGTCAGGGGAGAAGGAGCAGAATATGTTAGACTAACAGCAGCACGAGTACTGAGCAGGATGCAAATGTAGTTGATTAATCAGTTTATTAACTATAGTTCCATTGCATTGCAGCTTCTGCAGTCTTCTGTCCATCCCTCCAGCCGAGATTTTAGTGCCCAGCTTACCACGGGGAATAACCAATACATCCTGGATCGGGCACAGTTTTCTCTGTGAGTCAAACCGTATTTCCCTATCTCACAGCACAGGCCGTTACCCAGCAATTGTCTGGTTTCCTTATCTTGCCTTTCCGTCTACTTGGGGCCGATTTAGGGCTGTTGTTCTTGGCGCATAGTAATGGAGAGAAGATCAAATTGTCTGTTTCCACCAAGAGCAGGAAATTAAATGGAGGAATCAGTGAACTCCTGCCGCTGAACCCACTTTACACACCAGCTATGGCTTTGCTAAGGGAATTTGTTCTCCAACAAATTGCATGAAGTAAGCAAACTCTGTCCCGGTAAGACAGCGTCAAGAGCTGCAGCCCCGTACGAAACGGAGGCGAAGATACATTGTTTCTGCCAGTGAGGTGGAAATGTTTTGTATTTCTAACAGCGAGGGAACTGGTGTTTTCATGGATTTCCAAAAGGTCCCCCGCACACACGGTTATCGCTGCGGCAGTACCTTCCCGGGGGCTGGAAGTTTTGTAAGACTCCAGCTTCATTCAGAAGTTGTGCGAAATAGGCTTGCTGGAGGAGTTGTTTTCCTTACAGCAGTGCCTAGGTTCATTATACTTTTCATTACATCCGTGCCTTGGCTAAGATCCAGTTCCCATTGTGCTAAGGGCGGCACGGATACCTAGTGAGAGATGGTCCCTGCAGAGAGGCAGGACGTGCTTGGCCCAAGGTCCACACAGCAGATCAGCAGCTGCAGCTGTAGACTTCCCCGGTACCCTGACTACCAGGTCAGTGCCATATGCCCTAGGACAGGGGTGGGCAAACTTTTTGACACAAGGGCCACATCGGGGTTGCGAAACTATATGGAGGGCCAGATAGGGAAGGCTGTGCCTCTGCAAACAGCCTGGCCCCCACCCCCTATCTGCCCCCTCCCACTTCCCATCCCCCTAAGACACATCCAACTGCCCCCCCACTCCTTGTCCCCTGATCACCCCCTCCTGGGACCCCCCGTCCCTAATTTCCCCCTCATGGGACCCTACCCACATCCAAACCCCCCTGCTCCCTGTCCCCTGACTGCCCCGACCCCTATCCACACCCCTGCCCCCTGACAGGTCCCCTGGGACTCCCATGCCCTATCCAACTGCCCCCTGTTCCCAGTCCCCTGACCACCACCCCCCAGAACCTCTGCTCCCTGTCCCCTGACTGCCTCCCAGGATCCCCTGTCCCTTATCCAACCCCTCTCCCCGCTCCCTTACCATGCTGCTCAGAGCAGCAGGAGCTCGCAGCCCCGCCGCCGCACTGCCCGGCAGGAGCAGTGGACCAGAGCACTGGCTGCAGGAGAGGGGGCCGTGGGCTAGCATCCCCTGCCGGGAGCTCAGGGGCCTGGCAGGACGGTCCCGTGGGCCGTAGTTTGCCCACCTCTGCCCTAGGATCTAGACCATGCTGTGTGTGTGTCAAGTATGTACATAAGCCTCAGTCCAGCAGAGAACTCTGGGTGTGCGAGTACTCCCGGGCCGGGAAAGGAAGAACCAGTTCCCCCATGGGGGAAGGGATGGTGTCCTATGTGGGCGTGGTGATGGGGACACTGAGCTGTTTTGCCGAGCAGTGTTCAGTGAGAGCCCTCTCACAGATCACCCAGCAGCTGCAGGAAATACAGCACAGGATGGAGACAAAAGATGGCCGGCTTCCCTAGGCTTCCCTCAGACTCTGCTTGGGAGAGACAGACCAGGGTACTGTGAAGGGGGGTCAGAGCCATTTGAGGGTCATTCCCTGGGATGTGCTGAGAACTGTTCCACTGGAGAGTTGCCAATTCTGAGCAATGAGCTAAGCCTGGCCCCGCAGTTGAGACAGCAAGGGTGGAGCAGCTATCCCTGGGCTCCCACCCACTACAGAGGTGCCAGGAACCCTTATGTCACCACAGCATCCGACTGAAGGGTGAAACTGGCAGAACTGTGCAATGACACCCCCTGGCACGCATCCCGTGTTCGGAAGGACCATGGGACCTCCAGGTCTAAGCCTAGACTGCCTGAGCCAAAGGTCAGTTAGTTTACTCAGAAACCTCTCTATGCAGCCACACCCCTAGAGTGGGCCAGAAATTCATGCCATGTTATACGCTCAAGGCAGCTTGTCCTGAGCATCGGAGACCCACAGCAGTTCAACTCCCTGTCCAGGCCACTACTCATAAGGACAGCCCTGGGGGGCCACCTGCAGGGATTGAACCTCTGGCCTCAGCATCTCAACCCACTGCTGCTCAAGGGGGCGGGGGGTGCCTCTGAAACAGGGTTCTCACGGGGCCTGTTACCACCCTGTATCAGCTCTCCCTGGTGGACGCTCACCAGACTGTTGTACCCAGACCTACCTGCTGATCCCACATGTTCTGGGTTGCAGGGTCGGGCAAACCAAGAGCCTTGCTTATTTCCTCCAAATTGAGGAGCCCCCATGCAGCTCGTAACTCATGCACCTCTCCCGCTTTGGGCATGCATGTGAGCCCTGGCAGCTACGAGCCCTGACTAATAAAATGGAACAAGTGCTGCTGATGCGTCTAACAAAAATTGTGAGCAAGAGATTCCACCACTTTCCAGCTCACATGAATGAAGCATAGTTGGACGCTCAGCTAAATAGTAGACCAGTCGCCCTGCCTCCTGGGGCCGTAATCTGCACTCAGGGCCCTATTGCACCAGGTGCTGTATAAACCCAGAGGACAGTCTCTGCTCCAGACAGCTGCCGATCAACCTAAACAAGAGAGCCAAAGGATAGATGGATTGTTACTCCCCACTGTGTGGCTGGGGAACTGATGCCAAAGGGACAGGTGAGTAGCCCCAGGCCCCACGGGCAGACTGTGGCAGCCTTGCTGAAGAGATAATGGCGGGGCTTAGGCACCAATTGGGCTGGCAGAAACTGGGTGGGGTGAAGGCATGGTGGGACAGTGCTGTGTCACCCTGCGCCACTATGGCATTTCTTTCGTCTTCGGCAACAGGGAATCCCCGCACGGCCTGAAGATTGTTCCCACATTAAAACCAGTCGCATTGCCAAGGCTGAGTGACAGGCGATGAGAGAAGGGACTGTTCCATCTGCTCCTGGCCTCTCCTGGGTCTGGAGATGAGGGGTTTGTGGTGTGGAGGGGGCTCAGGGCTGGGGCAGAGGGGTGGGGGGTGAGGGCTCTGGCTGGGACTGGGAATAAGGTGTTTGGGGTGTTGGAGGGGCTAAGAGCTAGGGTAGAGGGTGTGTGGGGGGGTGAAAGCTCTGGCTGGGGGGTGTGGGCTCTGGGGTGGGGCAGGGCTGGGGATAAGGAGTTTGGGGTGCAGGCAAGCTGCTCCAGGACAGGGGCCAGAGAGGAGAACTCCCCCCAGCCCTTTCCCTACCAGCAGCAGCGAGCTCTGGGGGAGGAGCCCCCCTTTCCTGCCCCCCAAGCAGCCCACTCACCCCCACCGCTGTCACTGCATGTGCTCTGTGGGCCCCTCTAAGGTCCAGGAATCTCCCTCATCTCTCCCATGGTGGGTGCCGGGGAGTGCTACGTCGCCTCCTCCCCTCCTGCTGCCCCTCACTGTAGCCCCTCACTGTAGCCAGCATGGGGCAGGAGTGGTGACTGCAGGTGGGGGGGGCCCCCTGTGCTGTTGGAGGGTCCTGCCGGGAAAGGGAAGGATCTGAGGTGGAAGGGCAGGCTCAGTCAGTTTGCCCTGGCAGTGGAGATGGGGGGCACTAGGGAGGCAGCATGGAGCTGCTCGGAAGAGGCAGCCAGGCATGCTCTGCTCCGGGGCCGGGGAGGCGGGGGCAGCAAGAGGGGGCTGGGGGATGTGGGGGGGACACCCAGCCCCAAATATTGGTGGAGCTGGGCCCCTGAGCTCTGAATATTGCTGGTGCCAAGGCACCACATGGAGATGTAACTCGCCGCCCCTGCACACCTCGGGTCCGGGCCCCTTTGGCCCACCTAGCTGGCTGGGGTCCACAAGCACCACTTGGGCTCCTGGACGCACAGCCGCGCTGTGAGGCACTGAAAGAGTTACACTGGTTTGTAATACCCACGGTGCTCCACAGCTGCTCAGTCTCCTTTGTCCAAGCAGCCATCCCCAGGGTCTGTGTAAGAAGCCTGCATTGAGGCAGTCGGCGCCGGCGGCCACTGGGGCACGTCCCTCGAGCAGCCGGGCTGTGATACTCACACGGGCTCTGTCACAGAGCGGCGGGCACCTGGGATGCAGCCAAACCTGTCTCCTCATTAGTAGAGCAGCTGTTTTAGAGACGCATGCTGCAGCCAGGGGCTCCAGGCTGCTCACTGGTCCGTACCAAACACGCCAGGTTTCTGCTCAGAACAGGACCAGGAACTTCACCACACTCAGTCCTGGCAGCCAAGCCTTGGCCACCCACTGGTCATTGGCTTGTTCCCGCTCAGGAGTGAGGATGGTAATGAGCGCACCAGGCACCATTCTGTGCCATTCACACTTGCCATTCACAGCCCCAGGGGAGGTGCTAGCCCAATAACTCCCTTTGGCTGCGGGCTGGAGGCAGCCTTGCACATGCTCTGTTAGCAGAGGCCTCCATCTGCCAGCTGAGTGAACCACGTAGGCAGCCTGCCTCTTAAAGCAACTCTTTCACCAGTGCCCAGGCAGCTCCCACAGCTCATCTCTGGCCTCTCGTACTTGAAGTCCCTGACATTTCTGCTCGTCTCTCACCCTAGCTGGTGCCACTTGTCTTCTGAGAGCTTGATCGTACGTGGGCCCAGCATGTTCCCTGCACCTGCATTGCCACCTGCTGGGCACGGTGCAGAATATGCCCAGTTGATGCCTGGGCGAGAACATGTGGCAGCTCATTGGAGGGTTCCCTGAATTGCACTGAGCTCCATACACCCATACCATATGACCCCGCCGGCCAAGCAAAACAGGAAAAAAGAAAACCTCTGCCAGCCAATCATCAGCAGAGCTCAAACAGCCAGCCAATCAGAGAGAGCCGAGGAAAAACGTGGACCAGTTGAGTGCCCTCTGCAAGTTGGCAGGCACCCAGGGCAAGCGCCTTGCTTGCCCACCCCTGGCTAGGGCCCTGCTCACCGGGGGCTTTGCTGGGGAGGACCACAGTTAGAGTGCATCAGGGGATGGGTGTGTGTGTGTCTGGCTAGTCTGGTTTGGCACATGTGGAACCCAGCCCCCCAGTCCAGAGCGCTCTCCGGTCTGTTCCTCATCAGCATGGAGGAGAGTTTGCCCACCTGGCCACTGGCTAGGACTTAATAGCATTGTCCCATCACACTCACAGGGCAGAACACGCCAGAGCCAGGCACATAAGACTTGCAAATCAGCTTAGGCTGAGGGCCCCCTAGACCAGTGTCCCATCTGTGCTGGTGGCCAGCACCAGTTACGTTTGAGGAAGGCACAAGAACCACTTTAACAGGCAGCTGGGGACTAACCTAAGCAGTGAACAAGCGTCTTGCTGAACTCAGGCAGCGTGGGGCTGGTTTCTGGCCTGGTCCCAGGCCTGGATTAATCAAGGGGCACTCACTGCCCGTGCTCAGGGCTCCGCTCTGAGGTCCCTGGACTGCTGGGGAAAAACAATAACCTGAGTGGTGCTGCTACCCCAGTGCCTCACTCACTCCGATTTGGCCCAGACGCCCATGAGTGGTGCGGGGCTCTGTGGGTGCAGGGCCGTGGGCGTGTGGGACAGGCTGTGGGCGCTAGTGGAGCTGCTGGGGGGCCAGGACTGGGAGGAGCAGTCCCAGTCTGGGACAGAAGCAGAGAGCTAAGGTGGGGCAGGGGCGGTGGTGAGTGGCCAGGAGTGGGGGGGGGTGAATGGGGGATACTGGGGGGCTGTAGCATGAGGGGTTGGAGGAGTAATGGGGTGGGGGACATTGGGGAGCTGTGGAGTGGTGGGGTTGGAGGTGTGGAGGGATAGGGTGAGGGATGTTGCGGGGCTGTGGAGTGGGGATTAGAGGAGTGGTGGGGTGGGGGATTTGGGGGAGCTGTGGAGTGGGGTTGAGGGTGCAAGAGGGCTGGTGGAGTGGTGGGGTGGGGGACCTTGGGGGGGCTGTGGAGTGTGGGGTTGAGGTGTGAGAAGGGTGATGGGGTGAGTTCTGGGGGCTGTGGGGAGAATTGGGATGTTGGAGCAGGTGGGGGGCTGTGGGAGCAATGGAAGAGGTTGTTGGGGGCTGGGGGACTGAGGAGTGGGGCTGCAGGGTTGTGTTGGGGGGCTGTCAGGGTAAATGGGGCTGAGGGAAGTTGTGGGGATATATGGGCTGAAGGGGCATGCAGAAGTGTGAGAGAGGGGTGGCCGGGCCAAACCGGAGTGGTGCTGTGCCTTGGTGCTTGGCCTCCCCCCACCCCGCACCGCTCCACTTCGACCATACCCACTAATCATCCAAAGGTCTACGCTGGCTGGTAGGGGGCTGGCACAGGCATCCCAATGACATTCTGCCTAGACATTCCCTGTGGGGCCCCCAATTTTCATAGCACACGGGGTCCCACATTTCTTTACCCTGGGCCTGCCTGCAGCAGGAGGGGTTCTCGCTCTTATACATTCAGCCCTAGTAACGTAACTGTGCTGGCTCTCGGTCTACGTGGACAAGGCCCCCCCTGCGTGCTACACTCTAGGCCAAATCCCCCCAGGTGGCACTGAGATGGCAGGAACAGCTGGTCGCAGCTACATGCCAAAACCACCCTGGGGAGAGGCAGTCTGGCCTAGTGCTGAGGGCACAGGATGGAGCCTGGAGGGCTGTGCTCTAATCTGAGCTGTGCCGCTCCCTTGGGGCAGATCACCCACCTGTCCATCTCGCTGCATTTGCCACCCTGGGGACAGCTCGACCGTCAGCTCCTGGGGCTGGAGGGCATTCATGGGGGACAGCTGCAGTTCAGGGGAGGGCTTGAGGTTCTGGGGAAGGATAGCTCAGTGGTTTGAGCATTGGCCTGCTAAACCCAGGGTTGTGAGTTCAATCCTTGAGGGGGCCATTTAGGGATCTGGGGCAAAAATTGGGGATGGGTCCTGCTTTGAGCAGGGGGTTGGACTAGATGACCTCCTGAGGTCCCTTCCAACCCTGATACTCTATGATTCTATCCCACATCATCCCATATAGATTCTGGACAGGGGTGCGACCAGAAGGCTCCTGCAGAGCGGGCCCAGGACTCTCCCTCCCCTGCCGTGGCCCAGCTCTTGCCCCACTCTCTCCCCCAGCCCCTTGCCTCACCCCCTGCTGTCCTCGCACCCTGACCGGGACTCTCCCCCTGCCCTCAGAGCCAAAACCACTCCCCTCCTGCTGCCCCACACCCGGCTCTGAGCTCCACCCTGCACCCAGACCTGTGCCATGCCCAGACCTGAGTGCCAGGGAGGCGGTCTGCCTGAAGAATGCCACCCCCAACAGCAGCCAGGCAGTTCTGGGAGCCCCTGATCCAGGCACCTTCTGACCTCTGCTTCCCCAGGAAGCACCAAAAGCTGGACCTACCCCTCCCGGGGCTGGGGGGTCCTGAGGCCCCCTGCCCCTCTTCTCCCCAGGCCCTGGGCAAGGCCACAGGTGCCAGGACTGCAAAGAGGGGTGTGGGAATCAGATATGAGGGGGGTTGCCATGCCACTCAATTTTGGTCCAGCTGCCCCGAGTGGCCGGCCAAATTTCCAGCTCTGGTCAGGGGCCAGCTCTGGTCAGGGGCCAAATTTCCAGCTCTGGTCAGGGGACCTCAGCCCTCTACCCCACCTCGCACCTTGTTATACCCCTGCCTCGATAACAATTTAGCTAGTGCACATTCTGGGCAACCCACCTTCAGGCCCCACAGCGTCTAATTGCAATAGACATCTAAAACCTGGCGTCAGACAAATTGCTAGTTGCAGACATAGCCATTTATCACAGTCGTAGTTTACATGTAGCAATGAAATAGCCCCATGCGGTGCTACGACCCAGGAGGTGGGAAAATAACCAATGGAAAACTAAGGAAAAACATGTCTGAGCTTTTTTTTACTGTCTGAGCAAGGCAAAAATGTCAGGCTTTTCTGGTGAGCCGAACCCAAACCGTTCCCTTGGATTCGATTTGCATCTGCTAATTTAATTGTCTCGTCCCCGTGGCAGGATTGTAAAATACAGTCTGCCCATTTATCAGGGTTGGGAAGGGAAGATGAAATATAACCAGGGCACTGAGCTTTGGCGCCAGTTGAAATGGCTGCACGAGTTGTTCTCGGATGGTAATTGGAGGTGGGGGAAGGACGCACAGGGAGTGTGCTGTGGAGAGCAGCGGGCGATGGGCACAGTGTACAGCACGTTTTTTAGGACAGGCCTTTCTCAGCTGGAGCATTCGAAATGTTCTCCTCTTCAGCTGGCTGGAAAACACTGCTCTAAACCAGACATTACTGCTTAGGAAAGCCTGACTCAGCCACTTGGTGACACAGCCTGTGGCAGCCAGCCTCTCCCAATGTCCTGGACTCCACCCTGGCCATCTCTGCTCTCCTCCCTTTCCCAGGCGATACGGACATAGTTGAGGGAGGGACACAGCTCAGGAACTGAACCGGAGCAATCCCTCTCCTCACGTGGTAACCCTTAGGAGACTGGAGTTTCCAGGCAGAGAAGAATTCAAAGGCGCAGACTGGGGAGATATCCCAGCTCTGTCAGTGGGCGTCCGACCCCTGGGAAGAGGACAGGGTAGGATTATAGTCTAAGGCCATGTCTACACTAGAGCCTCTAAGCACAGCTATGGTGCTGCAGCTGTGCTGTTATAGCACCCTAGACTTGTCCTATCCCCAGCCATGCAGTTACTCCACCTCTCTGGGACGCGGTAACTAGGTCAATGGAAGAATCCTTCCGTCAACTGAGCTGCGTCTACACCAGCGGCTAGGTCACCGTAACTACCGCACACCACGTTTCACTGCCCTGCGCGCTGTGGCTTATTTCTAAGCGTAGCCCAGGTCTAGGCAGGAGAGGGGGGAACCAGCCGCTGGCTGGGTTGGGGGCGTATGAAGGGGAAATGGAAAGGGATTGGGGTGGGACCTGTTTTAGTGGGTGTGGAATCACGTGGCAGCGCGTGAAGGCAATGTAGACATTTGGCAGCGGGGCCCTAGCGAAGATGGGCGTGGTTTCCCGGCTCTAGCAGAGCAACCAGCAGCAGTGGTCCTATCACTTGTTTTACACACCCCGCACTCTGGGTGGGATGGGTATTACAGCTGTTCTGGAGCGGGCCAGGCAGCTGGGACAGGAGAGGTCTGGAGCCGAGAGCTGGTCTAGTCAAAGTTCATTCGCTCAGTGCAATTTCCCACAGCCATGATCGGCTGCGTGCTAAAGGCCGAGTGCTGCAGGCAGGACGAGGAGTTGTGAGACTGTCGGGCCACGTGCAGGCAGCTGCTGCGCTGGCTGCCCAGACGTAACCCTGCCAAGAGCCCCCCAGTCTCAGCCAGCTGAAATAGCCCTGCAGTCTGGGGGTGCTGGGTGCTGGCTGGGGCCACAGGAGAAGTGTTTGTACTTGTGATGTGAGAGAGGCCAGGGCAGGGTCTCTGAGCTGAAAGCCACGTTCACCTCCCCACTGTGCCCCAACAGTGTGAAATACATGCTCCAGTTTAGATTCCAAAGCGGGCAGCTAAGGGGAAGGCTGCATTTGGCTGTGAAGCACAAATGGGTTTTTCCTCAGTCTTTGTCTGTTGCCTTCTGCCTGTGCACTGGAGACCCAGGAGCTGGCTCAGCCCCTTCTGCCCATGCACTAGGGGCCCTGGGGCCAGCACAGCCCCTTCTGCCCATGCACTAGCGGTCTGGGGGGCCCTTCTTATTTAATCTTGCCCCATCTTTTCTGCAGTATTTGTCCCCTCGTCAGGACTCCTTCATCAGAATCTCTGTAGCTGGTGCTCCCATCTCTCTAGGGGAATCCCCCCCGGAGCATGCTGGGGCTCCCCCAGAAGCACTCTCCAATGTGGGGGAGTACATTGGTCTTATGTTCATACAGGGCTTCTTCCCAAATCATCCCCAAGTGGTTCCATGCAGCCCCCCCTGGAGGAAACGGGCTGGCTGTTTCAGAGCACCTAGTGCCAATGCCCGGGGGTGGCTCATTGGAGTGCAGCTTCTTTCCCCTCTAGCTCACACCCCAATTGTCTCCCCATGCTCCCCTCACATGCCCCTGCCACCCGCATGTCCCCTCTCCCAGTGCTCAGCCTCCCAGAGCTGCTGGTTGGTGCACGCAGGGAGCCAGGGTGGGCAGGCTGGGGCTATGATTAATAATGGTGATAACTCCATGCATGCTCAGCGTTCAAAGGGGGCTCTGTCTCTGAGCCTATGGATTGGTAGACCTCTGGTTGGTTAAGTCCGAGAGGTCCCAGACGATTGGTAAAAGGTAAATATAGTGCCCATATTTTAAAAAGGTAAGAAAGAGAACCCGGGGAACTACAGACCTGTCAGCCTCACTTCAGTCCCTGGCAAAATCATGGAGCAGGACCTCAAGGAATCCATTTTGAAGCACTTGAAGGAGAGGAAGGTGATCAGGAACAGTCAACATGGATTCACCAAAGGCAAGTCATGCCTGACCAACCTGATTACCTTCTATGATAAGATAACGGGCTCTGTGGATATGGGGAAAGCAGTGGACATGATATATCTTGACTTTAGCAAACCTTTTGATATGGTCTCCCATAGTATTCTTGCCAGCAAGTTAAAAAAGTATGGATTGGATGAATGGACTATAAGGTGGATAGAAAGCTGGCTAGATTGTCTGGCTCAATGGATAATGATCAACAGCTCGATGTCTAGTTGGCAGCCGGTATCAAGCAGAGTGTCCCAGGGGTTGGTCCTGGGACCGGTTTGGTTAAACATCTTTATTAATGATCTGGATGATGGGATTAATTGCACCCGCAGCAAATTCGCAGATGACACTAAACTGGGGGGAGAGGTAGATATGCTGGAGAGTAGGGATAGCGTCCAGCGTGATCTAGACAAATTGGAGGATTGGGCCAAAAGAAATCTGATGAGGTTCAACAAGGACAAGTGCAGAGTCCTGCACTTAGGAAGAAAGAATCCCATGCATCACTACAGGCTGGGGACCGACTGGCTAAGCAGCAGTTCTGCAGAAAAGGACCTGGGGATTACGAGAAGCTGGATATGAGTCAGCAGTTGTTGGCAAGGAGGCCAAGGGCATATTGGGCTGTATTAGTAGGAGCGTTGGCAGCAGATTGAGGGAAGTGATTATTCCCCTCTATTTGGCACTGGTGATGCCACACCTGGAGTACTGTGCCCAGTTTTGGTCCCCCCACTACAGAAGGGATGTGGACAAATTGGAGAGAGTCCAGCAGAGGGCAACGAAAATGATTAGGGGGCTGGGGCCCATGTCTTATGAGGAGAGGCTGAGGGAACTGGGGTTATTTAGTCTGCAGAAGAGAAGAGTGAGGGGGGATTTGATAGCAGCCTTCAACTACCTGAAGGGGAGTTCCAAAGAGGATGGAGCTCGGCTGTTCTCAGTGGTGGCAGATGACAGAACAAGGAGCAATGGTCTCAAGTTGCAGTGGGGGAGGTTTAGGTTGAATATTAGGAGCCACTATTTCACTAGAAGGGTGGTGAAGCACTGGAATGGGTTACCTAGGGAGGTGGTGGAATCTCCCTCCTTAAAGGTTTTTAAGGCGCAGCTTGACAAAGCCTTGGCTGGGATGATTTAATTGGGGATTGGTCCTGCTTTGAGCAGGGGGTTGGACTAGATGACCTCCTGAGGTCTCTTCCAACCCTAATCTTCTATGATTCTAAGCAGAGGACCTCAAAGAAGGATGAGCGAAACAGGACAAAATTGCAACTGGAGCATTTTGCAACATTCCCTCTGTGACTGACTGAATCTCTTACTAAAACAATTAAACAGACACTTCCATGGGAAAATGACTTTGCCAGATTGGAGGGCGAGGGCCCAATGGCGTGAGGGTGATTTCCACCATCTGAGGATCTGGCCTGCTACTCTAATGACTAAAATCCCTCTAAGTGCAAATCGCAGTGCAGCCATAACTGTGGAACTGCCACCACTGCCTCTGTCATTATAGGGGATAAATCATCACATCTCCATCGACTCAGCGTGGTTGTAAAATATACCTATTGATTTCTGCAAGATGAACCCGTCACGCACAGGGAATAACTGGAAACAACTACAGTAATGGGAGGAGGTTAGACAGACACTGCACGCCTCCTCAGCATTGCAGGCAGGTGGGCCTGGAAACAAGAATCAATACACCTTGGAGGACATGGGCAGCGTTATTGGAGGACATAACCATGCAAGGCTCGTGCATCAGACCAATCCAATGGAGGCTGGACACTCCACAGAGCTGGTGTTCTCACCCGCTGGGGTCTACTGCAGAGTGAGCTAGAGGATGGCTGCCTAGGATGGGTTTGAATGTAGGACTAGACTGTGCCCTCGGACCATCTCCCCTGCTGCATGTTATCCGTGGAGCTCAGAATAGCACCAGCCTGACGGCCGCCATCTGGCTCAAGCCATAGCTGGGCTCACATGGTGCCCCGGCCAGCTCCTGGATGAAGGAATGGGATAGGTGCCATAGAACCACTTTCCCCCATCTGTCCAGGTCCTGCGCAGAGCACAGCTCAACCAACCCCAGGGATTTGGCACTGAGGCTTCAGACTTTCCCAGCATTCCTGAGTTGGCGTATTTCCTGCAGGGGGATAATTCTAGCCTGGGCAGAGCCGGACAAGTCACCTCTTTGCCTGGGTTTGTCCCGCTCCTGGCAGTAAACAGACATCACTGAATATCTGATCAGATGGTTTTCAGCTTCAGCACCTTGGAGAGTGGTTCCCTGGCACTGGAGTAGATGAGGTAGGAGCCCGCTGTTGTGTGAAACGCTTCCCAGTCTCGACAGCCAAACGTCGGAAGACGATGAACCGCTACGAAGCCTTCATACCCTTGCCACCTGCAGCGCAGAGGATAGCGTTAATACCCATAGCATGGGCTTGCATCTCCACTGGGCACCTCCCCACGCTAGTGACTCTGAAGGGCTGTCTACGCTGCAGTCAGCGGTGGGACTGCAGCAGGTGTAGATGCACCCAAGCTAGCTCTGACCTAGCTAGCTCCAATAACAGCAGCAGTGAAGCTGCTGCAGCATGGGCCGAGCTAGCTAGACCAAAGCTAGCTCAGGTATGTCCACGCATGCTGCAGTCACACCTCTGAGTGCAGCGTAGACAGACCCTTGCTAGTTCAAACTGACAGAAACGCTGTCCCACAAAGATGCATTGGCCCCTCCCAGCCCCCATTACTCCATTGCATGCTTCCTTATCTGGAAGGGCTGTGACTGGAACAGAACTAGAGGAAGATCCTGCTGCTCGAGGCTTGGTGCTGTGTTAGACCTCTCCTGTCAGGGATGTTTTGTGCAGAAGCAGACACCGGATTCATTCCCAGTCTGAACAGCTTCATACCTCTGCCCCCCTCCAGACGATGAGGCACTGGTGACTGGTCATGAAATACTGAACCTTTTCCCTCTAGGCTGATGGTTGAAAAATTGCCCAGTAGTGGCCTAGAATGGTCACCTGATGGCTGGGTGGGGTGGCCTACGTGAAATGGATTTGGTGGCCTCAGTCCAGGCCCTAGTGACCAGGGTCAGCACCACCCCACAGGTCACTGAGAGCAGGTGGGCAGGCTCAAAGGTCAACCGGCAGCCCAGCCATGGAGACTCTCGCCCTGGTGGTAGCACCTCCCGGTCAGGATTGCAGGGGGGCAGCACGCAGAGCTCGCGGGGCTGCTGCCCACACAGCACCGGTCCCCAGCCCGACAGATGCCTGCAGGACGCTCGCTCGGGTGCACGTTACCAGCTCTGCATCCAGCAGGAAAAGCCTGAGGGGAAAGGCCTCTGCATGGTCCCCCCTCTAGTCACTGCCTGTGGGCACTGAACCCAACACATCCATTGGCCACCAGAGAGCAGTGGAAGGCGCAGTCTCACTCCTTCTCTCCCTGACTCCTCCTTCAGGCCCACTGCCTTCTTTTGCTGCTTTTGGCTGAAATGGCCCAGTTCTGCATGGGTTAGAACGACGCTCGCTTTGCACTAGGGCCCATTCAGAGGTATGGATCTGCAATCAGGTAGCAAGAGTAGAAGAAAAGGGTGGAATAACCTCCCCTGTACATTTCTTGCTTGCTCTGCTTCTGGGCCACCTGGCCCCACGCAGAGCAGCCCAGATCCTGAGGAGGCAGAGCAGGGTGAAGGGACGAAATGAATCACTTGAGCCTTCTGAGCCATCTCTGTCTGCATTTCCTCTGGCCCTTGACTGCAGACAATTGACGGTGCCTCTCCAACTGCCTGTGGCTCTAAGATGGGGCAGCACCATTCGGGCATAGTTACCTGTATATAATACTGTTCACAGAGAAGGTGAATCCGTCAAAGGAGTTTGCTACCACCAGAAAATAATCTTCTCCCACTGAAAAGAACTCCCAGTCCAGAGCACTGTGATAGGGAGCAAGCACACAGATGGGTCATTAGAACCATCCCTAGAGAGGCTCACCAGGTCCCTTCGGGGCACCAGCCGCCATCCGGCCCAGGGCAGCACAGAGACACAAAGCTGTTACCGTCTGCTGGCCATTCCCTGGGCTTTGTGATGAGTTGGTGGCTCCAGTCCAGATTCTAGTGTCCCCGGGAGATAGGCCATGACCGCAGCTGGTATGGAGTGGACGTGGCAGCAGGAAGGGATGATGGGTATAAAGTACCCTCCTCCCAACAGGTATGGTCTCCCCAGGTCAGGGTGGAGGCACATTGGTGGGACAGTTTGCTGGGCCACTGCCCACAAGGCACTTGTTTTGTAGATAAACAGTTGCTAATTCAGCCCTTTCCACAAGCACTTCAGTCATAGCAAGCCTGGCCTCTGGTAACAGTGGCTGGTCCATATGTGGGCATGAGGTATACATGCCACAGAGTCATGTCAGCCCTGGCCAGGTGAAGGCCAGCATACCAAGCCTTGCAAACACAGACAGTGTGGGTCATTGCTGTGGCTGTACTGTGACATCTCGCACCTCAAGAGGTTAGGAGTTAAATGGGTGACAACACCTTACCTCCTTTCAGCATGGTCAAATTGCACTGTGGTGTCCAGACCCAGAGGCACTGATACAGGGAATGATTAGGGATCACAGCCAAGCTTTCCATTTGAGATATGCTTGCTGCTAAATTCAGAGCCACACATGACTGGACTGGGCACTGAGGAGGACAGAACTGGGCTTGTATGCTGTATACAGAAGAGGCAAGATCACTCCTCCCTTAAAAGTGACTTACAAAAACTATGTCAGCCTGAGGGGAATTCAGCTATTTCCACATAGAGGCAGGTTTTCCCCAAGCTGCCTTCAGTTATAATACATTTTGAAAAGAATCTTTTCAACAATTGATCCTCACGGATTTTAGTTCCTGACTATCATGTTCCAGAATGAGCTACCATTCAGCAAATTCCCAGTGTGGGTCAGTGGAGAGGGAATGGGGTAGTCAGTTATTTTTTGTCAAGCTCCACATTTCTCGGCCAAGGTCCAGACTCCAGAGAAACATTTTTCACACCGCAGTAACAATACTATGTAAATAACAAGATTTCGGGGTCCGTTCAAAAGCGGCTGGCGGCCTGGATTTGGCCTGCGGGCCGCCTATTGATTAACCCCGGGACAGGGCATGGGTGGGACACGGCGGGTATGGCTGGTGCTTGCTTTCAGGCCTGATTTGAAGAAGTGCTGAGAAGCCCTGACGATGTGAAGCGACTAAGCTTGATGCCTCCATTTCCTTCCCTGTAAAGCGGGCTGAAGTCCTAAGCTGAGTGGCTTGAATCTGGTGGCTGAGAACAGCCAGACTGGAACTATTTGTTATTGCCACTCTTGAAGCTCCACCCGCAGTGGGATTGGCTGGCAGAGATTTCATGGGGCACCTCTCCGCATGTCCTGCAGACAGCTCCAAAGAAGATGACCTGAGTGCTTTGCTCTGGGGAATGGAGTAGGCCACTGCTCGCACACAGGCCAAAGCACCAAGGACTCACCCACTTGCTTTTTCCGGAATGGCTGCTGGTTGTGAGAAGGAGCAAGAAACAGCCAGCTACGGCAGGGGGCCTGAAACACACGTCCTTGCTTCAGTCTCAGCCAAAAGAGGCACGCTGCCCTTTGAGCAGCTGAGGTCATGTTGGGCTAGAACCCCATCTGAGCGGGCTGACAAACGATGGCCAAGTAGCTCACCTATGCCATGGTGCTGGTGCCACGGAAAGGCTGATTTCCCACAGGAGGAGGAGTTCAGTTAAAGACCTGCCAAGGTGCAGGTTGCTCGCGGGTGTTACGCCAATGCACAGGGCTGGCAGCACTCATGAGGGAGGGCTAGTCTGGGCTCAGTTTATTGTGGAGACTCTGACGTGGAAGCAGCTGGCTGAAGGAAGAGCAATTCTGCCTGGCCCAGGGCTCTCACATTGCCAATCAGGCTTTACGATGTATCCATCCCCCTAGGGTCTGCACTCAGATCGAATGGGGAGAAGCCTCCTTTCTGCTGAGCTACAAACGGCCTCTCAGTGCTCCCTTCTGTCCCCGGTCTCAGCAAACACAAAGCTCCAGCGCCAGGCCTTGAGGCCACATGATCCACAGCTTCCATTGGGATCGGCACTCTGAAATCTACCCACACCTTGCCAGCAGAAGGACCTGGGCCTCCCCACTAGCCTGGCCAGGAAGATCCACCTCAGTGCAGAGGAATGTGTGGAGCAGAGTGAAGTGCTTGTATCTGGATGGGCCCTGGGTATGGTGGGTCCCCACTGGGCACAGAGGGCCAGGGAAATGGACAGAGACAATGAAGGGGTTTTTTTCTTTTGTTCTTGTCTGGCTTTGCTGGTGATACAGACTTTGTAACTGAGCTCTGCATAGGACACTGGGCCTGGTTCTCCTCTGCCTTGCACCTTGGGCAGCCTGTTATATGGTGCAAAGGGGACATATAATGCAGCCACTGAAATCCAGTGTGGGGAGGGGAAAACTGGGTCCAAAGTGGGCAGGTTCCTCTAACCACCTTCTCCCAGTTCTATGCTAGTAGACCTGAGAGAGTAACTATCTAGATAGTTGTTCAACCTACACTCTCAACTGCTAAACATCAGATAACCCCTGTGGCCAGCTGTGTCCTCCTCTTACACAATGTGGTTCATTGAAACAGGATGGGAACAGACGCGTTGGTGGAACCTTCATTGACAAACACAGGACTCTCCTTCTTCTGAGCACCCCAGCCACCCCCAGTCATCAGTCATGTGCCACACTCTCCCTCCTTTGTTTAAATGGGAACATGCCTCAATTTCCAAATCGGGGGCCTGATCCTTAGCTGATGTAAATCAGCACAGCTATTGAAGTTCATGGAAGTCAGCTGATTTAAGCTAGGTCAGGGTATGGGCCCTGGTGTTCCTACGTAGTGACTCCCTCTCGTCATGTTTCCCGAGGGGAGGGGAAGCATGATCATAGGTGTAATTTGGGGGGTCTCTGGGGCACGGTCCTCTCAAACAGGGGAGGCATGGAGGGGTCACATGTCATTCCTTCCCCCCTATTTCTGTGAGTGCTCAGCTGCCCTGCAGGGCTTGTTCTGCTCAGCCTGGGGGCCAGGGAGAGAAGGGGACTTTGTCATTGCCATCATTTCGGCTCTGGGAAAAGGATGGAGCAGGACTGAGTGAGCAGCTTTTCCTGGGTCCTAGTGCCCACCTGTTTTCTCTACAGCCATGAGTGCCCCTGGGGGCGGGGCGAGGGAACAGAGTAAGGGGGGTGTGGTGAGGAGAAGAGACAGTGGGGAAGGGAAGTTGGCTGGGGCAGGGGGAAGAGAAGGGGAGAGGAAGAGGGAGGGGATGGGGAAGAAAAGGGGATACAGGAATGGGCGGGGGAAGCAGGAGCCCAGCATGGGGCGTTCCCTGGGCAGCAGCAGCCCCAGCAGGGAGGCAATTGCAGCAGCAGTAGAGCAAGGACATCACTGCAGCAGCCGGTGCTGGAGTGGCTGCCAGCAGCAGCTGGGGCTCCCTCGTTATGCCCTTCTGTCCTCCCCAGCACCAGCAGCCCAGGTACAACTGTAGGCGCGGGGAGAGAGCCAGTGACCAAGGGGACCGGCTTCAGCATGCACGTGTGGGTGCTTGCATGTGCATGGGTGCGCTTCCCCCCACCCCCAGTATAGCAGTCAAACTATGCCTATGAGTGCAATCCCTGGCAGATGCCGGTATTATGTGAATCCCTGGGTTAAATTCTCTGCCCTGTGCTATGCAGGAGGTCACGGTCCCTTCTGGTCTGAAAAATCTACAAATGTCTGACTCTGTGATCACTGGAAAGGAGGTTAAATCGGGAGCTCTCCGGGACCCAGTGCAGATGTTTTTGCACTGAAAAGAGAGTTGGTACCTGTAGGTGAGAAGATCCTGAAACTTGACAAACATCTGTGCCGTGATGTTTAGCTCATAGATGGAGGAGTTGATGGCATAGTAGTTGTTCAGTACTACCGTTGCACTGTCATAACTATGACTGTTAGCCACCGCGAGGAAGATTCTGTCTCCAATGGGGAAGGCCTCCCAGTCGGCAGCACCAAAAGTCTAGAATGAACCGAAAAAGCGAACCTGGGTAACATATCTTTAGATTTTAGTCAGGTTTTTCACACCGTCCTACATGACGTTCTCATAAACAAACCAGGGAAATGGGGTCTAGATGAAACGACCTTAACATGGATGCCCAACTAGTTGAAAGACCATATTCGGGGGTAGTTTTCAATGGTTTGCTGTGGAGGGTGTGTGGAAGTATAACATTGTATAAGTATAACCTTGTATAAGGGGACATGCTGGATACATTGTATATGAGAGGGCATGCCAAAACATGTAACAAAGTATCTGAGGGAGCACACGTAGGGACAGTTAGCTTTTGAATGGAGAAGCAATTAAGATAGAGCCAGCACGTCTAAGAAGCAGGCATCACAATGGAAGGTGTGAAGGGCAATTAGTTAAGTTAACTGGAAGCTGTTAAAGGAGATTGTTAAGGGTGGCAGGTAATTGAAGATACGTGACTGGTCTCAGGGATCTTGAAGGGTGGTGACTAAAATCTTTTTCTTCTTTTGTCTGTAACTTCTCTGTAACTTGTTCTCCAAAAAACTGTATAAATTAAAAGACACAAGCCCCACTCGGGGGCTCACTTCTAAATGTATTAGCAGAGCAGCTTTGCTAATAAAACAGAGTGGTCTGATAAATTGTGAGTCTGAGTCAAACTTTGACAGCTGTGCCTAGTGGGGTCCTGCAGGGGCCAATCCTGCATCCAGCATTAGTCAATATTTTCATTAATGTCTCGGATAAGCAGCTTTTCCTGGGTCCTAGTGCCCATAATGGACTGGAGAGTGTGCTTATAAAATCTGCAGATGACACTGAGCTGGGAGGGGTTGCAAGCACTCTGTAGGACAGAATTCAAATTCAAAATGGCCTTGCCAAATCGGAGAATTGGTCTGAAATCAGCAAGATGGAATTCAATAAAGACAAGTGCATAAATTCAATAAAGACTTTGCTTAGGAAGGAAAGATCAAATGCACAACTACAAAATGGGGAGTAACTGGCCAGGTGGCAGTATTACTGAAAAGGACTTGGGGGTGATAGTGGATCACAAATGGAATATGAGTCAACAATGGATGTTGCAAAAAAGACTAATATCGTTCTGGGGTGTATTAGCACAAGTGTCATATGTAGGATCCAGGAGATAATTGTCCTGCGCTACTTGTCACTGGTGAGGCCCCAGCTGGATACTGTGTCCTGTTCTGGGTGCCACACTTAAGGAAAGATGTGGACAATTGGAGAGAGTCCAGAGGAGTGCAACAAAAATGATAAAAAGTTTAGAAAACCTGACTACGAAGAATGGCTATAAAAAAGAGGGCATGTTTAGTCTTAAGAAAAGACAGCTCAGGGGGAACCGGATAAAAGTCTTCAGATATGTTAAGGGTTGTTATAAAGAGGAAGGCAATCAATTGTTCTCTGTGGTCACTGAAGGTAGGACACGGAGTAATGGGCTTAATCTTCAGCAAAAGATTTAGATTAGATATTAGGAAAAACTTTCTAATTATAAGGGTAGTTAAGCTCTGGAATAGGCTTCCAAAGGAGAATGTGGAATCTCCATCCTTGGAGGTTTTTAAGAACAGGTTGGACAAACACCTGTGAGGGCTGGTCTAAGTTTACTTGGTCCTGCGACAATAAAAGGGACTGGACTTGGTGACTTCTTGAGGTCCCTTCCAGCCTGACATTTCCATGATTCAATGAATAAATTTTTGATGGAGGTCTCAAACCTATTACACAGGTGTGCGTAGGCCTGTTTTAGGCCACATTTCAGCAGAGAATTTAAGCACATGCTTTACTTCAAGCATGCGTTAAGTCCCTTTACAGTGCATACAGAACTTAAAGGGTACTTGGTTGAAGAGGGATGGTTTACTGAATCAAGGCCTGAGAAGGCTGTTGTATGGAAGGACCAAAGCATTGTACAGTGCATCACCTCTCATCCCCAGCAGCTTCACACTGTGATGCTATTATACATGTATCAGGAACAGATGTCATACACGCTGTTTCAGAGTTGGTGATCCAGAGGCTACAATTGTCACAAAATAATCTGAGCAAAGCTGTGAAAGAGAAGAGATTCTGGCAGCTCCAGGACAGGCTTTTGGGACACAGGTTCTCCTCCCCAACACTAGCAGAGTCTCTAAGTGACAACCTCCCCACAAAGTGAAACAGAGAGATAGGAAGCCCTACCTGTTAGAGTGACACGCTTCGGAAGATCAATGTCCAGGCAATTTGATGTTGAGGGCATAGCTTGCTTAGCTCTAGTTCTGAACTTTCTGTTCCTTTTATTAGCTCCTGCTGCTTTAGGGAGGCTAGGGATTTTCACAAATCTTAAGGGTAAATTTTAAAATCAAATTGGGAGTTTGCAATTTCCCATTAAAAAGAAATCAAGCTCTCCAGACATGGAGCAGCATCCAAGAAATGGGACTGAAATGCATCTCCGCCTTGTGAGAATGTAGCTGCCACATTTCACTGGTTGCAATTTGGAGCTTGTTAAATACTCCTCTGTGAAAGAGAGAACATACCCCAAGAGAGCAATCATGCCCTGCCAAAAACAACATCCACACAGGAACTGGCTGTTATGGCCTGAAGCAAGTCCTGCTGCTGGTAACTTTCCGAATCCTCCAGTGGCTCTCTCTCATAGCGAAGTGTTCCAGTAAACCCAGAATTCCTCTCACAACACTCCTTGCCCCGGTCCTCCAGGGACTGAAATCTCAGCACCCTCATCATGGATTTAAAAATCACATGGAAGGGAGGGAAGGTGAAATTGTATAAATAATGAACCTTCCAAGAAGCCTTGTACAAGGGTGTGGCAATGCCACCAGGCGAGCGATTTGCTGATTTCAGCCAGTTGTTTTCTCAGAAGGATACTGCAGGTGACCTCAGTGATTCTCTTACTTTTCTGGACCCTGGCTCTGACTAATTAGGAACACAGGCTATTATTCAGTAGGCAGAACTTTTACTCTAGATCCAGTGAGACCCCAGTAGCTGCTGCCCTGGATGTCACCCTCAGAGAGCACAGACTGCAGCTCTAAGGGCTGGGCAAGGAGACCAGCCAAGCACGGGTACTTGCTTTTAAAACGAGGACAGTTTGGCAGATTAACACCCAGGAGCTGGGTGAAACCTACGCTGTGTTCTTGCTCTTGCTGTGAAGGCAGCTCCTGGAGATAGAAAGAAACTCCCAGCACTCAGCAGAGACTGCTCCAGTCAACGGGATGAGGGTGAAATTTAAGTCAATGGCAAAACTCCCATAGACCTCAGAGGGCTAGAGTTTCACCATCAGTGTCGGATGCTGCTTGGCTAACGGGCTGGGGAACACAGGGCCTGAGAGGGCAGAGGTGTATGAAGAGAAGGGCAGAGAGACGGAGCCTAACAGTTCTGTAGGGATGTAGACAGCACTACGCTGCTGTCTCAGCCAGGGCTGCTCTCTCCATCAGCCCACCGAGCCCCGCTGCTCTGCTGATTTGGAGAGCGGCCCGCAAAGTGACTTGGGAGATCCCCGCCCACCCAGCAACGTTTTCACCCAGCAAGATAACACAGCAGGGGCTGTATAAGTCACTTTTTCTATATCTAGAGTGATCAGAAATAGCTGTGGCGAGTTTGGGCTTGTTTGATGTTCACATGGTTTCTGCTTCATGTTTGAGTCAGCCCATGGCAGGATGCACTAGGAGCTGCTGTAAAGCTGTGAGGAAAGGCAGGCAGCATTCAAGGAGCTGCCCCCAGTTCTTCTCCTCAGCTTGTATGTTCGGGTCTCGGCCTGTGGGGGCATGGACATTGTCTTCTCAGCAGTCTCTAAAGTGCCTGGCACACGACTGGAACTGTACAGACAGCGAACACTAATATGTGCATTGATGAAATCAGGTGTGTAATGGGGTTGGGGTTGACTCCGAGGTCATGTAGCCCCCCCACCCTACACTCTACTATTCCTCTCCTCTGCTGCCCCAAACCGGTTTGGCACCTTACCCAAGGGGGTACCTCCCAGCCACTGATGTCAGCTAGCAACACTGCCACTGCATACAAAAAAAAAAAAACTGAACTTGGCAAGTCTTTAGGAAAGAAAACCCCAGCAGTACCCCATGGGACTAGAGAACACTTCTCTCTACACTTATTATCTAGCATTGTCTCGAATCCCTGGAAGGCAGGAGACAGACTTCGGGCTATTACACTCAAGTAGCGAAAGACAAGAGAACAAAGCTGGGGAAGGGTGTACGTTTTGTGAGAAGGAAGAAGCTTGATTAATTTTCTATATTGATTTTTGTCTTCAGTGGGCACAAAATAGGCTTTCACGAGTTCCATGATCAAAGGAGACACTCTCAGCAGCTTTCGCTTTTTTCACCAATTCACGCACAAAGAGAGAGGTTGTCGGTCTGTCCCCAGACGATAAGCCATGGACCTCCTCCTACAGCCAGATCCCACTGGCCCCAGGAGCCGCACCTCCTCCTACAGCCAGATCCCACTGGTTCCAGGAGCCGCACCTCCTCCTACAGCCAGATCCCACTGGTTCCAGGAGCCGCACCTCCTCCTACAGCCAGATCCCACTGGTCCCAGGAGCCGCACCTCCTCCTACAGCCAGATCCCACTGGCCCCAGGAGCCGCACCTCCTCCTACAGCCAGATCCCACTGGCCCCAGGAGCCGCACCTCCTCCTACAGCCAGATCCCACTGGCCCCAGGAGCCGCACCTCCTCCTACAGCCAGATCCCACTGGTCCCAGGAGCCGCACCTCCTCCTACAGCCAGATCCCACTGGCCCCAGGAGCCGCACCTCCTCCTACAGCCAGATCCCACTGGCCCCAGGAGCCGCACCTCCTCCTACAGCCAGATTCCACTGGCCCCAGGAGCCGCACCTCCTCCTACAGCCAGATCCCACTGGTCCCAGGAGCCGCACCTCCTCCTACAGCCAGATCCCACTGGCCCCAGGAGCCGCACCTCCTCCTACAACCAGATCCCACTGGCCTGCATGAGCCATGCACCTCCTCATAGAGCCATATCCAGCTGGCCTCACTTAGCTGGGAAGTCCCATTAAACTCACTGGAACTACTCAGTGCGAAAGGGAAGTCGAATCTGACTTCTAGCAACTTCTTACCAGGATTGACTGGAAGAGCTGAAAGGAGCCACCGAGCCAGATGTAGATGTGGGAGTCGATCTTTGTAGATGTGCCATTAAATGTGTTGGCCACGACTAGGAAAGAGTAAGGTCCAACAGTAAAAAATTCCCAGTCATAGGCTCCAGAGGTAGGAATTGTCTGGTTGGCCTCGAAAAGCCCAGTCCTGGGGTTCCACCGATATATGACACTATTGATGTTGTGATTATCCCCTGGGAATGACAGAAAAAGAAGAGGGCGTTAGCAAACAGAATGCAGTTCGGTGATCAAAAGAAATGAGACAGTAACTTGACAGAGACTAGCGAAGGATCAGAAGAAATATACGAAAGGGGGGAAAGCAGCTAAGCTGTCTGTCCCTTAGGGACTAATTTCTTCCCAAGAAGCAAACGAGCAGATGCTACCAATTCAGTTCCTCTCTCAGCCAATGACAGCGTTAACCCAGCAAGGACAACGAGGAGTAAGTAATACCTAAGTGGAAACTTCTCCTGGATATGTGGGAGCAATTCTAACAGTGCCTTGCAGCCCTCTGCCACTCAGTAGGGGTGCAGCTACCGAGTTTGGTGCTTGGGCACCACTGAAATGTTGCACTTCAAAGGGAATGTCCCAGCTACCCCAGGCAGCTGGGGATGTGCCATTCACCCTGGAAAACTGCTGGGTGAGACTGGACCAGTCTTGCTTCCGAGAGACCTGAGGAAATATTGCACAGGAGGGATCAACAGAAGGGACAATCAGTTCCTCTCTGTGCGTGTACAGATATAGACACTACAGCGTAATCCTGCCTGTTCGCACACACACCCTGACTGGGCTCTACCAGCTCTTACATCTAGGGGTGAGGCTACGCTTTGGGTTGGGGTGTGATGGCCAGCTCGCAGAGACGTACTGTGTTAGTTCTCCCTGAGCTAGTGCACTGAAAATAGAACGCAGCCCTGGCAGCATGAGCTGTGGGAAGGACTAATCACCCCACCTGTGTGCCCATCTGAGACCCTAGGCATGTACTTGGGGCAGCTAGACCGTCCTGCAGCTCATGCCAGGCTATCCCTATGCCATGGCACTCCCTAACTGCCTGAATAACTCCTTAGGGCTGAGGGCAGCCAGACATAACACAGAGCAGTCCTGAGTTGCTCTGAGTCATGCAAGGGGCGAGACAAGCCCCATCCTCCTGATGCAAAGTTTGCTTAAAGTGACCTTTGGACTCAACTGTGCTGAGTACCTCTGGGCTGCAGCCGTGGCGCTAGCCCGGTGCGAAAGCAAGAGAACTTCATTCCCAAATACCAAACCTGGTTCCAAAGCCCACCGTGCAGGAGAAAAAGTGATTGGTGCTAGCACTGTGACCAGGCACAGGGGGTGACACACAGGTGTACGCAACGGAGAATGCTGTTTGGCCCAACTGGCTGCCTGCATTGCCAGCTTTCCCTTTCCCAGCAAAACACTTGAGAATAGAGCTCTCTACCCTCCCTTCCATCCTCCTCACCATGCAAAGTAACCTCCTGGGCGGCCTGATTTGGGGGCTTCCATTTCATCTCTCCTCGGTGGAGTTACCCAGCACCTTTCAGCTCCCACCCCCAGGGTCTCCTGGACCATAGTGCTGCCCGAACGTGAGAGTCACTCCAGCCTGCCTTTAGCACACAGCCTAATGCATACTAATGCATGCGCAAGGACTAGAGCTGGTCTGAAAAATTACAGCCCAACAGTGTTCCATCGGCACATGCAGTTCCATCAAAATCTAAACGCGTCACAAAATCACGTCAATTTCACCAACATTTCAACGACAAAGAGAGAGAAAATAGTTCCAGCAATCCCAGTGTTCCGTCTCGGCATTTTCACAATGAAACATTTTCAGTTTTTCCTTTTGAAATGACTTTTTGTTGCAACATTTTTATGTTGTATTATATGATCTATTATAAGAGAAAATAAAAGGTGATCCTTTTGATTTTCATACTGTCATTGAGCTAAAACAAGTCTCTTTCCTGAATTTTCTTTTCCTACAAGTATGTGTGTAATGGTGGGCCCCTAAAAATGCAGGGCTGATAGTTTTCATAGGGCACTGATTACCTACTGTCAATATCTCCGATTCCTTCCTCTTGTGGTTCTATGCCTAATTATTGCACAGCTGGTCACGCGGGATGGCTGGCTGTTTGCTTGATTTACAGTGAGAAGGCTGAAATAAATCTTTCCACTTTATATTTGCAGCAGTGCAGAGATTCAGTCCTTCTCAGGCACACCAGTTTAAACCTGCATTTTTTATCGAATTTTTAATCGCTCATTTTTTTAACTGCAGAGAAGTGGAGTGGTTGTTTGTACCGTTTATTTACTACAGAAGCATAAAAAGAGAAGGTGACAGATATAGAAGAAAAATAGATATCAAGGAGGTTTCAGTTATGGACATGATCATTTCTCAGGGGGAAATGAGTCTTTAAACCAAGATTGAAAGTCTTTCTAATAATATGCTCTAGCTCAACCACGAATATGGGCTGGATGCAGAAATCACTAAGAGCAAGTCTCTGGTCTATGGTGAACAGGAGGTCAGACTACTTGGTCTAGCAGTTCCTTCTGGCCTTCCAACCTATGCATTTATTAACCACCCTCACCCTTTAACAAACCTTGCTCTTTTCTTTGCGGTTGTACCAGTAATAGTAGAGCAATGTGCTTTTCAGACAGATTCAGCTATTTTCATGAAACTGATTAAACCACTGGCTAGTCACTCGTTTTACCGTCGCCAAAGCTCTGAGCGGTACTTGCGGCCCTTTTGTGTTAAATAACTTGAACGCCTCGTGGCTTTATACTAACATTCCCCTCTGGGTGGCAGCACACTGCAACTTCATGGCTAGCCTCAGTGTGTGGAATGAGTCCAAACTCCTGCATCCTGTTAGTGTGGACACAAGCTAGCGCTCAGTGGGAGCTGAAGACCACCAGTGCTCAATCCTGCGAGGTGCTGAGGGTTTGGGACTCAGTCCAGGGGGCTTGGCGTTTGCGAGGCGTGCCACTGAAACCAAGCCCCAGGCCCAATCCCATTGAAGTTTAAAGGTAAGCATGTGTTTAAATGCTTGGCTAGTGGTCAGCACCTCACAGGATCAAGCATGCCCAGCGCTTGAGAAAACTAGCCCTTAGCTGATGATGTTTGGAGACGCAGCTGACACATGGGGAAAAACACGCTGCTCTTAGAGGCCAATGGAGAGGAGATGATGTGACAGCAGCATGAACACTTTGGGGAAATAATGATGTTCACCCCATGCAAGGCCAGCACGAGGTCTGGGCACACGTAAGTCCTATGTAACCCCCATGCTGATGAGTGAAGGGGTGCACAGGCATTACACCTAGAGACGTTCCCCGGGGGAGGAGAATGATTGACAGCTGGAGTCTATCTATGGTAATTATCTGCTCCTGTTACCACAGCACCTGAGCACCTCCTAGTGGGTAACATATGTAGGGCAGGGCTGTTATGCCCACCTTACAGATGGGGAAACCGAGGCCCAGAGAGGCTAAGTGACTCACCCAAAGTCCCACAGGCAGGTTGTGACAGCAGGGAACTGACCCCACATTTCCCACACCCCAGTCTAGGACTCTAACCACTAGACCCTGCGCCTCCCTCGCATCGTGGCCATGATGTGAGGCTTTGAGGATTCCAGCTGCGAAGCAGAGGTTTCCCCTGGAAATGAAACGGCTCCCAAGGTCTCCTCCCACTCCTTGCTGACGTCCCCAATTCCCCATTACAAACACAGGATTCATCGCTCAGATTCACCAGCCCATATTTGCTAGTTCTAGGTTTTCCGTAGGCAACTGTTGTCTTTACTCCTGCGGCCGACAGAGCCTGTAGACTCCAGGGTTGGGGGGCTCTCTCTCCCCTGGCAGGTGTCTCTTACTGGCCTTGCCTGGCGGTCAGATACAGCGTACAGAACTGTGGCTACAGCACTCAGTGGAAGACCTGACTTCTATTCCTGGCTCTGCCAAGAAGACCAGGCAAGGAACATCATTTCTCTGGGCCTTGGTTTCCCCACCCTTAAAATGGGAAGAATGATACCGACTTCCTTTGTAAAGCACTTTGGGACCTACTGATGAAAAGTGCTGTATAAAGCCTAGCGAGCTATTACGGGAGATGCAGACTGTGTAAGAGGAAAGGTACTTTCAGAGATTATTTTAACCCATTGGGAAACCAAGTGTGTTTTCACTGCTCCCCAGTAGAAGTACTATCTCTTTAAAACTCTTCTGACGAGCCTTTAGGAATGATGCCACGTAATGCAGCCCATCCATCGAAACCATTGCAATATCCCTCCTGGCAGAACAAACCTCAGATGGGGGTGGTAGGTGAGCTATTAAGGAGGATATCACAATGCCCAGCCAGCTTGTATGGGGGTATCCAAATCCCCATCACTAGAGCATCACAGCTGGTGGTACACAAACGCCGGTGTGAACACATGGAATGAAGTCAGGCCAGCATGGTATGCTCATGGTTACTCCACAGAGGATGGGGTTGTGGGCGGGGCAGATGCAAACACACTCTAATGAAGAAATGGCTCATGACTCTCAGTCCAAGCAGTCAATACAAGCAACAGTTAGTCAACTACTCAAGAGTATGTAGCAAGAACATATATGTACTCTGGAGAATGTTACAAGGTAGCCTCTGTGCTCCCGATGGTTGCCCTAACTTGAGAGTTCAAGGGACACTTTTCTCTCAGGATGAGATGTGGCCAGGCTGACGGTGCCCTTTTGATGCAGATACTTCACAGTCATTAACGTCTGACAGATCAGCAGAAGGAGCATCTTTAAAGGGCTGGTGTTTGTAAGGGTCTTCTGGGTGCAGCAAAACACGATTTGGCTAACTCAACAGGAGAAAGACGCTGGTTTCTTCGCCGGCCTGGTGTTTCAAAGTCCCACTTGTACACTATCCGCTTTCTCCAGCGTGAAGCAGGAACGCATGTCAAGGACCGCAGTGAGGCAACTGGGATTGTGCCTCAGTATGGAACTGTGACAAACAGGAGGATTAGTGAGAAGCAACAACTGCTGGGTCATTAGCGAGGAGTTTTGTCAGAGTCCCTCTGAAGTGGAATCCTTCACTTTAATGGTGAGAAGGGAAATTGTAACTCAGATGTATCATTTCATATCTACAGCCACACCGGGGTAAGAGGGAGAAGGATCTCTACAAGGCAGAGACGCTGTTCCAGTGATGGGCTAGAAGTGGGCTGTGATGGAAGAGGTCACCTATGAATGACAGGGGATTGGGATCTCTTTGACCTAACAACCAGGGGAGCTCTGTGTGTGGATGGCCGGCGGGATTGGAAATTTCCCACGGGGTAAAATGGATCATTGTACACCCTTCCTCCCAGCAATGACCACATTTCTTCCCATCACCACAGTTTGTTTGCTAACCGAAAATCGCACCACCTTCTAGGAGGTGTTAGGGAGACTCATGGTTAGCGGTTAAAGCACTGGAGCTGGGAGATCTGGTGTCTATTTCTAAGCAACTTGCTTGTTGTGTGATTGTGGGCAAGACTCTTAATCATACTGTGCCTCAGTTTCCCCACCTCAGTAAGATGCAGACAATATTTTTCTCTCTCTGAGTGGTTTAATAATTTCTGCAGAGTACTTTGCTATCTGTAGGTGGAAGGGGTAAGAAGGTTCTGCAGGTAAAAGAGAGGATGTCCAATGCCCTTCATTTACATTAGCGGGGTCAGGCTAATCCATGACAAGGATCAGTCTCTGCTGATTCCAGTAGCTACTGTTACATCTTCTTCCGTACCCTTTCTCCTGACAAACAAATGGAAATGAATCAAATATCCAGTCAAAACAGTGCCCCCAAAGCAGGGCTAGCTCCTGCCTTTGCTACAGACAGCACGCTGAGAATACAAAAGGCTACTGTTTAAAACTTTACTAGGCATCAGCCTTACCAGATACAACAGCGTTTTCCCAGGGTTTGCATTTTATGGGTGATATCCTTGCACTACTGAGGTCACTGGCAGAACTCCCATTGATGGCACTGGGGCCAGGATCCCACCCCATGTTCCTGCTATGGAGGTGCCTGCACAATAACGGGGCGCTTAACGACACCATGAGGTTGGTCCAGAACATCCCCACTCTGAAACGGGGCGTTACAGGCAGGATGGGTCCCCGAGTCCTCCTTCAACAGGTCCCAGATGGCTGTATCCCACTAAACCTCCTGCACTCAGCACCTACCGACCGAGCACTGCCAGGAAGAATAAGGGCAAGGTACCTTCTCGGTGGTTGGCAACCGCGAGGAAGGCCTCTCCCTCAATGTCAAAGGCCTCCCAGTCCCTAGCGCTGTGCGTGGCGATCCGCTGGTACGGGAAGAATTTCTCTGTTCTGTGGCTCCACTTGTAAATTACAGAGAACTCCTGACCCCTTTCATTCTGCTCAAAATTAGCCACTGCTAGGAAGATCTGAAAAATAACAAGCCAGGACATCTCAGTTTCTCCCCTCACAGGGAATGATCAAGCGCAGGTGCAGTGAAAATGGGGCACGCTTTGGAACGGAGTGCTGGGTGCGGCACATGGGCACGTCCCACTGGGTCACGGCAGGGCCAGGCAGCAGGGCTGCTATTGCTCTCTGGAAGGGCTGAAGGACAGTGCAGCTAAAGTGCACCCCCTGCTGGCCACACAGAGCAGCTCTCTCTTCCCCTCCCCGTCCCTGCATCAGAGGGGAGGGACAGGGAGGAGAGGCATGGAGGGAAAGGGCGGAAGAGAACGGACAGAGGGGAAAGGGCATTTGGGCCCTTTTAAAGACTCTACCAAGGCTGCTTTGTGCCCCAACAGGGCTCTGTGGCACCAGCTGGAGGCATTCTGAGTCGGCCTAGTCTCCGTCTGCCCACCTTTCCTTCCAGGTCCGTGAGCCAGGGCTCAGACTGGCCCTTGTCAATGATATCTTCGATGTCTATTGCGTCCACAGGGGAAGAGGGGAAGTGAGTTCTCCTGGTTAACAGTTACCACCGTATCGCTCTGAAGGACACCCCAAATTCCTTGCAAGGTGAGGCTGCTCTGCAGAGCTCTACTGGGTAACAGAAGAGCCCCCTCCACCTGGACCCCAAATTCAAAGAAAGTTTTTTTCTGAGGTTCAGAAAAGCAATGTTAACTGGTTTCCCCCACCTCTGAATCTGCAGCTTCTAGCTTGACCAATTAGACCCATGGCATCTGGTGCTAGCTCAGATAAGCATCCCTTCATTTTGGCACTCCCCTTAGCTAATATCCAACTCCAAGCTGTCTGAGGTTAGCTTTACAAAACCAGGCAAACCCATGGAGCTCGTGCAAACGCTCAGCATTGCCACCAGCATCCTGGCCTGCATAGCACAGCTCCGATGCTTGCACATGCATCCACACTCAATACATGAGTGTTTGTGTGAATCACCAGCAGTGGGGTGCCTATGAATATGTCTGCCACAACACCCACAGTCAGAGGAAGCTTGTACCGCACTGGCTTTATGTAAAGGATTTTCTGTGGTGCTCACAGAGCACCCCATACACGTTACTGAATTTATGCTCACAGCACCTGGGCAAAGAGCAGTGAGGGCACATAATAAACTCATTCTGTTTTATTCCAGACCTCAGGGACTAACCACTGACTGTCCCCAGGACGAGAATGCACCCCCCACAGGAAAGTGATATTATTCCCATCGGAAAATGAGGCATAAAGGAACGTCACACAAGGTGTCTTGGGGTAGAGCCGGGCACCTAATGTATATCTCCTGAGTCCATCTTTGGTGGTCACCACCTCAGCCATAACACAGCTAGTTAACAATCCCACAAAAGCATTACAGAAACTCTGCTCCGCCGGTTCTTGATTGCTCAGAAAACACTCTGCCATGACAGCTATTTGCCTAGCTAGCTACAGACCTCGCTATATTTCCTAGGATGGAGAAGACCAGCTTTCTAGTAGGGCTGGGCAAACTTTTTCCATTGAAACCTTTTTCCCCTCCAAGGGAAAATTGGATTTTTCATTCAATAAATTTTTTCTACAGAAAGTGTGTGTTTTTCCAGGATATTTTCGACTTTTGGTCAGAAAACTGAAAAATTGTCAGCCAAAAACCATATGTCTTTCCAGTTTTTGGCCTAATATTTTCCCATTTTCAGCAGTATTCGGCCAACATTTGTGGTTTTACAATTAAAAGTATTAAAGGTAGAGCTGGGTAGAAACAGTTTTCCTGCCCCACAAATATTTTTGACATTTCAAAACATTTCTTGGTCAATGCTGAGAGGAACCCGAGACCTTTTGAAAATTTTTGCATGAAACTATAGGGAGGATTTCTAGTTAACATTCTCAGACTCTCCTGTTGGGAGTTCTTCCACTTCATACAAACAATTAAATGTACTTTGGGCTAGAGAGACTGACTCTGTAGCCTGGTGGTTAGGGTCTGGGGATATGTGACACCTGGGATCAAGCTCCTGCTCTACTGAATACTTAATTATTTATACAAAGCCGAACAACTCTTCCAGAAGAGCTTGTGAGCAATCTGCCTCACAACAGCCAGATGGACAGGGCATTCACCAGAGATGTGGGAGACCTGGGTCCAAGTTCTTTCTCCAAATGAGGCTGAGCAGCGATCTGACCCTTGGGGGTAGCTATGCTGAAATCCTCTCCCCCGCTACCTCCTCAGATGGTCCTTCTGGGTCACTTTAGATTTAGTCCTGGGCCCCAGCTGGATCCTGTACACTTGATTTATTTGGGTGAGCACTGTACGGTCGCTGCCAAGGTTCACTCAGCTTAGGGCTCCTACCCTTCTTTCGTCTGGGATTGTCAAACCAGTTTCCCTATATGACCCTTACATCCTATAGCCCTTTCACTCTGGTAAAGGAGATCCTCACATTTTCCCTAGCAAAGGGGTGAACTTTTTCAGTTTTGCATTGTAGGGTTTCTACATGCTCCAAATGGTTGAAATCCCTTTGTTCCTCTCCAGGGAAGAGCTTTGCTGAGGTTCTCAGCTCCTGCCCAAACGCGAGGAGTACTGGGGTACACTGTGCACTCTCATTGACAGCCATTCTATAAGCTATCAAAAGGAATTAAATGTGCTGGTCCAAGTCCCTTTGGTGCTGTTCCACACAGGGAACCAGCTGAACGCCCCCCACCCCCCCCGAGTCCTACTGACCCTTTCCACCATCCCGTCAGACTGGGGCTGAGCTGGGGTTTGGTGGAATCCCAGAATCTCGCAAGCCTGTTGAAACATATTGGATTCAAAGCCTTGATCTATGTATAATTCAGCTGGGACCCCAAATCTGGTGAAACATACGTTCACTGAGGCCCATGTCACAGCTTCTTGAGCCCATATTAGATAAGCCTCAGGCCATAGCTAACAGCAAATGTTGATTGCCAGACTCTGGCTCAGGCAAGAGCCCAAGAACATCAATAGCAAAGTGCTTCACTGGTGCCCCCACACGAGACTGCTGTAAAGTGGCTCTCCTAGTCATAGGAGGCCCCTTCTCTGCAATGCAAGCAACACATTCCTGCACCAGCTTTCTATATCTGTTTTCAATGTATCTGGCACAACCAGCTGGCACCTGTACCTATCACTCACTGGCTTCCCCCATCTCCGACCTATAGGATACTCAATCTTTGAACTCCAAGCTTCCCCACTGTGACCAGAAAGCTTTTACTGTGGCCTTGTCAGGGGACACTACATCCAGGGTTTTTTTTTGGTTTTCCAATCACACGCTATCCTGACATCAGGATCCTCTGTGGGAAGTTTGTAGTTGCTCTGGGGTCCATTCCTGAAACCCCACCCCCACTGTTCCCCTGAATGAACCAGGACCATGGGGACTTCTGCGAATTAGAGGAAGAGAGGCGTATCCATTCCCTTGAGCAGCCAATTCCTTGCTCTCCTGCTTGGGGCAGGGTTTGCAATTAGCTTCCCAACAAGACCATCCAAACAAGGCATCACAGTTACCATGGCCTGTGTGTCACTGTGAAATCACAGCACTGTAGTTTCTCCAACCCTCTGGCAAGCTACCCCTCAGGATTTCTGAATCGAAAGAGCCATTGCAGGGAAGCATGGTCTGTCTTGACCATAAAGAACTCCCATCTCAGATAGGGATGAAAATGTTCTGTAGATCTAACCACTGCCAGGAGTTCCTTTTGAGTGCTACAATAATTTCTTTCCAGAGAGCTTAGATGTTTGCTGTAATAAGCCATTACCCGCTCACGTCCCTTGTGTTCTTGTGTCAATACTGGCCCCAAACCATAAGCACCAGCATCTGTGTCCAATTTGAAAGAGGTTTTGAAACATGGACAGGCCAAGACAGGATTAGTCACCAGAGCCTTTTTCAACTCAGAAAATGATACATCACACTCTGCTGATCACGGAAACGGTTTCCCCCGTCTCACCTGGTCTATGCAGTGGGCTTGCAATATTGGCAAACCCACAAATAAACCCAGTGGAACAGGAGCAGAGCCCTGCAAATCTCTGTGCAAACGTGTGTTCAGGGAGTTGGCCAGATCTGTACAGCCTCAGATTTCTTTTCGTCAAGGGAATTCCCCCTCCCTGGTTGTGTGCCCAGGGCAGATTACCTCTATGAGCAAAAACTCACATTTCATTTTCAGACTGGCAGTCATCAGTTTAGCACAGCCCAGCTGTAGATGTATGAGTTCCCACTGGAATGCTTTAGCATGCATAATTATATCATTTAGGTATAACAGACAGGCTGAGAGGGGTATGCCATGTAACACCTTCTCCATGGGCCTCTCAAATGCATCTGGTTTATTGCACAGGCTGCAAGCCACCACCCTGAGGCCTTGTCCTGCTGTGAAAGCAGTCTTTGCCCTATCCTTTGGGGTCACTTGCCAATACCCACTTTTCAGGTCCACTGTGAAATCCAGACTGAACCTGCTACAGCATCCAGAGCATCATCCATTCATGGTAATGGAGAAGAATCCCTTAAAGTGACTTCATTTCATTTTCTATAATCCACACAGATTCTGGTGCTTCCACCATTTTTCTTAACCAGCACCACAGGTGAGGCCCTAGGGCTGGCTGAAGGTTCACTTGTGCCTCCCTGATACATTTCAGCGACGGCCTGTAGTGCCTCTTCCCTTTTTTGCTGCCGGTGACCGGTGAGGTGGATGGTTAACGGGTTAGTTTCCCACAGCATCAGTCCTGGGCCGGACCAGTGCAGTACAGCCTGTATCTCTGTTGGGACAGGAGAGAAGCGTCCTGATTCCTGACCTGAATGTCTCCTGCACTCTTCTGCTTTTCTTCATTTAAATGTACAGCACTGTGCTGCAGCAAGTCCAATAGAAACTCGGGGAGCTCACCTTTCCCTACTTCCCTCTTATAGTTTTCCTCTGTACTGATATTTACCAAATCCACTGATTCACATTTTGCAACCATAGTTCCCTTTGTAATATTTGCTGCTTATCAGAGACATTCAGCAAACAGGGATCCTTTCCTGATTCGAAGCCATAAAAAGCTTTAGCAGCTAAGATTCCCCTGGGACCCTGGGTCTCAGAACAGTTTCAATCACTCCCCATCGTTCCCTTGCTGGAAAGCTATCACAGCACATAGCTGATATAGTGTCTGTCCCCAGGGGCAGAAGAACACATTCACTGCACACAAGTGCCTACAAACCATTGGTCTCACCTGGGCTACATATTTAAAAGGAATTTCCACAGACTGAAGTTGGAGGACACTTTTCCTGGCACTGATTACACAGTTATTAGTCAAAATGACAAGCAAATTATTGTCTCATCCACCATTTCAGCCTCCCAGACTTCTTGTTTGAATTCCATAGGACCAATATTCAAACCCAATTTTCCCAAATTTTGGATGGGTGTCACTGTATCCATTTGGAACCAATTAGGTGCTTCTATTTTGGATTCCCTAGCCTTTTTCGCACAGCTGGTCAAATAACTAAGGGCTTGTCTACACTTTAAACCGTGCAGCTGCACTGCTGTAGCACTTCAGCGTAGACACTCCTGACAGCATCAGTGGGAATACTCCCATCAGTGTAGGTAATCCACTTCCCCACAAGGCCACAGCTAGGTTGATGGAAGAATTCTCCAGTTGCCCTAGCACTGTCTACCGAGCGTTAGATTGGCTTAACTATGGGCATGGCTACACTTGCAGATGTAGAGCGCTTTGAGTTAAACCAGCCCTCGTAGAGCGCAGCAGGGAAAGCACCGCAGTTTGTCCACACTGACAACTTCAAGCGCACTGGCGTGGCCACATTTGCGGCACTTGCAGTGGTGCATTATGGGCAGCTATCCCAGCATGCAAGTGGCTGCAATGTGCTTTTCAAATGGGGGGGGTGGAGTGCGACAGGGAGTGTGTTGTGTGTATGTGGGGGGGAAGAAAGTGGGTTTTTGGGGGGCTGAGAACATGTCAGCATGATGTCTTGTAAGCTCAGACAGCAGCAGATCCCCCTCGCCCTCACACTCCTCTCTCTCTCACAGCATTCCACACTAATGGTTGCTTTGTCCCGGAGCAGATAAGCAGCCGGCTGTCAGAAACGGAGCTTTCAAAGGGCATTTCCACATTCCTACAGCCGATTCCAAACAATGACAAGAGTGGCCACTTGACTTAAGGGGATTAGGGGACGTTTCCGGAGGCGGATCAGAGTGCAGTAAAGAAACACCTCGTTCACACTGGTGCCGCGGCACTCCAGCAGGGGCACAGCAAACGCTATTCCACTCACCGAGGTGGAGTACCAGCAGCGCTGTAGCCGCAGAGTCAGAGCGCTCTACATGCCTTGCCAGTGTGGATGGGTAGTGAGCTAGTGCACCCGGGGCTCCTTTATTGCACTGTAACTCGTAAGTGTAGCCAAGCCCTATGTCGCTCACGGGTGTGGCTTTTTCACACCCCTAAGCAACGTAGCTGTGTCGACCTAACTTTTGAGTGAAGGCCAGGCCTGAGACACAAGGTGGGTGAGGTAATATCTTTTATTGGACCAACTTGTGTTAGTGAAAGAGACAAACTTTCCAACTTACACAGAGTTCTTCATCAGGTCTAACAACTGTTATGTTTGAGCCTGTGTCAACTATTCCAATACACAGGATACATCCTATTACACATTCAATAGCTAAACCCCCAATATTGCGCTTTAGCTGCCCAGATCTGTGGGTCTGATCCTTGTACCTCCCCCAAACTTTGCCCCTTCAGCTTGGTGTTCCCCATTTCCCAAACTAGGAAAGAGGTTTCATTAGACACCTGTGACAGTTGGTCTTGGCCTGCCTTAAATTTATTACAATCTTTTTGTGGCCAGTTTTGTCACAGTATCAGTGTTTAACTAAACTGTTTCCTTTAGTTTGTGCATTATTGCCAATTTCCTTTGTTTTACAAGCCAAATGTATCATTTTTTCTAATCATTCAAAAGTGTCATGAGCCAGATTAGCATCCCCTCTTTTATCACTCATATTAGACACAGCTGCACTTACCAGGCTCAGAGAGATCAACTTCCAACTTCCTCACGCCTGGCTGCTTTTTCTTCTGGTGCATTGCTGCAAAAAAAGAGAGTCTAGCTCGGTGGCAAATTCCACAGCCTCTTGGAGCGTTTGTGGCCTCCTTCCACCGATCTTGATCTGCAGATCCAACTCTAGCTGCGCACTTATACATTGTTTATCCTGGACGGCCACATTGGTATCTGGGTATGCCAGGAACACAAGTCTGTGCAGATCCTCTGCTGGTTCTGGTGAAGTTTCTTCTTTCCCTTTTCTCCGAGCTCTTAGCTGTGCCCTGGCTAGTGCAGGCTATATCTACACTTCAACAGCTAGAGTGCCTCTGTAGGGCTTCAGTGTAGATCAGTGGCTTTCAACCGATTTACCAATGTGGGCCGCATCTGCAGCCCACAATGTGTCATCTACCTGTTTGGGCCTGAGGATGTCACATAGGCCGCAGCTCTGTGCTGAATGGGACGCAAGTTGATAACCGCTGGTGTAGATACTATGTATGCTGATGGGAGGGGTTCTCCCATTGCTGTAGGTATCCACCTCCCTGAGAGGATGGAAAAATTTTTCATCAAGCCAGGTCTGTCTACACCAGGTGTTTTGGTCAGCACATCTGTGTCCCTCTGGGGTGTGGATTTTTCACCCCTCTGAGAGATGTAGCTATGCCGATGTAAGTTCCCAGTTTAGCCAAGGCCTAAGTTACATGGGTAGCTCCAAACCACATTTCAAAGGTTTGTCCTGGGTCTGGATAACTTAATCTCTTTTCTGGCGGTAAGTTATGCAGCACTATCAGAGCTGGACCACCCAAGATGGCTGCTAATCATCGCCCTCCTTCTGTCCCTCTTCCCAGCCATTCATTTGAGCTACAGTGTTGAATTGAGCCAAATAAACCTCCAACAGTTTTTTAAAAAAAGGAGTACTTGTGGCATGTTAGAGACTTACAAATTTATTTGAGCATAAGCTTTCATGAGCTACAGCCCACTTCATTGGATGTTTGAGCTGGGACAAAGTTACTTGAGCTGGGACAGACTGACTGCTCCCCTCTGGTCCTCTGCGCGTTACAAACAGGGTAGCAAACTGTTGTAAATGTCCCCTGGCTGGCCCAATTCATCATTTAGGCAACTGCCTTCTGCTATGGTCAATGCCCCTTTGATTTCCTTCGGGGGGGCTGAACTGCTGCAACTCATCAGAGTAAGCAAGTTCCAGATAGGCCAAAGCTTGTCTAGGTCTACATTATCTCCTGGCAGAATCTCTGGTCTGTGGCAGTCAGGTTGTTGGTCAACCCCATTCCAGCCTGGGTGTCGCAGCTGGGTTTCCCAATCCGTCTGAGCACTTGGTAGTTGCTGATCCAGAAGGGATCTCCTCTCAGCATGCACGTCACCTCTGAGCCCTTTCTGGGTAACCTCCAGCTCTCGCTTTAGATCCTGCTTTAGGTCTTGTTTTAATTCGTGCTGGGAATTTTTGTTTTCTGGAAGTACTCCATTATTTGTTACATCTTGGTTCAACAGGAACAGCAGCTCACAATCTTTCTAGTCTCCTTGGAAACTTGGTCTCACTCCTGCACATGTGCTGCCCCTCTTTGATCCAAGCAGTTAGTCAAAGCTGGAAGGATACATTGATAGAGGCTGCTATTTTCTTTGCTGACATCTTGTTTAGTTGTAAGGAACATACAAAGTCCAGCTCCTCCAAATACAGAAGGACCAAGAACAAAGGGAGAAGTTTCTTAGCTCACAGGCACAAACCTCTTTAACCAACAGACCCACAAGGCCTCTCTAGCTTTGCCAGTGATTTTAGGCTCCCTGAAGGGAGAACCATGCCAGCGTTGCTTCCCACGGGGCCCTGGGCTGCGATATGTGGAGAGGGAAGGAACAGGTCCCCCTCACACGGCCACTTAAGGGCTGTTGCCCAGATGCAGGTGGAGAGCCAAAGATTCCAGATTAGGGTCAGGGACCAGCCCCTCTACTGCCCTAACAGAGAGCAAGGGGATGGAAATTGAGTGTGCTACCTGCTAGGCTGCCTGGCTCTCCAAGCACCCTATCACAAAGCCTACAAATGACAGGCATCTGATCTGGCAGGTCATAAAGCTTAAAGGGACTGCAATTTTATTTTTAACTGAACTTTGCTACAGAGTGAAGAAAAAAATAGCTTCCAGCAAAACTCACAAATGCATCGAGTGCATGGGCCTCTCACAGCAGGGTTGTTTAGAGTGAGCAGCCACTCAAAGGCACGCAACAGGGGATTCTGTTTCATCCTGCAGCAAGGATGGATTTAGGAAGAGAAAAATAATTGCTTGTGTGCAATCTGTACGCGAACACATCCCTGATGAGATTGCTGTTGGAGTAGATAAATGCCGGGGACCAGCAACCTTGGCTGTTTTCTTTTAACAAAAGCTGTTATTTCTACTGTTAGAATACCTCCCATTGCAAAGACGACTTATGAGGAGAGGCTGAGGGACCTGGGGTTATTTAGTCTGCAGAAGAGAAGAGTGAGGGGGGATTTGATAGCAGCCTTCAACTACCTGAAGGGGGGGTCCACAGAGGATGGAGCTCAGCTGTTCTCAGTGGTGGCAAATGACAGAACAAGAAGCAATGGTCTCAAGTTGCAGTGGGGGAGGTGAAGGTTGGATATTAGGAAACACTATTTCACTAGGAGGGTGGTGAAGCACTGGAATGGGTTACCTAGGGAGGTGGTGGAATCTCCATCCTTAGAGGTTTTTAAGGCCCGGCTTGACAAAGCCCTGGCTGGGATGATTTAGTTGGTGTTGGTCCTGCTTTGAGCAGGGGATTGGACTAGATGACCTCCTGAGGTCTCTTCCAACCCTAATCTTCTATGAAAGATTTCCCCAGATACCAGGGAGAAGACAGAAAGTGCCCATGTAATCACAATGTTAATTTCCATCCAATACTTTACCTTCTCCATTAGCTTTCCTCCAATAGCTTTCCTCTCACAGGTTGTGTAGCTGTAACATACCCTGTTAAGAACCCTTGAATCAGTTATGTGGTAACTGACCCCTAATTGATTAGGATGCTCATATTGTTGGATTGTAATTTGCAGATGTGACAGAACCTCATGTGGGAAACAGCAGACATTTGATGAACAATGTCAAACTAATGATGTCTTTTTTTTGGTGACATTACAAAGTTCAGTTGATAAAGGCAGTGGTGCTGATATAATACACTTGACCTCTGTAAGGCATCTGATTTGGTGCCACGTGACATTTTGATTAAAAAACTAGGACAGTAGAAAATCAACATGGAACACATTAAATAGGTTAAAAACTGGCTAATAGATCTCAAAATATAGTTGTACATAGAGAATTGTCATTGAACAGGTGTGTTTCTAGAGGAGTTCCGCAGGAATTGGTTCTTGGCAGGGGTGCTGGAATGGGGGGCTGGGGGCTATGGCCCCTCCACTTTTAAAAGAGGGAGGGCTATGCCCTTCCACCTTTTATCAGCCCTAAGGATGACCGATGCGGGGAGGGGATGGTGTCTTGGGAGGGAAGAGGCTGTGTGGGAGCAGGGCCTCCAGGGAAGGAGTGGTGTGAGGGCAGGGGAGAAGGGGTGGCACAGGGGCACGGGAAAGGGATGGCATGGGGGCAAGGACTCGGGGAGAAGGAACGGTGCAGGGGTGGGGCCTTAGGGGGAAAGGGCAGTGCGGAAGGTGGAGCCTCGGGTGAAGGGGTGGCATGGGGGCAGGGCATCAGGGAAAGGGGTGCCTCAAGGGCAGGGGCTCAGGGGAAGGGGTTGTATGGGGGGGTTGGGCGATGGTCTGGGCGCAAGTGGCCCCCCACTGTTCAGAAGCTTCCACCGCCCCTGGTTCTTGACTCTATGCTGTTTAACATTTTTATCAGTGACCTGGAAGAAAACATAAAATCATCACTGATAAAGTTTGCAGATGACACAAAAATGGAGGGAGTGGTAAATAATGAGGAGGAGAGGTCACTGATACGCAGCGATCTGGACTGCTTGGTAAACTGGGTGCAAGCAAACAATGTGTGTTTTAATTTGGCTCAATGTAAATGTATCTGTATAGGAACAAAGAATGCAGGCCATACTTACAGGACGGGGGACTCTATCCTGGGAAGCAGTGACTCTGAAAAAGATTTGGGGGTCATGGTGGAGAATCAGCTGAACATGAGCCCCCAGTATGATGCTTTGGCCAAAAGAACTAATGTGATGCCTGGGATGCAAAAACAAGGGAATCTATATTTGGCACTGCTGAGAGCACTGCTGACATCCTGAATCCAGGTCTGGTGCCCACATTTCAAGAAGGATGTTGAATTGTGAATGATTAATGGATTAGAAACATGCCTTATGGTGATAAGCTAAATAGCTTGAGCTCTTTTAGTCTAACAAAGAGAAGGTTAAGGGGTAACTTGATTGCAGCCTATAAGCACCTACATGGGGAACAGATATTTATGATGGGCTCTTGAATCTAGCAGAGAAATGTGTAAAAAACTCCAATGGCTGAAAGTTGAAGCCAGACAATTTCAGACTGGAAAAAAGGCTTAAATTTTTAATAGTGATGGTAATTAAACCCTGGAACCAAAGATTTTGGCAGAGTCTTCATCACTGGACATTTTTAAAGGAAGACAGACATTCTTCTAAAAGCTCTCCTCTAGGAATTATTTTAGGAACGTTCCCTGCCCTGTGTTATGCAGGAGGTCAGACTAGATGATCACAGTGGTCCCTTCTGGCTTTGGAACTGCTGAAAGGCCTTCTCAGTCTGCAGATGTGGGCAGGGCTGGATGATAGCCAGAAGACATGGCCCCTCTATTAATATCTACCTAACAATGCAAAATATAGCGAGAAGCACTCTGATAGAAAGGATCTTAATGACAAGAGGTGGGAAAGTGAGAATCACTTGGGGTGAATATTGAATTATTTCTATTCAATGCATTGTCTGCGGCTGAGGGACGGTTTACTGAAAGTAAAAAACAAAATCCAACCCCCCACACTTTACTCGCAAGATAATTTACCTTCCAGTCCATGTGATGCTCTGAAGAACAGCATCTGTGGAGTTCTATCCAGGTGGGGAAATACCTGGCTTCATATGATAATGTCCAATCCCTTCTGGCTCTTTCTTCTTGCTCATGTGGGCAGAAGGCACTGTCAGATAGGGGTTTGATCCTAAGCTCAGTGGAGTCACTGCAAAGCTTCCTCTCTCTTGACTCCCTTGGGCACTGGGTCTGATGCTAGGACCACAACACCAGGTCCTTACAACCAGGCTAGCAGCGATCAGATTAGGAACATTAACCTCGGAAATCCCCCTCAAACCATCTTGTTCAAGTGCACCAGATTTGCTCTCACCTCTCCCATTCTGCGTCATTCCCTCCACTTTGGCTGAGGAGGTTGTGAATTATGGGGCAGAGAGGCAGGGAGCTGGGTGCTAGGTTCTGTACAGCACAGATGGGAGAAGTGATGAACAGATAAATAAATACACCCTTTACTCAGAGGTCAGATTGTTCCATGAGCTGGTAAGATAGGCTGTTGTCAGGGAGGCATAGTAAAAATATTTATCTGGCCTCTTGTAGGTACTAGGTTACAGGCAGACTTAAAAAATCAGAGTTCACTTCCAAGGTGCGCACTTCAGAAACAACGGTGAAAATCAGGAGAGGACTCAGAAGAACTACAAGAATGATTCAAGGTCATAAGAATATAAGAATGGCCATACTGGGTCAGATCAGTGGTCCATCTAGTCCTCTATCCTGTTTTCCTACAGTGGCCAGTGCCAGATGCTTCAGAGGGAATGAACAGTACAGGGCAATTATCAAGTGATCCACCCCGTCTTCCAGTCCCAACATCTGGGAAGCACACCTTCCTGAAGGCCGTTAAAAACTGAAGAAGCTCAATCTCAATAGCTTATTGAAGAGAAGGTTCAGAGGCGACTTGATCATGGTCTACAAACACTTACAAGATGAGGAGCTTTCTGAGACCAGCAGGCTTTGTAATCTAGCTCTCACCAGCAGAACAAGATCCACAGGCTAGATGTGGAAGTTAGAAAAATTCAAAGTTGAAAAAATGCAATTTGTTAACAATGAAGATAAAGAACCATCGGAGCATCTTACTGAGCAAAGTGGTACACTTATCACTTGAGAGCTTTGAATTGAGCTTGCATAGCTTTTGAAAAGACAGCACTAGCATAATCACAACTCATCAGTGTGGCGGGTTTTGTACCTCGTCAACCCTTTGAGTCAGGGGGGTGAGTGGTAACCTGCCTCTCTACGCCTATGTCTGTTTCCACACACACACACACACGCCCCGGTAGTCAGTACAGTGTGGCCGAGTGGCCAGGGTCCGTATACTACCTCTCCCTGAGTGGGGTAATGCGGCCTAGCGGCCGGAGTCCATACAATGTGCCCCTAGGACAGTGCGGCCCAATGACCAGAGTCCGCCTAATTCCCCCTCCCTTAGCGCAGCCTAGCAGCCGGAGTCCAAGCTGCCCACTTTGGAGACAAAACAAGGATCAGGTAACTGGGGCCGTTGCAAGGGGGTGGTGACCCCTGGTAGGGGGGCCCGGACCCACCCAACTCCACCAGGCCCCGAGCCAGGGCCCTGCCAGTGGCACAGCGGTCCACCACAGGATCAGCAGGGAATCCTACTGAAACACGCTGACCTCATTATGGTGGAAGGTGCCACTCCCTACCAGTTCTCCAGCAGCAGTAGTCCATATGGCATCAGGGTCTCCAGGTTCCCCAGCACCAGATGCTCCCTGGGGTTCTGATAGCTGCAAGCCTCTGGTCCAGGTTTCTGGCTCTTCAGCTTCGAGATCTCCAGGCTCCTCAGCACCCGGCACTCCCTGGGCTTCTGATAGCTTCAGGCCTCTGGCCCAAGTTTCTGGGTCTTCAGCTCTCGTAGGTAAGGGCTGTAGCAGCTCCTGGGCTGGAGCCTCTGCCAAGCGTCCTTCCTCCTCAGCAGCCAGCCCTGACTGAGCAGCTCTGCAGGCTTTTATACCTGACTTCCAGTTGGAACCCTTTCGGTAGCAGTGCGGGGCTGATCCACCCCATCACAATCAGACTTAAAACTGTCACAGAGCTGGGTGAAAATGTTATCAGTGAATAGTGAATTTGCCAAAAAATACTTTTTTCAGGGCACTGAAACTATTCACAAATTTAACGTAAGAACATAACAGCCATACTGGGTCATACCAATGGTCCATATAGCCCAGTATCCTGTATTCTGACAGTGGCCAATCATAGAATCATAGAAGATTAGGGTTGAAAGAGACTTCAGGAGGTCATCTAGTCCAACCCCCTGCTCAAAGCAGGACCAACCCCAACTAAACCACCAATGCCAGGTGCTTCAGAGGGAATGAACAGAACAGGTAATCATCAAGTGATCTATCCCATCGCCCATTCCCAGCTTCTGGCAAACAGAGGCTAGGGACACTTCAGAATATGGTTTTGCATCCCTGCCCATCCTCGCTAATAGCCATTGCTGGACCTATCCTCCTTGAACTTATCTAGTTCTTTTTTAAACCCTTTTATAGTCTTGGCCTTCACAACATCCTCTGGCAAAGAGTTCCACAGGTTGACTGCATGTTCTGTGAAGAAATACTTCCTTTTGTTTGTTTTAAACCTGCTGCCTGTTCTGTGAAGAAATACTTCCTTTTGTTTGTTTTAAACCTGCTGCCATTTGGTGACCCCTGGTTCTTGCATTATGAGAAGTAAATAACACTTCCTTATTTACTTTCTCCACACCAGTCATGATTTTATAGACTTGTATCATATCCTCCCTTAGTCTTCTCTTTTCCAAGCTGAAAAGTCCCAGTCTCATAATCTCTCCTCATATGAAAGCTGTTCTATACCCTCAATCATTTTTGTTGTCCTTTTCTGAACCTTTTCCAAGTCCAATACATCTTTTTTGAGATGGGGTGACCACATATGCATGCAGTATTCAAGATGTGGGAGTTCCATGGATTTATATAGAAACAATATGATATTTTCTATCTTATTATCTATCCCTTTCCTAATGGTTCTCAACATAGCTTTTTTGACTGCTGCTGCACATTGAGTGGCCATTTTCAGAGAACTATCCACAATGACTTCAAGATCTCTTTCTTGAGTGGTAACAGTTAATTTAGACCCATCATTTCATATGTATAGTTGGGATTATGTATTCCAATGTGCATTATTTTGCATTTATCAACATTGAATTTCAACTGCCATTTTGTTGCCCAGTCACCCAGTTTTGTGAGATCCCTTTGTAACTCTTCTCAGTCTGTTTTGGATTTAACTGTTTGGAATAATTTAGAGAAAATTCGGCAAATAGTTTCAGGCGAAAAAAACCCTGATTTTGTTTCAGAAAGGCCAACTTGTTTTGTTTTGACATTTTTTAAGCAAACCCCTTTGACATTTCATTTTGAAAAGACATTTTCAAACCAAAATGTTGATTCAAAGCAACATTCAAAACATTGCATTTGACCCATGCAAAAAAAGTTCAGTTTTTTAGCAAGAAAAAACAAACAAAAAAGAAATCAGTTTTGGTTTGAAATGCACTGGGTGGTTTTTTTTCTAATTTATTGGCTCAGCTACCGAACCAAAAATTCCATTGCTCACTCTAGTTTCCAAAATAATGAAAAATAATTCCTTCTACTGCAAATGTTATCTTTGGTATATATCTTTGGTATAGCTCCTTGTATAGTCAGTATTTCCCAACGTCCCTTACAAGCAATAAGTTAACTACTGGTACTCGTTCCAGAATAAGTGTGTCCATGCAGAATGTTATTCATAGAATATAAGGCCAGATGGGTCCATTAAAGCATCTAGTCTGACCTCCTGTATAGCACAGGCCAGAGAATTTCACCCAGGTTTTCCTGAATGTGATTAAACCTGTGTCTGACTAAAGCACACCTTTCAGAAAGGCAGCCAGGCTGGATTTGAAGACAAAAGATGGAGAATCCACCACTTCCCTTGGCAGTTCATGCCAGTGGTTAACCACCCTCATTGTCAGCATTGTGTGCCTTGCTTCTCACAGAAACTTTGTCTGGCTTCAGCTTCCAGCCATTAGTCCTTGCTATGCCATTTCCTGCTAGATTAAAGAGCCCCATGAAGGTCGTCAGACACTGTCGTCTTCTGCTTGAGAAATTGAACAGATTGAGCTCTCTGGGAATGTCCATACTGCAACCTCCCCCTGCCCTATTGCAGAAAGCCTCAGGGCCAGGTCAGCTGGGCTTGTGGGGTTCACACTACAGGGCTCGATATAGCAGTGTAGACGTTCCAGCCCAGGCTTGGAGACCCTCCCTGCTTGCTGGGCTTCAGAGCCTGGCACCTGAATCTACACTATTTTCTCCAGCCCTTGAATCATTTTTGTGGCTCTTTTCTGCACCCTCCGCAATTTTTGAACATCCTTTTGAAAACATGGACACCAGAACTGGATGCAATATTCCTATATCGGTCTCCCCGATGCCAGAGACCAGTGTTTACCAGATGGTGGGTCACGACACGCCAGTGGGTTGCAGGAAGGGTCTAGGTGGGTTGCATGTGCTCTCGTCCCGCAGCCCAGGCTCTCACTTCCCCTGGGCAGCAGGCGGCAGCATGGGGAGTGAGATCGCAGCAGCAGAGGATAGGAAGTAGCTGGAGCCAACAAAGAGACAGTCACTACCAGGCCACTGACTATGGCCCAGCCACTGGGAGAGAGGAGCTGGCTGGAGCTGTGGGAAGGGACAGGGCTGGGAAAGCTACTGCAAGGGAGTTGTGGGGGGAGGAGCTCAGCAGGGGGCTTGGACTGAGCAGCAGAGTGGAGATGGGGGAGCAGGGAGCTGAGAAGGGGCAGAGGGTGCAGGAGTAATGGTGGGCCCCCCAAAATGGTGGGTTGCATTAGTAAAATGTTGGGAGCCACAACCATATACAGAGGGGAAATAACCTCCCTACTACTCCTCTGTTTCTACATCCAAGGACCTCATCAGCCCTTTTACCACAGCTTCACATTGGGAGTTCAGGTTAAGCTGTGCACCCGCTACAACCCCTAGATCCTTCCAGGGTCCCTGCTTGCCAGGATACAGTCCCCCGTTCTGTCGATGTGGCCTGCGTTCCTTGTCCTTAGATGTATAACTTTGCACTGGCTGTATAAAAATGTATTTTGCTTGAAATGGCCCACCTCATCAAGTGAGCCAGATCCCCCTGTAGAACTGCCCCGTCCTCATTATTATTTACCAACCTTTGTGTCATCTACAAATTTTATCAGCAGTGATTTTATATTTATTTCCAGATCACTGATGAACATGTTGAATAGTGTTGGGCCTAGAACGGATCCCTATGGATCCTCACTAAACACTCCGCATTTGATGATGATTCCCCATTGACAACTACTTTTTGAGATCTCCCAGGTAACGAGTTCATTTAATGTATGCTTTACTGATATCACATAGTACTAATTTTTTAATCATATGGTACTAAGTCAAATGCCCTACAAAACACTAAGTCTATAACATCTCCGCAGTTACCTTTATCAGCCGAACTTGTAATCTCCTCTAAGAATAAAATCAGGTTTGTTTGACAAGACCTGTTTTCCATAAAACCATATTGACTATCATTAATTGTATTCCTATTCTTTAGTAATTGAATCTCCTATCAGCTTTTCCATTATTTTGCCCAGGACTTATGTGCAGCTAACTGTCCTATAGTTACCCAAGTTATCCCACTTGTCCTTTTTGAATACTCGCACAACAGTAGCACTGTTTGAGTCTCTGGAATTTCATTGGTATTTTGAGATTTATTAAAAATTAACATCAATGAGCTGTCAGCTCTTTTAGGACTCTTGGGTGCAAGTTATCCAGGGCTACTGATTTTAAAATGTTTATCCTGAGTAGATGTATAACATCCACCTTACTTAATAAGGGAGGGACTGGAAAGTACTTTGCCATCCTCATGCAATACAAGCACATCATCATGTTTTTTTCTAGATACAGAACAGAAATATTTATTGAATACTCTTGATTTTTCTGGATTATTAACAACAATTTTACCATCTCTATCTAGTAATGGGCCTATATCATTGCTATTATTTATTTTGTTCCTAATATACTTTAAAATCTCCTTTTGACTGTCCTTAGCACTTCTAGTCATGGATATTTCCCTTATGTCTTTAGCTTCCCTTATCAATTTTCTACACTTCATAATTTCTCATTTATATCAATTACTATCTATCTGCCCTTGTTTTCCATTTTTTATACTTTGCCATTTTATTTCTAGTTACTGCCTTCACTAAACCAAGATGGGTTTTAGTTAAAGTTGTCCTCTTTTATTATAGAATCGTGGCTTTTTTTCCATCTAATAAACTCTTCCTAAAGAACTCCCAATTTTCATTCAAATTTTTCTGTCTAAATGTTTCCTCCCAGTCAATTTCACTTACAATTTTCCTCAGCTTTGGGAAAGTAGCCCCTTTGATGCCCCAAGTGCCTATATCAATGATTGGGACTATCCTCTGTTTCCCTATGTTGAATATAATCAGATCACATTGACTGGTCCTTAAGCAACCACCAATTTCCAGTCTAGTGATTAATTCATCTTTAGCCATCACAAGGAGGTCCAAAATAGAATTACCTTATGTTGGGTGTTATAACTTTTGAGTCAGAAGATCACTTGTGATAGCTACTTCAGTAAATTTCCAAGTGCAGACAAGCTCTATGTTTCCAGCCCTTGTGGTTGCAGAGAAATGCTTGAACATGGAACTGGAATGTACCCTAGCCTCAGAAACCTGACGGCAAATAAAAAGAACTCAATGTTTATTTTAAAAATATCTCATGCTTTTTGGGGCCTGATTCATGATTTTTGAACACTTGGGGTTGGCAGTACTGCATAAAGTTATGACATTTCTTCAGTTTGTTTGCCGTCAGTTTATAAGCAGCCAGGGGCATGCAAATCCTTTTGGGCTGGGCACTAAGCAAGCTGGAAATGATTCTGTACTTTAAGAAAACCGAGGCAATCCATGGATTCCAAGGCCAGGAGGGACACCTGTGATCATCCATTCTGACCTCCTCTATAACACAGGCCAGAAAATGGCCCCAAGTAATTCCTGTTTGAACTAGGTCTTTATTTTTATTTTTAATCCAGTTGATTTTAAAATTGCCAGTGATGGAGAATCCACTATGGTCCCTGGTAAATTGGTCCAGTGCTTAATTACCCTCACTGTTAAAATGTGCTCCTTATTTCTAATCTGAAATTGTCCAGCTTCAACTTCCAGCCATTCAACCTTATATCCCTTTCTCTGCTAGACTGAAGAGTTCATTATTAAATATTTGTTCCCCATACTGGTACTTACAGACTGTGATCAAGTCACCCCTTAACCTTCTCTTGGTTAAACTAAATAGATGGAACTCCTTGAGTCTATCACTATAAGGCAGGTTTTCTAATCTTTTAATCATTCTTGTGACTCTTCTCTGACCCCTCTCCAACTGATCAACAAAACCATATCCTGAAAGCAACAATACATATCCCTTGACAAGTGATGACACCAGATGCCTTTCAATGCATGTTCACTTTAAGAAAAATGGGATCACTGTGTCTTCTAAGCAGATTAAAGCTTCTTGCAATCCACATGCAAAACTGGATGAGCTGCTGGCAAGAGAGCAGAGAAAACAAACAACAGAAAAGCTTGCATCAGCTCAAGACATGTGCTTTTAGCAGCAACCTAAAGGACTCTTCATTGACTTCCTCCTGTAATTTATATTTTACTATATTTGGATCTCCTTTTGGAAGGTTGATACGCTGTGCTTGGTAAGGCCAGTAGAGTATTTCCAACACACCTCTGACCAACATACTAACTAAGGTAGAATCCTTCCTACCAACACTACAAAAAGAAGGATTCTGCGTGGACTCCTCCTGAAGGTCGAAACAAGAGACTGGACTTCTACATAGAGTGCTTCCATCGACGTACCCGGGCTGAAATTGTGGAAAAGCAGCATCACTTGCCCCATAACCTCAGCCGTGCTGAACACAACGCCATCAACAGCTTCAGGAACAACTCTGACATCATAATCAAAAAGTCTGCAAAGCAGGTGCTGTTGTCACCATGAATAGGTCAGAATATGAACAAGAGGCTGCTAGGCAGCTCTCCAACACCACATTCTACAGGCCATTATCCTCTGATCCCACTGAGGATTACCAAAAGAAACTACACCATCTGCTCAAGAAACTCCCTGAAAAAGCACAGGAACAGATCTGTGCAGACACATGCCTAGACGCCCGACCTGGGGTATTCTATCTGCTACCCAAGATCCATAAACCTGGAAATCCTGGACATCCCATCATCTCAGGCATTAGCACCCTGACAACAGGATTGTCCGGCTATGTGGACTCTCTCCTCAGACTCTACGCTACCAGCACTCCCAGCTATCTTCGAGACACGGCTGACTTCCTGAGGAAACTACAATCCATCGGTGATCTTCCAGAAAACACCATCCTGGCCACTATGGATGTAGAAGCCCTCTACACCAACATTCCACACAAAGATGGACTACAAGCTGTCAGGAACAGTATCCCCGATAATGTCACGGAAAACCTGGTGGCTGACCTTTGTGACTTTGTCCTCACCCACAACTATTTCACATTTGGGGACAATGTATACCTTCAGATCAGCGGCACTGCTATGGGTATCTGCATGGCCCCACAGTATGCCAACATTTTTATGGCTGACTTAGAACAACGCTTCCTTAGCTCTCGTCCCTTAACGCCCCCTACTCTACTGGCGCTACACTGATGACATCTTCGTCATCTGGACCCATGGAAAAGAAGCCCTTGAGGAATTCCACCATTATTTCAACAATTTCCATCCCACCATCAACCTCAGCCTAGACCAATCCACACAAGCGGTCCATTTCCTGGACACTACTGTGCTAATAAGCGATGGTCACATAAACACCACCCTATACTCGAAACCTACTGACCACTATACTTACCTACATGCCTCCAGCTTCCATCCACGAAACACCACACGATCCATTGTCCACAGCCAAGCTCTAAGATACAACCGCATTTGCTCCAACCCCTCAGACAGAGACAAACACCTACAAGATCTCTATCAAGCATTCGTAAAACTACAATGCCCACCTGCTGAAGTGAAGAAGCAGATTGACAGAAGAGTACCCAGAAGTCACCCACTACAGGACAGGCCCAACAAAGAAAATAACAGAACGCCATTAGCCATCACCTTCAGCCCCCAACTAAAACCTCTCCAGTGCATCATCACAGATTTACAACCTATCCTGAAGGATGATCCCTCACTCTTACAGATCTTGGGAGACAGACCAGTCCTCTCTTACAGACAGCCCCCCAACCTGAAGCAAATACTCTCCAGCAACCACACAACAAAAACATTAACCCGGGAACCTATCCTTGCAACAAAGCCCGATGCCAACTCTGTCCACATATTTATTCAAGTGACACCATCATAGGACCTAATCACATAAGCCATGCCATCAGAGGCCCGTTCACCTGCACATCTATCAATGTGATATATGCCATCATGTGCCAGCAATGCCCCTCTGCCATGCACATTGGCCAAACCAGACAGTCTCTACGCAAAAGTATAAATGGACACAAATCTGACATCAGGAATCATAACATTCAAAAACCGGTAGGAAAACACTTCAACCTCTCTGGCCACTCAGTAACAGACTTAAAGGTGGCAATTTTGCAACAGAAAAGCTTCAGAAACAGACTCCAATGAGAAACTGCTGAGCTTGAATTAATATGCAAACTAGATACCATTAACTTCAGTTTGAATAGAGACTGGGAGTGGCTGAGTCATTACACATATTGAATCTATTTCCCTAAGTTAAGTATCCTCACACCTTCTTGTCAACTGTCTAAATGGACCATCTTGATTATCACTACAAAAGTTTTTTTCTCCTGCTGATAATAGCTCATCTCAACTAATTAGCCTCTCACAGTTTGTATGGCAACTTCCAACTTATCAGTATGTATCTATATATCTTCTTACTATATGTTCCATTCTATGCATCCGATGAAGTGGGCTGTAGCCCACGAAAGCTTATGCTCTAATAAATTTGTTAGTCTCTAAAGTGCCACAAGTACTCTTGTTGTTTTTGCGGATACAGACGAACACGGCTGCTACTCTGAAACAAGTAGAAATACAGGTTCTCTCTAGGAAGGGCCCCAGAAATACAGCAAAAGCTAATAGCTTCATAATTTTTAAAAGGACTTTTTCAGAACCTATCCCAACTTTTCTTTCAGTAAGGTGCTATTACATTTTCTGGACAGCTAGATCAACTATTTATTTTATTATTCCTATCACTAAGGCTTCCACAACTGAGACATCCAGGGTAGCCAGCATGAACTGAAGAGTACATCCAGGATCCTTAAGAAAAGGGGGCCAGTTCTTTCCCTTGCCACAATAGAAATTGGACAGGAGCACGAACATGTTGCAGGTGCTGCTGCAGTAGCTGTTTACAGTGGAAGGAGAGTGGCAGAGAGGAAGAGGAGGAGAGGCAGGTGCTGGCAGGCCACCCTGACTGCTTTCCTTACTCTGGCATGGTGAATTCTGGCTCCGCGGAGTTCTATGCTTCAGCTGCACAAGGAGCTGGGATGTGATTGTTGGGGGGTTGGATTGGGAGGATTTGTGTATGGACAGAGGAGATGTACAGAGGTTGGGGAGGTCGTAAGCAGTGCATGTACATAGCTGGGGGGTCGTAAGCAGTGCATGTACATAGTTGGGGGGGCCTTTGTTTTCAACATGTGTTTCAATCATAGCAGTATATCCATGAGTGTGAAAAGACATTCCTCAAGTGTTTGCAGACAGCAGGCCAGCTCTCCCATGAGCTGTGGGCCCAGCTCCCTACCTCTGCCTGCAGGTACCAGAACAGAAGCCAGAGAGCAACCACCAACAGCAGGATTCGAAGGGCCAGCTTTGCAAAAGATCCCAGGACCAAATTTTCAAGGTCTCCGCACTCCCAACTGGGGCCAGATTTTCAAAAAAGCTCAGCCCCCAGCAGGCTCCAGGGAGAGCCACAGGAGCTGCTGAGAACTTTTGAAGATTCTGTGGCTGAGCAGCCTGCCCCTTCAGACAGGAAGCACAAAGCGAGCGAGAGAACAAACACCCACCACAGCATCACCTGCACAGAGCCGCCAGCTCTCAGCCAAGAGCAGTCCCACTAACATTCCTTGGAGGACGCTTCCCTGGCTGAGTCTGTGGTCTCTGAACCCTGGGACCCAGCTGTTATGGTGGGCTTTGGAGCTGGTGAATTCCCGATGTGGTTCTCCTGCTTTCTCAATCTGCTAGGAAAGTGCTGCTGTTCTACCAACACCTCCCTCCCCAGACCAACATACATTTTCCTGAATGCGGGTATTCATGAACATCATCCAAATGTCAGAAACTTCAGAGCCAAACATAATCTAAATCCAAATACAAGCCTCTTTGCCCATCCCCAACAGACAACATGTGCATACGGCAGAGCACGTAACGTATGCACACCGCCTGCACAGAAAGCTCCCATGCGACGAGGAGCAAGGTGCTGAGCAGCATGCAGAGCAAGAGGTCAGTGTGCAGGAGGCGGGGCTGAGATGTAATAACATAGGAGTACGCTACTACAGATCTGTGTTCATTCACAAAGCTTGTATGTGACCGAGTCACGGGCAACGTGAACTTTAGGACTATATTGACTAGCAGAGGTAGCAGGAAGGGAACACAAATAGATAAGAAACCTCCAAGTAAACCCTTGCAAGGGGCCTGGGCTGGTGAGCTTGGTTACACAGCTGTTTTGCCCGGGTTGGCACAGCCGGGTTGAAAGGACTGAAACAGATCAAAAGTGACTGCGGAGGAGGCAGTTGTCAGGACCCATTTGTGGAGAAACAGACTGATACAGAGACAGGCCCTGTGGGATGGGTCTGTAGCAGCTGGTCCCTCTTGAGGACCAGGCCTGGTCCGACCGACCAGTGTAAAGGCCTTCACTGTTTGAAATCCTCTCTCTCGTGCTGCGCTGTTTCCCTGCTGCTAAGGGGAAACAATCATTTGTTTTCAGAAGGCTGTTTGGTCATGCCCTGTACTACCACCTGCTAAGCAGTCACAGGGCACCGCAGCCCCCAGCCCAGTCTAAGACTAGGAGAGTCATGGGATTCCCTGCAGGGCAGGTGAAGGCACGAGGTCTGACGCCAGGAGTGGGGTGCACTTGGGGAGATAAGAGCTGGGCCATGGGGGCAGCTGGCCCTGAACCATGACAGTCACACACATAACATAAGGTGTGATTCCATTTACGAGTACATCAGAAAAGGGAAAGCAAACTACAGCAGAAGCAATGTGCAATTTACTGATTCTCCACTCCACCACCCACCACTTTTATGCTGGAAATAGACTGGACAATCCATGGAGTCACAACAGCATAAAACTAGGACAATGGAGAAGAGAATCTGGCTCCAGATCTCGTAAATGGAAGCATGTCCCGGCTAAGATTCTAGAAGGTTCATGTTACAGACATGGAGTTCTGCCCAGGTTTGGAAATCGAATTTATTTTCTGGACAATGGGAACTTTACACAGTTTTATGGAATCAAAGGGGGCATGTGTCACACAGCCCAGTTCTCTGGAAAGCCAGTTATTAGACTGGAAAAGTCATACCCATTAGACTTATTAAAATCCATCCATGATACAATTCTGCTGGATACATGACCTGCATGGGAACAGGACATTGCAACATTCACAAATATGATTTTAATAGAAACCTATTAATGTCTGAGCTGAGAGCAGACAGAGTCCACCAGAAATCAGCAGCAACAAATTGTTGTTTTAGAGAATCTTGAACAGAAAATCACGGGCTTGGAGGCTTCATATAGACCTACATGCTGTGGAGAATAGTAATTCAAGAAGGACTGACTGATGAGCTTTGAATGCTATGGAGAAACAAACAAGTATCTATTTCCTATGGCGTGTCAGTAACTGATATCAGCTTAGCTAGGATTTTTGCTGCTTTGTACAATAGTAAAACCAAAAAAAGCAACATTTCCTTCCCAATCATCTATGTACAGTTGCAGATTAGCCATGGGGACAGCCCCATTATACCAGCACAACTCTGTTGAAATTAACTGAGCTACACCAGTTTACACCAGCTAAGGATCTGGCCCTAAAACATTAACCCTGACAAGACTCAAAGTTGGGCCAGCCCTTCTGAGAAGAAGCTGTCATCTCGCATTTGCAATTTGACACAGCACCAAAGGAACCCTAAAAGTGGAATTACCTTTTTTCCTATGGTGAAATAGCACCAGGATTGAGCTTGGTAGGTGGGGATGTTTTGGTAAGACAGGAATTTTCCATCAGTCCATTTGTAGATAGCTGACCCAGGCGGAGTGTACCGATTTGCTGTGGCCGCAAAAACCCCCACCTTTGGAATGACGAAGATCTCGATGCCCATGGTTTCAGAGTTGGTCATCAAGTTCTGATATTCTTCTACATAGTCCAGCCTCTCTTTGACTAGGAAATAACAAAAAAGGATGGAAATGAAAAATAGATGCCTCCTTAATTCAACTGTGTTCCAAAGTTGAATGGAGGGCTATATTTTTGGTTATTTCGTATGCATGGCACTGAGTAGCCAAATTAAAAGTCCTGTGCTAAAGGGCTTAACAATCAAAGGGCAAGTTAATTTACTGTTGGGCTCTACCTGCACAGTCCAGCCCTCAGCAAAGTGACCTGACAAGTGATGGCCACAGACAATGGACAGCATGGACCAGGAAGACAAGGGTTCCGTAAACACAGCGCTGTGAGTGGAAGGATGTTACATGTATTGCAGAGGCCACTCTGCCTAAGGATGCAAAACAGTTGCCTTTGTACCTCCCTGTGCATAAGACATACTGATCATTTTCCAACACATTCGCCTCCAGAGCTGCATTCTGTAGGTCCGGTCTCTGCCAGCCCATGAATGCTTCTAGAAAGTTGGAGCAAAATCCCTTCAGTCAGGCATTTTCCCACTATGAGAGGGTTAAAAAAAAATCACCTTTTTTTAGTTTAAAAAGGGATGGGAAAGGTCCCTGAACTTTGAATCTAATTGAGGAGACCATTGGAAGGAGCCACCTGGAGGGAAGAAAAGCAGTTACAGCAGGTACAGCCTCTAGGGGAGAGCTGAGATCAGCTGGAGTTAAACCCTCTTCCCAGCACCCCAGACCCAGAACTGTGCAAAGGATTCCCCTTTCAGGGACACCAGATCTCCCACCTTCCTATCAGCTACAGGTGGAAGACACTACTGGGAGGAGACAGCCAGAAACTCAGCCAGCCAGAGCTGAGCCTGGCAAAAAAAAAAGAAATTGTGGTACTATCATGCCACAAACACGTCACTATCATATTGTTCACTCTGCTTGTATGTTATACTCCTTCCCCTTACCCTCCTCTCTCTTGTCTATCTAGATTGTAAGCTCCCCAAGGCAGTGTCCAGTTCTGGTGTCCCCCATTCAAGAAGGATGTTGATAAATTGGAGAGAGTTTCAGATAAGAGCCATGAGAATGATGAAAGAATTAGAATACATGCCCTAGAGCGATAGCCTCAAGGAGCTCAATCTATTTAGCTTCGCAAAGAGAAGGTTAAGGCGTAATGTGATTACAGTCTATAAGTATCTATATGGGGAACAAATATCTAATAATGGGCTCTTCAGTCTAGTGAAGAAAGGTCTAACACAATCAATGGCTGGAAGTTGAAGTGAGACAAATTCAGATTGGAAATAAGATGTAAATTTTTAAGAGCGAGAGTAATTAACCACTGGAACAATTTACCTAGGGTCATGGTGGATTCTCCATCACTGACAATTTTTAAATCAAGACTGGGTGTTTTTCTAAAGGATCTGCTCTAGGGATTATTTTGGAGGAGTTCCCTGGCCTGTGCTATACAGCAGATCAGATTATCACAATGGTTCTTTCTAGCCTTATAATCTGTAAATCTAAGGCAGGGAGTGTCTCTTACACTATGCCTAGCAAAATGGGGTGTGATTTGGTTGGGGTCTTGGCTGCTACTGCAATACAGATAAATAATAATCAACCTGAAAGTACATCCACAAGGAGTAGGAAGTGCATGATTTAGGCACCTGCAAAAACTGGAAGATAAAATGGAGAAGTTATGAAGGTTTGAAAATATTCCACAGCCCATGCTCAGTAGAAAAGAGCTTTTAGACTGCAGGGCAGTAACCCAGTAATCCTCCTTTGTCCTAGGCCTGTAGAAGTGTTATCTACCCACTTCACCTTGCATGATCTCTTGCAACATGTATTAACTCCTTCTCTGTTCCACACTTGTATGTAGCTGTGACACTCTCAGTTCCTTTCCCAGACTTGAAGAAGAGCTCTGTATAACTTGAAGGCTTGTCTCTCTCACCAATAGAAGTTCGTCCAGTAAAAGATATTACCTCACCCATCATCTCTGTCATTAGCTTTTACACAGCCATTTCAAACATAGGTGTAGTAAGCATGCACATACAGCTATTTAACTACCCAATGAAATGCCTGCTGCACCAAGAGAATTCAAAACATGCAAGCTGTGACAAAGCTTTGTCCTTGCCACCGTGGGTCCCGCGTTTCCTGGCGGATTTCGCTAGCCTCAGAGGCTCACTGTGACCCTCCATGTAACCCTTCTCTCTCTAGAGACAAGGGTCACAGTCTACTGAGCCATTTTCATCATAAGCCAGCGAGTGAGGTGAGGAGAAGTTATCTTTCCTTGCACGGTCTCCTTTGTCTCCCAGTCTCAATGATTAATCAGGGGGCAAAGGTGGGGGGGGGGAGCCCAGGCCCACCCTCTACTCCAGGCTCCAGCCCAGGGACCCTAATAGTATCAGCTATGGTAGCTGACCTTTTAGAAACATGACATGTACAATTCCCTGGGCTACTTCCCCCACAGCAGCCCTCAATTCCTCAAGCTCCACTTCACCTTTACCTCAGGGCCTCCTTCCTCGTGCCTGATATGGTGCATACTACTCAGCCTCTCCAACAGCACAACTTCCTTCCACAGCTCCTGACATGCACACCCACCTGACTAACTGGGAGGCTTTTAACTAGTTTCAGCTGGCCCCTGATTGGCTTCAGGTGTCCCAATCAACCTAGCCTTCTCCCTGCCTTCTGAAAAGTTCTTAATTGGCCCTAGGTGTCTTAATTGACCTGGAGCAGCTGCCATTTCATTTATCCTGGTACCAGGGATTTGTTTAGCCTGGAGCTAATATATCTATCTCCCACTACTTTTCCATAGCCATCTGGCCTTGCCCTGTCACAAAGCATAGGCACTGACTCGAGCAATGTTTTTCAAACGCAGCCACTGGGGCCGCATGCGGCCACCAGGGGTTTTTCATGCAGCCACGACAGTCTCCAGGGGTGTGGGGGCAAAGCATCGGCCCCTCCCTCCTTGTTGCTTCTGGATGCACCGCCCTGCACCGCCTCTGGAGAGAAGTGGGGCACAACGCTGCAGGAGCAAGGTGAGTTCTTGACTCTCCTTGGGGGAGGGGGTCTGGGCAGCAGGCTCCAGCAGCGGGACTTCAGGAACCTGGCTGTGCAGCCACAGGCTCCAACTGACCAGGCTCCAAATGACCATCCCCACCCTCCCCCGGCTCTAGCCACATGGCCGTGGCCTCCAGCTGCAGGGTTTCAGCCTCCGGCCCCGGGTTCCAGCTATATGGCAACAGGCACTGGCTCTCGGCTCCAGTCCTGAGCTCCAACCGCACAGTGGCAGGTGCTGGCCACAGGCACCAACCCCCAGCCCCAGGGGAGTGGGCTCCAACCATAGGGCTTTGGGCGCCAACCCCCAGCTCTGGCAGCAGAGCTTCAGACTGCCTCTGGCCCCCAGTTCCAGCCGTGCAGTAGTGGGCACTGGCCCCAGGCTCCAGCCACGTGGCCCTAGCCCCTGGTGCTGATCCTCTGCCCCAGTTGCATGGCAGCAGGCACCAAACCACGGCTCTGTTCCTGGGCTCCTGCCACTTAGTGGTGGGAGCTGGCCCCAGGTGCCAACCCCTGGCCCTGGCCACACAGCAGCGAGTGCTGGCTCCAGCCACTCAATGGCGGGTGCTGACTCCTGGCTGCAGCCACAAACCCCTGGGCTCCAGCACCCACCTCTGAGCTCTGGCCATGCAGCGGCAGGCAATAGCCCTGGGCGCTGACTCACAGCTCTAGCTGCATGGCAGTGGGCTCCAATCCCTGGCTCCAGCCATGCAGTTCCTGTCCCCAGCTCCGGGTTCGAGCACTGAGCCTTGGACGCATGGCAGCAGACACCAGGCCCTGCCTCTGGCCATGCAACAGTGGGGCTCATCACCGACCCGCATCGTCCCGGCGCCTGCTGCCTCCCACAGCCCTGTATCCATTCCCACCCATTGCCCCTGGACCCTGCTGCCTTTCTGGCCTCACATCCACCCCTACCCCCATTACCATGGGCCCCCACTGCCTCCCACAGCCCCACATCCATCCTCCCCACACCCAGGACCCTTCAGCCTCCCCCAGCCCTGCATCCATCCCCCCATCGTCTCTGGCCCCTGTTGCCTCCCCACTTTGCCCTCCCCCTCCCCATCCAGGGCTTAATGGGTCCTGGGGCTTGCTGAGAAAAGTGATATTAACAAACGTGCAAGTATCACTTTTCACAGCAGACTTACTAGCTATCTATGAAAAGTGATACCTGTATGTTTGTTAATATCACTTATCACTTTTCATAGCCTCCCAGGTAGCTACTAAGTGTGCTGTGATATTAACAAATATACAAATATCTCTGTTCACAGCAAGCCCCAAGACCCATGAAGCCCTGCATGGGGCAAGGGAGGGGAGGGGAAGTGAAGTGAAGGGGGAGGCAGCATGATTTTTGTTATTGAGTCTGCCAAGAAACCCTACAAATACTCGTTACAATTATTTGGATGTGAATCTGTGCCTATGTAATTGTTTTTCCGAAAGTTAATTAAGTATTTTAGGGGGAAAGTGTCAGTGCGGCCACCAGCGAGAGTTGGTGGCTGCACTCTGAGGCCACCCAAACATTTGTTGTAAGAATCCCTGGACTATAGGCTGGAGCACACAAGGGGAAAAAATAGTGGGTGCTCAGCACCCACCAGCCACAGTTGCTCGGCAGCTGGGGGAAGCACTTGCAGGAGGGCAGAGAGCAGCAAGTGGCAGGCGGGCGGGGCCTTGGGGGAGGGGTTGGAGCGGGCCAGGAAGAGACAGAGAGGGCAGAGCTTTGGGGAGGAGGGGGAACAGGGGTGGGAAGAGGCAGAGCCGGGGGGGCTTGGAGCAGGGCAGGGGGGGAGCACCCCCGGGGGAAAAAGAAAACTTAGCACCTATGCATGCAAGGAATGTTAAAAGCTGCTTTCTCTCCAACCACAAGACTTCATTGAAATCACACGGCTTAAAAGGAGTGCACAGAGAGGTTTTGAGTCTGCAGCTGAAGTTCCAGTCCCACCCCTATCACTGACCCTCTTTAATAATACTTTGTACAAAGCATTTTGCAAGCATTATTTTTCAGTTGCTCCTTAAAGCTCTTAACTGTGCAGACCCCAGCTATATGTAAAACCCCTTTCATAATAGAGCCATTTAATACTTAATGCATAGCATTGTTCAGTCCTAGATCTCAACATGCATTATAAAGGCAGGTGAGTCTCGTTACAATGATTGAATTTGCCTTCACTCACTAAGTTCTTCACACGCAACCCGCCCACTCACACACAAACAGCTAGTCAAGCTAGTTCTCCTGCTGGAGTGGAAGGCAGGCAGTAGATAAATGTTGTTGCCATTTCTAAATATTGAGAGGTGCTTATGCTACAGTGATGGGGTGAAATCCATGTCCAGTTTACAGATGGGTACACAGAATTGAAATGATTTCCCCAAAGCCATTTCATAACAGAACTGGGAATAGAAACCAGGCACTCTGAACCCTAGTCTAGTACCCTATGCAGTGCAGTTCTAGAGATGAATTTTCCTAGTACTAAGCAATCAAGCAGTTTTCAACCAGATGCTAAATAGGTGAGAAAACCTGACCTTTGGTCTTTTAATATGTACATCCATACTGTGACATTGCACTCCATATGTTTTATGGAAATATGCTTATGAGTGTGAATATGATGTAATTGGAATATGCTTTATGCAAAAGGTCTCTTGTAAGGTATCATAAAAAAGGTTATAACCAACTGAAAATATTCCTCCTATTTGTATGCATGTATCATTCTTGTATCTGAAGCTAGAAATATGAAGTATAATTCTGAGGTCCTATTGTAAATATGTAAAGTGTGGGCCAGTAATGGTGGTTTAGAATCCCATAGACTAGGACAATTGGTTGTAAATGGTTTATTTACCTGAAAGCCTTCTTGTGCATGTGTGGGCCAACCCAGGAAAAATGGAGACTTGGGGTCTTACAGTGACATGTAACCATGTCATATGATACTGGAATCCATCTTAATCCTTGTACTTTTCCATTGATGAGGTGAGGGTGGGGACAAGCACAGACAAAAGATTGCCGAGTGCCAAAGCTATAAAAGGGGGTGGAGCAGGACAAAAGGGGCCAGTCATGAGAAAATCCCTGCTTACCACCTGAGATGTCTGCTGGAACTAACAAGGACTGTACCAGGGGAAAGGATTGGGCCCAGACTAGGAAGGAGTCTAGTCTGTGAAAGAAGCTTGTTGGACTATCTCTGAGGGTGAGATATTACCTGTAATCAGTTTCTTAATATATTAGGCTTAGATTTGCATGGTTTTGCTTTATTTTGCTTGGTGACTTACTTTGTTCTGTCTGTTATTACTTGAAACCATTTAAATCCTACTTTTTATACTTAATAAAATCACTTGAGTTTATTAATAAACCCAGAGTAAGTCATTAATACCTGGTGGAGCAAACAGCTGTGCATATCTCTCTATCAGTGTTACAGAGGGTGGACAATTTATGAATTTACCCTGTATAAGCTTTATACAGAGTAAAATGGATTTATCTGGAGTTCAGGCTCCCAGAAAGGCTGAACACTGGGCACTGGGAAAGTCCCAGTTAACTGAGAAGCTCCTTGGCTGAGTTAATCTGTTTCAGTGAACTGCAGAGAGATGTTGTCCAACCTTTGGGTCTGTGCTGGAGTGTCTAACTCAGCAAGACAGGAGTGGAGGGGCACCTGTTCTGGCAGGAGGGTTGTTCTCAGTGGTATCCCAGCTCACTGAGTGACACTCTCGAGGGGAGTCTCTGTGAAAGAACCCATCACACAAAGAATGAAAAATGAGGGCAGGAGAGCATTGAAAAAAATTTGTACCTCTGCTGAGCTCTCACACACCCACTAGCAAAGAACAACCCTGCACAAGAGACAAAGAGAGAAAACACCTCAACTTGCCATACTTACACCTTTTGTTAATCATCATCATTATTATTATTCATATAGCACCAAATATATGCTAGGTGCTGTCATGTTTCAGGGCAACTGCACCTGTGTTTTCCCTCAGTGGTACAGCAAGGGCCCCTAGCTCCCCTGCCATCGCCTCTTTTGGGTGGAGACCTGCATTTCTTTTCTTCCTGAACAGGGTGTCTACAGGCTGAACAATTCCCAGCCATCACTGTGTTATTCCCAGGAAAAGACAATCTGTCTAAGCACACTTGCTTGCTTTCTCTCCAGGGACTAATAGTGTTTGCTGGCCACAATTAAGCTACCACACAGCTCTTCCTAAGCAAGCACGTTTATTCTTTGGGTAAAAGCACTCCAGAGAAAACATATTAAAAACGAGAAGAGAACCTATGTGCACACAGACAAGTTTACCAGAGGTCACCCCAACTCTACCATGGGCTATGGCAGGAGAAGTTCTTCCATACCCCATAAAGCGGTCTCTGCTATGGTCAGAAGCCTCAGCTCAGAACCAGCACCCAGTCCTATGGGGCCTCAGATGGTCAAATCCTTCCAACCCTAAAGATTGGGGCCCTCTGTCACCCAGAGGTCCTGCCCATTTGTTGGATCAGGGAGAAGGTCCTGAGTCATCTTTCTGTGTCTGTAGGTCCCTGGAGAATCCAGATTGTGTCTCTGAACTGCCCGCATGTAACAGGTCATCAATAGACAACAGGTGCCCTCACAAGGCGAAGTTTCAAAGACTGAGTGTGTAGGTGGGGAGTTGCAATGCCCTCACCTCATGTATTTCCTAGGAGCTCCACTTCACACTTCTTGTCCCCAAAAAGTCCTTGGAAGTTCCTAATCCGTCCCAGAGATTGTACTAGTCAGTCTCCTGTAGATGCTCCACAACAACACATCCACACTTGCATTTTTAATACAATAGACCCCAAGATATTAAACTTAATTCAGTAACATTTATCTTAATTCCATAAGATGTGTCCAGGGGAGTGTCAGACCAATCACATGTGCTCCCAGATGAGAAGACTGAGTCTGAGCTCCACAGAGCTCACAATCTAAATCTGTACCACTAGAAGCAACAAAGTGAGCCATAGTAGCAGAGCTGTCCACCAGTCACAGATCTCTTACCTTCTAGCATGGCGATCCATGCACTCCCATCACATAGATAGAGCCCTTTCTGAGAAGCGCTAAACCAGAACTGGGCCTTTTCATTCTTCGTGCAGGGAGGTCGGGATCCTAGAGTCACTTTCATGTCAGCCTCTGAACACAAAACAAAAGCAAACAGGTCCCTTTAATGCCCTCAATACAGTGAAAGATTAAATTGGACTATTAAAAATGGAGACCACTGCCCTGCCAGAGCATATAGCATAGGGTGGCCTGGATTGGGTAGAGACTCCTACAGATCACAGTGGGTTACATGGCTTAGGACCCACACCCAGCAAAGCACCTAAGCACACACTTAGCTTGAAGTACATCAGCGTACCCCGCTCATGTCAATTAGAGTACCGCTGCGCTTAACGTCAAGCATGTGCTTTAGTGTTGTGCTGAATGGGGCCTTCACTCACGAGAAAGAGACTGTATGTCCACTTTGCAGGAGCAATTAGCAAGGGCACTGTTCCAAGACAAAGCCAGACTCAGCAGATATGCTGCAGAGCTCTGAGGGCCTAATCTAGTCCATATCTGTTAAGGCCCAAAGTCCAGAAATTTGGAGATATCATACAAAATGTACAAGAGCTTAATTTGCATATTGATCACTATGCAATGCCTCAATTCCATATGTTTTAAAAGTGGAAAAAACTTTTCTTTTCTTAATTTTCTCCCCCTACTCCGAGCTCTCCCCCTGGTATCTCAATTCAGCTGATAGTTCAGTTTCTCTGAACCACCTACTGCAGAACACTACAGAGCCCAGCGTCATCTGATTTGGGCTGATTTGGGCTGGTGGGGCGGAACTGCTCTCTCTCTCTCTCCTGGCTTACATCACCCCCTGCCACAACCACCTTACCAGCCACAGAGCGTGCTCTCGGATCCCCCTGCTCTCAGTGCCTGGCTCTCCTTTGCTCTGCAGCGACTCCCAAAACTTGGGCCTGATTCTCCTCGCTCTTACACCAGTGCAAATCAGGGGTAACTTCACTGACATCTGAGGAATCACACTGGTGTGAGCCAGCGGAAACTCAGGCATGGAGATGTATTAATGGATTCCTCCCAGAATTCCAGAGTGAGCTCCCTGCTCTATTCCCTTCGGGGACACAAAGACCTGGACCACACCATCCTTCCAGGAGCTACAAGCCCTGGAAGATGCTGCACTATGCTTAGAATGATAGTAAATAGCCTGGAGGGGAAACAGAACCACAGCAGTGCTTAGAATAACAGCATAGGGAATAACACTGGGATGTTTTCTGAGCAAGAGAGACCAGCCCAGACCTGTTTCCACAGAGCTCCACACAGCAGTGCTCTAATGAGAATATTACTGTGCACTACAGGCATTACATCCCCAGGACAGCTCTCACAGGCTGATCTGCAATTCTGCTGGCAGGGCCTTGTTCCCTAGCAATTCTCAGAAGTGGCGTTTGCAAACTGACACGTACCGCAAAGATCAGACTCAGAAACGCAGCTTCTCTTGCTATTTCCAAGGGATAAAACCAGCTTCCTTATTGACAGGGCTCTGCAGAATTTGCCACCCAATTCACCCCTTGCCAGAACTGGATGCTAGCCTAAGCTTTCATGTTAAAAAAAAAAAATTAAGTTTGTAGCTTTTATGGGACTGACAAACACCTTCCAAACAGGAACAGAATACACAACACAATAGTGCTACCTGCCGGAGTCTGCAGACAGCTAGACACAATGAATATGAATGGCCTGAATTGTCCCCATGCGATTTAATAAGGTCTTCACGCTGAAGTCTAATGAAGACTGAATGGCGGATTTATTTCAGGAGTGGGTCTCTGGACTGCTGTATGGGCCAACTCTCCTCCCTGCATCATCCCGTTGGGCCCTCTCTCCATATGCCCCATCCTAAGACTATTCATTAGCGTCAACTCTTACCCAGACCAATAGATTAGACCAAATCAGTCATTTCTGGGCCAAGCCATTCTGGAGTTATGACAAGCCAAAACAAACCTTCAGAAGGGGAGAAAACCTTCCTTTTTTAACCCTCGTCTCTCTCAAAACCCTCGTCTCTCTCTCTCTCTCGACACACCATTCACTTTTCAGAAAGATACCCACCCTAAAATCATCCATGAAGCTTATAGCAGAACAAGAAGCTGGGTCTGCTGCTGCCCAGGCCCCTCACCGTAGTCACTTTACTATCCTTATTCTAAATATACTACTGTTTTAAGATTCTTCCTATACTGTACTTACAGGAAATTGCTTAGGGAAATACATTATCTTGCATATTGCTGTTAACTAAGTGTTGTTCTGGGAAAGGAGATGAGCTACTGCTATTCCTTCCAAGCTTGGCCCAGGCACCTGATGGGAAATACCCACAAGATTGCTCTGTTCCATGACTGATTCTGCAAGTTTCCAAGAAAAGGAATAGGATAAAATCAATGGAAGACAAAAATTCCTTCCCCTGAGATGCTAAACACCTTGCAACTCTTGCCTGCTTGCTATGCAGTCCACTCACCGTGGTTGGCTTTCCCATCAGACTAGTATCAGGCTCCGTGCAGTTAGAAAGCAGCACTAAGGTTCTGCTCTAACGTTCTGCTAATGCGCGATGGTGAGGCACCTCATGAACTATTTGCTGCATGTTACTGACCGTCAGGGTATTTCAGCACCTCATTGCTCGCTGGCTTCACTGGGAGATCCTGCAGTACTGGGGGGATGGAGAGCACTGCTAGCTTAAAGTTCATGTTAGTGCACATCCTTGAGGTAGCATCAGATCCTGGCAACAGGACTAGCTGTCTTAACAAGCCCTGAAAAGAGAGGAAGAAAAACTAGGGAGATCAAGTTTCAGAGTAACAGCCATGTTAGTCTGTATTCACAAAAAGAAAAGGAGTACTTGTGGCACCTTAGAGACTAACCAATTTATTTGAGCATAAGCTTTCATGAGCTACAGCTCACTTCATCGGATGCATACTGTGGAAAATACAGAAGATGTTTTTCTATACACAAACCATGAAAAAATGGGCGTTTATCACTACTAAATGTTTTCTCTCCCCCCACCCTACTCTCCTTCTGGTAACAGCTTATCTAAAGTGATCACTCTCCTTACAATGTGTATGATAATCAAGGTGGGCCATTTCCAGCACAAATCCAGGTTTTCTCCCCCCCCCCCAAAAAAACCCCACTCTCCTGTTGGTAATAGCTTATCTAAAGTGATCATTCTCCTTACAATGTGTATGATAATCAAGGTGGGCCATTTCCAGCACAAATCCAGGGTTTAACAAGAACGTCTGAGGGACAGTGGGGGGGGAGGGGGGACAAACATGGGGAAATAGGTTACTTTTTATAATGACTCAACCATTCCCAGTCTCGATTCAAGCCTAAGTTAATTGTATCCAATTTCCAAATTAATTCCAATTCAGCAGTCTCTCGTTGGAGTCTGTTTTCGAAGTTTTTTTGTTGAAGGATAGTCACTTTGAGATCAGAAATCAAGTGACCAGAGAGATTGAAGTGTTCTCCGACTGGTTTTTGAATGTTATAATTCTTGACTTCAATTTGTGTCCATTCATTCTTTTACGTAGAGACTGTCCAGTTTGCCCAATGTACATGGCAGAGGGGCATTGCTGGCACATGATGGCATATATCACATTGGTGGATGTGCAGGTGAACGAGCCTTTGATAATGTGGCTGATGTTATTAGGCCCTGTGATGGTGTCCCCTGAATAGATATGTGGGCACAGTTGGCAACAGGCTTTGTTGCAAGGATAGGTTCCTGGGTTAGTGGTTCTGTTGTGTGGTATGTGGTTGCTGGTGAGTATTCGCTTCAGGTTGGGGGGCTGTCTGTAAGCAAGGACTGGCCTGTCTCCCAAGATTTGTGAGAGTGTTGGGTCATCCTTCAGGATAGGTTGTAAATCCTTGATAATGCGTTGGAGGGGTTTTAGTTGGGGGCTGAAGGTGACGGCTAGTGGCGTTCTGTTATTTTCTTTGTTAGGCCTGTCCTATAGTAGGTGACTTCTGGGAACTCTATGGCTCTGTCAATCTGTTTCTTCACTTCCGCAGGTGAGTATTGTAGTTGTAAGAATGCTTGATAGAGATCTTGTAGGTGTTTGTCTCTGTCTGAGGGGTTGGAGTAAATGCGGTTGTATCACAGAGCTTGGCTGTAGACAATGGATCGTGTGGTGTGGTCAGGGTGAAAGCTGGAGGCATGTAGGTAGGAATAATCCATCAAGACTGCAGGGCATGGGCAATGATAGGTGGTGATCTGTGGTTTGAATTTCCCTTAAACTCCTACAGTCTGAGTGGGTGTGATTCATGAACGAGGGTCAGAGTTTAATGACACCATCTTAGCTTTCCAAGATGTCCATCCACAGCAGTTCTAGAGCCATCATCATATTAATGTCAATGATGAGACAATTAGCTTTAAAAAGACCTCGCTGCCAAATTAGAGACCAAGAATGACCACAGGCAACTGTCCCCTTGCCTTTACAAAATCACTGACATTTCAAAAACCACATCAGTCCCATAGATAAGGGACAGTCAATATTTTTTCACACCTCTAAGATATTTGTTAAAATGTCAGAAGTTTTTAAGCAAACTGCCTGAGTCACTTTCTGTGTGTCATGGAAGTTTGGGAAAATGCCAGGAAATGTTGGGTCAGATTCCAGTGCGTGTGGCTAGCCTTCCTCTTGCAGTTGCTTCAGCAATTTCACACACGGCACTTCACTCCCTATCAACCCGCAGCATAGCCTGCTATGAGTGGAGCATATGGCAGGCGTAGCTGACAAACTGACATTGGATTTCTGCGTATTGCGCTTTTACATTTCCCATGCTCAGAGCCGGATCCACAGCCCATTGAAATCAATGGGAGTTGCTTTGGGTTAGGGAAGTAGGGGCGGATTTTTCAAAGGTGTTTAGGGATCTAAAGATGAACACAGCCATCTCGTGGTATTTTCAAAACACACCTATACATCTAGTGGTATTTTCAAACTCTCCTAAGATACCTAATTTATGGGTTTCAATGGGAATTGGATGCCTAACTTGCTTAGGCACATTGGAAAATCTCACTAGGCCTCTGTCTGCATCTTTAGGCACCTAAATAATCTGGCTCTCAGTGCATAGATACGGCAGTGCTCAGCTTTGCGTAAAACACCTAAACTACACAGGTAGATTCATGTAGAGTTCATTGGCCATTTTGTTCTCAGAGCTGTCTCTAGTCTGGAACAGAGGAAACGCACAAACTGTGCTCACTTTTGGAGACTTTACTTTTGTTCTTACCTGCTGATTTCCTTGATCTAAAAGGCCAGTTATTTGAGACTGCAGGGGCGTGCCTTGTTCTTGCCTGTGGATACATAACAGCCAGCAGGGCTTGTTCTGTCTAGGGGTGGGCTTCAGATACATGACTGACATTCACCGTGCCCACTTCTCTCGGAAAAAACACGGGTTAACCTGGTGTTTGTGCCAACGGCTTGGCAAAGGAAAAGCAGCTTGAAACACAGGCCTGACCATGCTATGCAGAGGAAGGATTATGTCCTTGCTGCACTACCATATGAGCTCAGGTCCGTCCCTTTGCTCACAGGGGATGGTAATTTACTGCTGGCATGTCTCAACAACAAATTGCTTCCCCGACTCTCTGCACTGGCCAGAAAAGGGGGAGTGGAGCCAATGCTCTGCCCATTCCCAGCCCAGCCCCACCCATCTGCCCCGCTCACTCCTGCGCCTGGCCTCAGGGCCTGGACTCCTGTGTGGGGTAAAAGGCTGGCATTCATCCCCACAGGGGTGCCCAGGCCAAGCCACTGCCCTGCCCTTCGAGGGCTGTTCTTAAACCATGTCACCCTCAAGGTGAGCTGGGGGCAGAGCCCCGGTGTGGGGATGGCGCTGTACCTCCCCAAGGCCCTCCTCCTGGGAGCTGCGTTAGCAGCACTCCGAGCCCAACCCAGCTCCTGAATGGCCTCTGTCCTCGGGGCGTGACTCTGTCAGCAAAGATGGGGGGAGGCGGGCCCTGAAGTGCCGCCAGCCCCTTGCACAAGCAGAAGGCCCAGCACAGTGAGGCCCCTTCACCCCTCCTGCAGCCTCACCCTTACAGCCGAAGCCCCCTTACGCCCAAGTTTCACCCCTCAGTCCTCCCAAACTGCCAACCTCTCCTCCCCCCAAACCCCTTATCCTCCCTTCTCCCTCTTCCCCAGCCCCCATCCTTCCCTCCCCTTCCCACCAACCCCCAAATACTCACATCCCCAAACCCCTTCATCCTCCCCTCTTCCCCAGCCCCCCCATCCTCTCCTCCCCTTCCTACCAACTCCCAAGTCTTCCCTCCCTCAAACCCCCAAATCCTCCCTGTCCCCTCTCACCAAGCCCCCAAATCCTCCCTTCCCGCAACACCCTCATCCTCCCCTCCCCCCACCAACACCCTCATTTGCTGGAGGGGCCTATTTCCTGGAGCTCTGACAGCCCATCCAGAGGAAAGAACTTGGCATGTCCTGCAGGTGATTCAGCAATGGCACCCAACATGGTGACTCCCACTGGCTGGATTGTGTGTCCTAGAGCAGCAAGAAACTACTCCATTAGCAATCCTTTTCCTCCATGGCGTGCTCCACATCTGAGCCCCCTCCACAACCTCCTTTGCAAGGTCGCTCACCAAGTTCTCCACCTGTGCAGCCAGTAGTGGCAACTCAGTGGGCTCTGGCTGATGGTTCTGACCCTGTGATCACAGGGGTGGCTGTAGGCCATTCTCTCGCTTTCAAGTTATCCATTATGTCGCAAGCATGCTTTATTTCATATTTGTAGCCTGTGGATGTGGGCTTGGGGGAGGGAAGGTCTCCAGGGATAGATCACTGGGGCAGACAGTGTTGTATTTGCTGTTTCAGTGAAGGATGAGGCTGGTTTCAGGACAACCCATTTATCTAACTAGCAACAAGAGATGAGAGACAGGGGAAACAAATTACTGCCTAATGTTTTAACAACTCACCTGGCTGCATAGCTGCCTCTGGAAAAGAGCTGTGAGATATTTCATCTCCTAACTGTCAGGGTGGTTAAGCACCGGAACAAATTGCCCAGGGACATTGTGGAATCTCCATCATTGGAGATTTTTAAGAGCAGGTTAGACAAACACCTGTCAGGGATGGTCTAGAGAATACTTAGTTCTGCCATGAGTGCAGGGGACTGGAGTAGATGACATCTTGAAGTCTCTTCCAGTTCTAAGATTCTATGATATGATAATTCATTTTCCAACAATATTCGCTCCCACATTTAAATGAACTCTCTTTGGCCACGTTTGCTGCCCTATGTGCTTGCTTTCTGCAAACACCCAACCAATTGAGATTTACTCACATCAATGTTCAGAGAAACGCAATTTCAAAGTCATGTGTTTGAGTGTTTGTGGGAAACTAACTTTAAATCCCCACCCACAAGTATTTGGAGGTCCTTGCAATCTCATCCAGCCACAATACTATGTGACTTTCTGGCCACCACAGCTCAGATTTTAATTCTGAAATTCTCAGAGAGAGACCCGCCCTCAGTCAATTCAGAAAGTAAAAAACTAATTCAATGCAACATTTGCTGAATAAATGTGGATAACTAATACATTCAAGGAAAATCACCAGGGGTCACAGATATTCACCAAGCAGCAGAGAGGCTAAATCTGGATGCATTTGTTGTGAATTATTTGCTCTGCTGTCCCAAGGAACTCACTGTCAAGTTCCTGAGAGAGGGTGAAGCTGAGAGGCAGAAGTGTTGAAGTTTTTAACATGGTGAAATAAACCCCCTCCCTAGTAGTCTAGGCCATGCATGTAGTGCCCAGCTGCTAGACAGAATCCATCCCGCCACACTTAGCTCTTACATCCGTATGTACAAAGAGCTCTCCAAACATCACACGCTCCTAGGCTTTCACAGCTGAATGAAAATTAGGTTTTCCCCCAGCAGCGATTAGATCGGGGTAGGCAAACTTTTTGGCCTGAGGGCCACATTGGGGTGTGAAACTGTATGGAGGGCCGGGTAGGGAAGGCTGTGCCCCCCAAACAGCCTGGACCCCACCCCCTATTCGCCCCCTCCACTTCCTGCCCCCTGACTGTCCCCCTCAGAACCCCCAACCCATCCAACCCCCCTGCTCCTTGTCCCCTGACCGCCCCCTCCCGGGACCCCCCGCCCCTAACTGCCCCCCCGGGACCCCACCCCCTTTCCAACCCCCCCTGTTCCCTGACTGTCCTGAACCCTATCCACACACCCACCCCCTGACAGACCTCCCGGGATTCCATGCCCTATCCAACCCCCCTGTTCCCTGACCCCTGACTGCCCCAGAACCTCCGCCCCATCCAACCGTCCCCTGCTCCCTGTCCCCTGACTGTCCCCTGTTTCCTGTCCCATGACCTGCCCCCCAGGACCCCCTACCCAACCCCACCACCACCGCCACCCCCTTACCATGCTGCTCAGAGTGGAAGAAGCTTGCAGCCCCGCTGCCCGCGTGGCGGCATAACTACAGGGGAGGGGGACCCGGGGGGAGGGGCCGAGGACTGGCCTCCCAGGCCAGGAGCTCAGGGGCCAGGCAGGACAGTCCCGCGGGCTGGATGTGGCCTGTGGGCCGTAGTTTGCACATCTCTGGATTAGATGCTGATATAGCAAGCCCAGGCACATTGGATCATTTTTCTGCACAGCTCTGCCAATGCACCTGAATCTGGCCCTGCAGCCCACCCCCTTATTCCAGCCTTGATGCTCTCAGTGGTTGAGGCTGTCAGTTATGCTGGACTGTGTGGCGGTGAAGCTAATTGAATTCTTTTTACTGGTCTTCACTGCAGAGGATGTGCGGGGGATTCCCACACTTGAGCCGTTCTTTTTAGGTGGCAAATCTGAGGAACTGTCCCAGATGGATGAACAGCAATTATCACAAGACTAGCAACAAAATCACGAGAACTGGCACCATTGCATATGTTTGGGTTTAAACTTGTCACAAAGGGTTTGTAACTTAAACAGGACCTGTGCAGGAAAGCCCCAGCATGAAACTGACTAGCTGCTTTTCCCAACCCAAGCTGCGAGAAATGTAAAGACTGAACAAACAGCATAAATGGGGAAAGATCAATTAGGTGTTTAGAATTCCTTTAATCTGATGCTATTGTGCCATGTCCTGGGTGTGCTTTGGTGCAGCAGAAAGCCAGTCAAAGTCAAGTAGGGGATTGGTACCTACACTCAACCCCACCCCCTGCTCAGGGGCATGGTCCATGACGACTCTCTCCCCTGGCAATGGGAGAGGGCATCAGGATGGCAATACCCATGCACAGTGTTTCCCCAGCTTTTTAGGGGAGCGCTTTCCTCTGTGGTTCTCAGTCAGCTGAGAACATTCATGGGCTGTGCAGCCTTAGACAGGGGTGCTCAATAGCTGCAGCTGTAGGGCAGGAATGGGGGGTGGTACCCAGGAGGGCCCTCCTCTGTGGTAATCAGGATGGGCACAACCTCTACCCCCACACCTGTGACCGGGCCCCTGAATCCCCTGAACTCCAGGACAGTCCTTATCATTTGACTTGAGGATTCATTGCTCTCTGTGTTTTGAGCACAGATGCAGCAGGGCCCAAACACGCGCAGGACTGGGTGAGTTGCTGCAGAGCTAGCTAGCTTTCCCTGCTCCTGCCTGCCAAGTGATATGAGCTTGGGACTTCTCTCCTCCTGCTTTGCTACTAGTTCAAGCAAGGAAATGGTCTTTAAAAAGCAACAACGTTCTTACTCACCCATCATTTACTCAACCCGAAAACATAAAACCCTTTTGAAAAAAAGAAACAAAAGCTAAAACAGACACATGGATCAGTCTCCAATGTAAGACCCATGCACCTGTCATTTCACTATAAATCAAGGCTGTTATACTCTTCACCTATTAAACTACACAGAAAACATTATTCTCAAAAAGAAAAGGAGTACCTGTGGCACCTTAAAGACTAACAAATTTATTTGAGCATAAGCTTTCATGAGCTACAGCTCAATTCATCGGACGCATTCAGTGGAAAATACAGTGGGAAGATTTAAATACATAGAGAACATGAAACAATGGGTGTTACCATACACACTGTAACTGGAGTGATCACTTAAGGTGAGCTATTACCAGCAGGAGAGCGGAGGCTGGCGGGGGGGGGGGGGGGGAGGAGGGGACTTTTATAGTGATAATCAAGGTGGGCCATTTCCATCAGTTGACAAGAACGTCTCAGGAACAGTGTGGCAGGGGGGATAAACATGGGGAAATAGTTTTACTTGGTGTAATGACCCATCCACTCCCGGTCTCTATTCAAGCCTAAGTTAATTGTATCCAGTTTGCAAATTAATTCCAAAAAGAAACTACAGCATTTGCTCAAGAAACTCCCTGAAAAAGCACAGGAACAGATCTGTGCAGACACATGCCTAGACGCCTGACCTGGGGTATTCTATCTACTACCCAAGATACATAAACCTGGAAATCCTGGACATCCCATCATCTCAGGCATTAGCACCCTGACAGCAGGTCTGGCTATGTAGACTCCCTCCTCAGTCCCTACGCTACCAGCACTCCCAGCTATCTTTGAGACACCACTGACTTCCTGAGGAAACTACAATCCATCAGTGATCTTCCAGAAAACACCATCCTGGCCACTATGGATGTAGAAGCCCTCTACACCAACATTCCACACAAAGATGGACTACAAGCCGTCAGGAACAGTATCCCCGATAATGTCACGGGAAACCTGGTGGCTGACTTTTGTGACTTTGTCCTCACCCACAACTATTTCACATTTGGGGACAACGTATACCTTCAAATCAGCGGCACTGCTATGGGTACCCGCATGCCCCACAGTATGCCAACATTTTTATGGCTGACTTAGAACAACGCTTCCTTAGCTCTCGTCCCCTAACGCCCCCTACTCTACTTGCGCTACAATGATGACATCTTCGTCATCTGGACCCATGGAAAAGAAGCCCTTGAGGAATTCCACCATTATTTCAACAATTTCCATCCCACCATCAACCTCAGCCTAGACCAATCCACACAAGCGGTCCATTTCCTGGACACTACTGTGCTAATAAGCGATGGTCACATAAACACCACCCTATACCCGAAACCTACTGACCACTATACTTACCTACATGCCTCCAGCTTCCATCCACGAAACACCACACGATCCATTGTCCACAGCCAAGCTCTAAGATACAACCGCATTTGCTCCAACCCCTCAGAAAGAGACAAACACCTACAAGATCTCTATCAAGCATTCTTACACCTACAAAACCCACCTGCTGAAGTGAAGAAACAGATTGACAGAGCCAGAAGAGTACCCAGAAGTCACCCACTACAGGACAGGCCCAACAAAGAAAATAACAGAATGCCACTAGCCATCACCTTCAGCCCCCAACTAAAACCTCTCCAACGCATCATCAAGGATCTACAACCTATCTTGAAGGACGACCCATCATTCTCACAGATCTTGGGAGACAGGCCAGTCCTTGCTTACAGACAGCTCCTCAACCTGAAGCAAATACTCACCAGCAACCTCATACCACACAACAGAACCACTAACCCAGGAACCTAGCCTTGCAACAAAGCCCGTTGCCAACTGTGTTCACATATCTATTCAGGGGACACCATCATAGGGCCTAATCACATCAGCCACACTATCAGAGGCTCGTTCACCTGCACATCTACCAATGTGATATATGCCATCATGTGCCAGCAATGCCCCTCTGCCATGTACATTGGCCAAACTGGACAGTCTCTACGTAAAAGAATAAATGGACACAAATCAGACGTCAAGAATTATAACATTCAAAAACCAGTCAGAGAACACTTCAATCTCTTTGGCCGCTCAATTACAGACCTAAAAGTGGCAATACTTCAACAAAAAAACTTCAAAAACAGACTCCAACGAGAGACTGCTGAATTGGAATTAATTTGCAAACTGGATACATTTAACTTAGGCTTGAATAAAGACTGGGAGTGGATGGGTTATTACACAAAGTAAAACTATTTCCCCATGTTTATCCCCCCCACCCCCAACTGTTCCTCAGACGTTCTTGTCAACTGCTGGAAATGGGCCACCTTGATTATCACTACAAAAGGTTCCCGCCCCCGCTCTCCTGCTGGTAATAGCTCAACTTAAGTGACCACTCTAGTTACAGTGTGTATGGTAACACCCATTGTTTCATGTTCTCTGTGTATATAAATCTCCCCACTGTATTTTCCACTGAATGCATCCGATGAAGTGAGCTGTAGCTCATGAATGCTTATGCTCAAATAAATTTGTTAGTCTCTAAGGTGCCACAAGTACTCCTTTTCTTTTTGCGAATTCAGACTAACACAGATGCTACTCTGAAGCCTGTCATTATTCTCAAAGGAATTATAAGTAATTTGACAAAATAAAATTTGGTGGCCAGTTAATAAATACATTTAATGGACATTACTTCCCTGTTTGCCAACATCTTTTAAATGAAAATTATTTAGAGACCAAAACAAAGACAACAAAACCCCATCAAACCATTGGCCAGAGTGAAAGCTATTCTCTTGTGATAAATTGGTCTCATATTCTATAAGAATTATGCTGTTGTTGATTACATGGGCAGTGGAAGGTTTATTATTATAATTATTGGTATTATCGACAGAGATTTATATTGTGGTAACACACAAAGGTCCCATTCCTAATCGGGGCCTCTTGGTGCAAAGCATGTAAGTAATAAATATGCATCCGTGCTCCATTGTACTGGGTGCTGTATAAACATAGAGTAAAAGGTCAGTCTAAGTACAAGATGAGAGTCAAAAGGCAGATACAGATAGATTCCGCATCTAGTCACTTCATTGATCTTAAGTGCTTGCATTTGGTAACTAACATGACCGCTGGCATACTCTATTTTCATTCAGCAACGTAACCAGCTGTGAAACAAAGTAACAGGCAACTGAATAATGCTTGAATTTTTGTTGGCCTTGCTGTTCCAAAAATAAAGGTAATCTGGAGTCTGCCATTGTCTTTGAGGGAGAAGATGAGCACACCATCCAAAAATACCTAAAAGGAATAAGGCCCCAGTCTTGCAGAAAGAACCACATGGGTAAATCCACGTGCCCAGTGCTCATAATGGTGCCACTGGAATCCCACACTGGCACAGCAATCCACTCGCATGCTATCAGTTGCAGGACCGGGGTCTACCCTATTAAGAAGTGACCCCAGATTTTCCAGGTTTGTTCTGTGACATTGGTCATGCTGTCTCGCAGCTGAATTCTGTACTGGGGGCAAAGACTGCATGGGAAGAAGCACATGGTCTCGGCTCAGAAATGTGCTTGCGTTTGCAATCATAAATCAGCAGGGAACAGAAGCAGCCATGTTAATCTCTATCAGAATTCTGTAACTGCCAGAATAGTGAATGGAGAAGCCAAAACAGTGCAGATCAGCACTGTCCATCCTGGCTCCAATCCTGCAGGGTTTGCTCACATTAGCAGAGCCATCCAGAGAATTAGGGATAAGGCCTTGCACCCTCAGAGGAATCCAAAGAACTCTGCAAAGTATTAAGGGGTGTCCCAGCACTGGCCGCTCTGCAGCAATCCCGGCATCTCTGTACTGCCTATGGTGCAAGCAGGGGCTGTGGTTACCGGACGGAAGCCTGGGCTCATGAATAAAGAGCTGGAATGAAACCCAGTGTAGATACTATCAGGACAGTGACCGAAGGCCAATGTGGCTGGGAGCCAATATGTGTTCAGGAACTGCCTTGGCCATTAGATGCTGTTTAATGGAGGGAGACAATAGAGGCCAGCATACCAGGGAGCTCCTAAGCCTTTTTCAGATGGTGGAGTTTTAAACTGGGGTCCCCTCCCACTGCCTTTGGGAGCTCGGCTGAGAAATGTGCAGCCATCTTTCCCAAAGGACAGCCCGGCATTCTGTGCTACCTGGGCCCAGTCTTCCTGAGAGGAGTGTGTCTCAAACCGATGATGCTTCTGGCCCAGAGATGGGGGCAACCCTGCACTGCCACTGCTAACATATCTCACCGGAGCCCACATGAGCCAGAGCCCGCCCTGTGTCTGATAATCGTGTTCTCAGAGCACACCGAGCCAAACCCATGTCACTAGTGACACTTACCGTGAATAGCCCTTTCCTTCTCCTCCTGCTCCCAACATAAAACCTGGATCCTTTCACAGCCAAGGATGCGGGGAACGGTGTATCCACCACCCTGGAGGGATTACAATAAGAGGCACATGAGCACAGAGCAGCTAACTTCATGGCATCCACTGGTGACTGGAAAGACCAACCCTGGGCCTGATGGCCTAAGGAGATTCCTGTAATTACAGCGCTCAGTTGCTAGGAAGACAAATGTAAACACAGGCCTTGCCAGACTAGTTCATCTAGCCTGGGATCCTTGCCAGACTAGTTCATCTAGCCTGGGATCCTGCCTCAGACAGTGGCTAGGATGGCTATTCATATTTGGACTCCTACTAAAAGACTTTTGCCTCAGTGACGATTTCATGTGGCAGAGAGTTCCACAAGGTAATTCTGTGATGGGCACTAAAGTCTTTCCTTTTCTCTGGATTTTAGGGAAGAACGGGGTCTCACAGGCTGTTTTGACTCTGATCTGGACAGAACATTCGGCAACTTTTCAGATGACAAGTCCCCTACGCAGGATTTCAGTGAGATTACTTAAGCTGACACTCTCTCTGCTCCCCTTCACATCTGCCTACCAAATCCTCCCTCCCCATTTGTAACACTGCAGATGCCCCAGATTATCCCCTTCCCTCCAGGGAAGGCACCCGCTCCCCCAGACCTTCCACCAGGGGTCAGTACCTTCCTCCTGAGCCAGCCAAGCTACAGCTGAGGCCCCCCCTCCCCCCAAAGGAGGAGCCAGTGGTGGACCCTTCTCACACTAAAGTCACCAGACAGCAGAGCCAATCAGCCTATGGACTGCCTGCAGCCAGTTTGGTGATTGTTATGTAGTATTTATACTGCAATAGCACCCAAAGGCCCTTCTCCCAAACTGATCCATCGTGCCCTGGAGCTGGGCAACACACATTTTGTAGAGGTTGCAAAAATTTTGGAAAGAAAATGAACAGTTTTTGTTTTGTCCAATGTTTCACTCAGTTTTGGGTTTTCATTTTTCTATGAAAAATTGCAAAGTGAAAATGGAAATTTTTCATTTTATTTAGAAAAAATTCATTTTGATTCCAAAAATGTTTCAGTTTTAGAAGGGCTCCCCCCTTTCCCACACTTTTACTCCCCCTCCCTTTTTTTCGGTGGGGGGAACTAAGAGCAAGAGGGAATTTCCCCAGTATTTCCAAATGAACATTTAGAATTTTTTTTTCAAAATCTCCTTGAAAACAGGCATTTCAGCTAAAAAAAAAAGAGTCATTTTTCAATGAAACCGTTTTTAACTGGCTTTTTGGTGACATTTTTCCAGCCAGCCCCAACACAGCTCAGAGCACCAGATCCCTGGCCTGAAACACAGGCTAAAGAGACGAGACAAACACAACACAGAAGTGGAGCATTTGGGGGGGATGAGATGAAAGCAAGAAGACACCTTCCTCTTTCCATTCCCTACCTCCCCATTCCCAAAACATCTCCCCCACCCCCACCCAGCTTACCCTGCCAATGCTGCCTCAGTGCACCCTCCTGCTGCCCTGCCCGCCTCATGGCACCTCTCCAGGGTGACTGACAGCCTCTAGCCCAGCATGATCGGACTCCAGCCAGCTCTGTTCTTCGTAACTCCATGGCAGAATGGCACAGAAAAGGGGAGACCGTGAATCTGGATTGGCTCAGTGCTCCCACCCCAGAGGAGACGTTTGTGGAACTCCTCTTGGGGCAGGCATGTCACCCCCAGTACCAAGGAGCCTGGCTCCAAACTTGGGGAAGAGAGCAGAGTCCTCCAAAAAATTGCTGACATTGCTGGGTACCCTCTGAGAATGCCAGGCTGGTGAGAGCTGGAGCAAGACTCTGCTTTCCAGGACTCCCTGCCTGAGGGACAGGGACAGGACATAGAGTTCTGTCCTTTGTGCAGCATTGGTAAGCATCCAGGTTCTCTGCTTTGTTATGTGTGCAAGGGTGAGATGGCAGGAGTAGACAGAGCAACAGCAAAGCCTGCAGAGCACCCACATCTGAAAAGCTTTCACCACCCCCCAGCCAGCCCTACACCCAGGAGGTCCCCCTGAATTGCACTTACTATACATACACGTCAATGGGGATACTGCAGTCCACAGTTAGGGAGAAGAATGGCCCAGACACGGCCAAGACAAGTGTGTGCCACTGGTCGTCAGTTAAGGAGATGCCCTGGAAGATGACCTGGGTCTGCCAGCCGTTGGAGAACTCTCTGCTCCAGAAGAGGAAGTAGAGTTTGTTCAGCGAGTACCTGAGCCCAACAAGCACCGTGTTGCTCTCCTCCTTCATCACAGTGAAGATATACTCGTTTTTCTGAAAGAGCAGGGAAAGGGCTAGTTCTGAGGCCAGCATTTGGGGCATGGAGGCTGCCCATAGACGACTATACATGCAAACCTTTTTGCTCATTGATTGCACTGGAGAACTGAGAGCTCATAGGCAGGAAGGATGAGTTTGTGGTTGAGACACTGGAGTGCAACTCAGGTCTGGATATGGGCTTGGGTCCTAACCATTCACCAAAGGGGAGGGGCATCCACACCCAGGGCCCTGGTGCAGGCGCGGTTGGTGTTTACCTTTGGTGGGACGCTGAGGACCCTCAGGGTGATGATGATGGAGAATTCCTCTGGGAAGAGGTCACAGTAGAGGAAAATCTGGGAAGCCGGGAAGCTCAGGGCATGGCGTGCTGATGTAGAGAACTGAAACCCACGTGCCCCCTGCACTTGGAGCATCCGAATCCCACTTCTCACACCACTAGTTGGAACCACTTCTGAGAGAATATCCAGGGGGCGCAAGTCTGTGTCAGAGAAATCACAGAGCCACATCACTAAGGTTGCTCACGACCCTTGCCAATGGCATGAAGATCATCAGTAGGGCTGAGCTAAGAATGGATTTTTCCATTTGGGTACCAAACCAGAAAAAAAATCTGGCTAATTCAAAACCATTTTTTAAAAAAAAAATTCTAATAAAAAATTTGTTCTGAATCAACTGAAATATTTTGGGTTGATTCAAAATGATTTTTGAGTTTTTCATTTCAAATTGGCTTTTTTCAGGTGTTTTTCACCCTTTGTGGGGGGGGGGGGGAGGGGAGAGTTTTAATTGGCCAAATTTGAATTCAAAACACCTGTTTCAAAATGAAAAGCCCAAACAAGTTGTTTCTAAATGGCCAAAGTGAAACGTGTCGACTTTTTCAAAAAGAAAGTTCATTTTTTTCCCTCAGCCAAAAACCATTTGTTGAATTTGACCCAAATTCACAAATAGTTTGGGAGCACTGAAAAATGCTTTTTGTGACCAGAAAATCAATTCAGCTAAATAAGTAACTAAAACCACCCAGCTGGAATCATCAACAAATGTGGGGGGAAGATGATGGATCAGATGTGGGGAGAGGGGGGTAACAAACAAAACCCCCAAAAGCACAGCTGCCATGCCATGTGCACATGCCTTACCAGAGTCATGGCCTGGACTGACCACTGTCAGCTCCGCCCACCTGCTTCCCCTCCCCCTGGTCTAGTTCTAACCCTCAATATGCCGTGTCATTTTGGATGCAGGCTGTGCGCTCCTCTGGGCAGATGTGCCTGTGGTTGCTTTTGGGAGGTGCCTCCCACAAAAGAATCCTGGACAAGCACTCATCACGACACGTGCACTCATCACGCACACCCCACCCTGCTGCATGGAGTCAGCGCTGTAGCATCACTGGTTTGAGATGGCTGGATTCCTCATGAGCGGTGACACCCACTCACTTCTACAGCCCTGGACAGGAATTTGATGCCCTGTATTCCGCAGAGAGTCACAGAGTTCAAGGCCAGAAGGGGCCACCCGATCATAATCTGACCTGTACAGCACAAGCCCCCATGGCCACCCAGCCACAGTGCTTGAAGTGGGGAGAGGGCACAAGGGATTGCAGACCTGGCCAAATACTACTACTACTGATTTCAATTGAGCTAGGGGATTGAGGGGACACTTCAAGCACCATCTTACCACAGCTGCTGCTCCCAGATTCTGAGAGGAGCCCCCACAGGGTTTTCAGACCACTTTGGGCACTGTTCAGCCACCTGCACGCCAAACCCAACAACCTGAATTAATACAAAATATTACAGTCCACAGGACACTAGACTATTGTGTGCCAAAGGCAGAGAATGGAGAGACTGTGATGCACCAATGCCTGAGACCCCTGCATTGGCAGGAATGATTCAGTGAGAAATATCCAGATAATCCTGACAAGTGACCCGCACCCACGCACTGCAAAGAAAGGTGAAACCCCCTGAGGTCACTGCCAATCTGACGTGGTGGAAAATTCCTTCCCGACCCCACATGGCAATCAGACATGTGAGCAAGATGCAGCCAGCGAAGCACCAGAGAGAGAATGTCCCGTGCCAGCTCAGAGCCCTGGCCCGCCCTGTCTAGTGTCCCATCTCCAGCCATGGCCATCCCTGATGCTTAGAAGACAACCTCTCCCCTCAAAAAATACATTGGGGGCGGGAGTTTCCTACCTGACCACAAAGGATTAAGAATGCTTTTTAACTCATGGGACTGGTCAATGAAGCAGCGCCAGTTCACTCTGCATTGTAAACAAAATCTGTATCCCTCTGCCTGTAAAGCCATCCCGGTTTGGAACCCGGAGTTCAGCTGTGCTTGGAGGGAGAGGAAAAATCACTGCTAATACGTTTCAGATAATGCAACAGATTATCTCGCCCAATGAACTGGGGCCCAGATCAGCCCAGGATCCACTTCAGTCTCTGCTGGCACAGATGTCCGTCCCGATGATAGAGGAGGGGTGTTGATGGAAAGTGGCTTCTCCCTTTCCTCCACTGTGGGGCCTGCATGAGAGTCGCCAGGGAAGCTCTGATCTAGCATGTCCTTTCCCATGGATCCCTGGCCATAAATTAATGCTGCCCACACCATGCAGAATCCCCAAGAGGGAATGCCAGGCTCAGCTCCACCTCCGAAAAAGGATTGGTGATATCCACGTACAACAGAGCATGGATGGCTGACAAACTGTTTTTGTCATGCACCTTTGAGCACTGCCCCTGCACTCCTCCCACCTTCCATGGGACTCACTCCAACACCCCAAACCTGTGAGATGCTTCAGACAACTGCTTAAAAAAACATTTCTTTCCTTCTTCAGCCCCCTACTCCCATCCTTCGGATATGGATTTCCTTTCCCTCCCCACCCCAGGGAAACAATGACCCTGCTCTGAGTTGCAGGGCAGTCGCTGCTCAGTCCTGTGCCAGGGACAGGTTAAAGAGCCAGTAGCTCTCAGTCCATCAGGCCAGCTTCCCGCTGAGACATAGCACTTGATTGCCAGCCCTGCTATGGCCCAGGAGATTGGCCCCTGCAACCCTGGCATTATAACAGCTACTGTAGGGATTTCTCAGTGGTGTTGCATTGGATCTGTGTGCTGCAGACAACATGCTCAATGACTAGGCTAATCAATGACTAGGCCAATCAAGCATGCGGGGATGGGGGAAGCCGGATTTAGAATAGAATCCTGGCCCTTCTCTTCCAAAACTACTGGTCATTGTCACGTGAGCTAAAAGCCGTCTCCCTTCAATGGGGCTCATATCCTCTCTGCCACTAGGGGGCAACGCACACACATCTGACGAAGTGAGCTGTAGCTCATGAAAGTTTATGCTCAAATAAATTGGTTAGTCTCTAAGGTGCCACAAGTCCTCCTTTTCTTTCTAGTATAACACAGTCTTTCAAGTACAGTATGGTACTGAGGTGCCTGGCTTTACATGCCCCTGGGACACAAATAACAGTGTCAGCACAGCTTTCTAAAGACTCCTGGAAGCACAGAACACCCTGGGGAGGAATGCGGCCAGCCCAAACTCCTGCTGGTAAACGCTTTGTACAGCACCACCCCACCCACTGTGTGTCTGGCAGGCAGAGAGATGGGCAGAGGCGATGGGGTGCGGATCCCGATGTAGTTTTAGGCTAGAAATCATCCTTAACCAGAGCCTGCATCTGCATTTGCGGAAGTTCAGGTCTGGATTTACACTATGATTCAGGCTGGAGGCTCAAGCAGCTTTGGGGTTTGGGTGCAGAATCAAGGTCATCAAAGCTTCGGGAGCTGTTCCCACACAAATTCAGTCAAAATGGGGGAAAGTCCTGGGAGCTGCGCCGCTCTCATGAAGTTTCAGAGACCCAGAATCCCACAAAGGGCTCTGAACGTTTCTGCATCTGAACTGAGACCAAAGTCGTAGGGGCAGGTTTAGATCTGGGGCTCAGAATCCAGATGGCCCAAGAATTTGAAACAACTTGCTTTGGAAGTTCCAGGTTTTTTGGCTCATCCCTAATTATGCACCACCCACCTGCCCGCACACAGAGCCATAGGACATCGCTGTTAAAGAACTAACATCTACTCAGAGAAGAAAGCAACGCACAGGTGGCCTCAGGGTATCTCCCGGACTGAAAAACTCAGTGAGGAGACAGCCTTTGATTGGGCACAGCTGGGAAGTGCAGACATCAGCCTGGCAGCCCTAGGCCACCCACAACCTGTCTGCAGCGCTTCAAACCCATGCCAGCAATGCTGAATTATAACCAGTTAAGAGCACCCACCGTTTGATCTCTTCGCAAATACCGTGCTGTGGAGCAACTGCAAAGGAGAAAACTTTGCCCTGGTGCTTCACCTATTAACTGGCAACAGCGTCACGTTGGTCCAATTTTTCTTAATTGCTGTCGGCGTCCCTGACAACATTCTTTGTTTAACAAAAATAGACCAGACCAGAGTGTTTGCACTGGTTGTGCACTTGAGCAAAGATCTGTCTGTTGCACAGAATCTGGTGCACTGATGTTCCTCCCACCCTCAGCTACACTGATGCTTTTAAGGTGAAGATACCTTTCAGCAGAACTGTGCTAGACAGCGAGCTTACCTGGCTTTGGTATCTACTGGCTCCTGCTTGTAGGAGAAGATATTATTTGTATTACTGTAATGCCTAGAAGCCCTCATCATGGCCAAGACCCCTATTGTGCTAGGTGCTGTACAAACTCAGAACAAAGAGACCATCCCACCCCAAAGAGCTTCGGGAACTCCCAGAATTCAATGAGAGATTCTGCAGGTGTCTGTAGCAAGTGAATATTTTCTACCCGCAATGGGCCAGATTCTGATCCCCTTACTCCTGGGAAGTAGCACCTTGCTCAGAAAGCAGGCTCACTGAACACAACAGAGTATGACGCTACTCCGTGTGAGTAAGGGGATCAGAATTTGGCCCACAGTTTGTATGAGACAAACGACATCCCCTCAGAGGACAGAGGAAATGAAACCCGGCCTGTCGTGTCCCAGAAGCTATGGCAGGGCATTGAGTTTCACCCAGATGATCCCATTGTCCATTTCTGCATCTCCAAGCATTTCCAATGGGCCAGCACCATGGGATCAGAGTGAAATAAAACTCACCAGGCACTCAGAAAACCTAAACCTCATCTGTGGAGCAGCTGGACTGGCTGGCTGGCAGCACTCTGTGGCACCAAGGAGATGACCTTGGTTACCATTCCAGGTTCAATTTCTCATCATTCTGGACGCAGCCATTCTTGTTGCTTTGGGGTTTGTTGGCTCCGTGCTATAACCTCTCTTTGAATTGGTTACATTTTAGGGAATGAAATTAACACATTTTTCATACAAATTTGTCCTGGTTTCCATCATTCGGTTAAACAGAGAAATTCCCAGGTCCCTAGTGGAGCATTCAATATTTAGTTGGGTTACGAGTGAACACACTATTTGTTGAATTTCACCTCTTCTTCTGCTTGTAAAAGGTTAGCAAACAAATCACAAAATTTTTGACTGCGTGCATGACACCAAACTCCTTGCTCATTTCTTCCTTGCTGTTTTCCTTATATGAAGAGCTCGTGAACACTCGGTTGGAAATGATCCGCATTTGAACTTGGAAAATGGCTGCACGATGGTTAATAACACAAGTCACAGGCTATTATTTCTGCCTCCTAATTTATGTAACGAACCACCAAATGTACAATTCAAACAAATTATAATTCAAAATTTCCTTTTAGCCAAATGGATGCTTTCAAGCTTAGCATTTGCTTTTAGCCGCTATTTATGCTAAGCCTTGACTGCTTAAATGTTCATGGCAAGCCAGCTGCAAAGGGTCATGAACAAGGCTGAAACTGAATCTGTGTTTGAATTCAAATCAATGATCGTGGGAAAGTCCTCCCCCAATTTACTCAGCTCTACCTTGCTACCATCAAATTACAGCCCTCCCCCACAGCCTCTGGTCTGAGGGGGTCACCAGTTAGGAAGACCACCTGGTACACTTTTCTTCCAGAAAACAATGGCTGTCTCTCTACAGGTAGGCCTGTGTTGCAGTCACGTGGTATGATGCAGCTGGAGTAGACCTACCTGAGCGAGCTCACATCTGGCTAGCAGCGCAGCGAGCTAGCCCCAGGGGGTTAGCCTGCACTGAAGCCCAGAGCTAGCTAGCTGTTTATGCCGGCTGCAGTCACACCTCTGGCAGCAGGGCAGGCAAACCCTCAGAAATACATTCCAGCTCAACCAACATTGTGGGCTCCATGCAGTAATCACTGGGTGACACTCTGTGGCCTGTGTTACACAGGCAGTCAGACTACATGAGCAGATGGTCCCTTCTGACCTTAACGTCTGTGTAACTATGAATCGGTGCTAAGGGCTGGATCCTCCACTGTCTTGCAGCTTGTTTAGTCATTGAGACTCGGACAAGTAAAACACTGTCCGATCAGAATTTTCTACCACCCTGGAGGTAGCATTTTGTGACCCATGCACTGACGATGGGTAGCTTACATCACTACTGAACATGACCCAGAGACTTCAGCGGGACCTGTAGCCTCTTACAACAGATCTGGATTTGCTCCGTTTCCTTGGGGAACCCATGTACCTTTGCAGAACAAGTAGGAAAGAGGCGCCATGTGAAATGACTCTGCAGTAGGATTGCCAACTTTGCAATATTTAGAGACCGTAACACTCCAGCAGGAGTGCCGGAACCTCCCCCACCCGCCTCTTCCCCGCAAGGCCCTGCCCCACCTCTTCCCGAGGCCCCGCTTCTGCCTCCAAGGCCCCACCCCCATTCACTTCTCTTTCCCATCACTCACTGCTCTTGCCCCACTTCCCCCCCCCCACCTACACAGGTCGGGAGGGACTTGCCTGTGGACAGGGCCATCCCTAGCTATTCTGGAGCCCTATGCAGCCCCTCCTCGGTGGGTAGGGGGGGAATGGGACAGGCCTCCGCAGGGGGTTGGCAGGGCTGGGCCCTGCAATGACCTAACTCAGGGGTTCTCAAACTTCATTGCACCACAACCCCCTTCTGACAACAAAAATTACTGCATGACCCCAGGACGGGGGACAGAGACTTGAGCCCACCCGATTCCTGGCATCCCGGGGGGAGGGGCGGGGGGATGTCAAAGCCCAGGGGTTTCAGCACCAGCCAGGGGGCCTGTAGTCTCACCAGACAGTGGGGCTCGGGCTAAGTCAGCCCTGGCAACCCCATTAAAATGGGGTCAGGACCCACTTTGGGGTCCTGACCCACAGTTTGAGAACCGCTGACCTAACTTAACTCCTGTTGAAGTCAATAGTAAGACGCCTGCTGACTTCAATAGGAGCAGAGCTAGGCCAATACTGAAGATCCCAGCCGAATGCATGCACCAACTCTGTACACGTATCTGAGGTATGACAGGCCTGCCGACTGGGGGGGAGGGGAGGAGCAGGGGCAATTGCCCAGGGGCCCATGTGATTTAAAAGGGCCTGGGGGCCCCCGGCCACCACCAGCAGCGCAGCTGGGTGAAGGCAGGCTTCCTGCCAGCCCTCGCTCGGCGCCACTTCCGGAAGTGGCCAGCACGTCCCTGAAGCCCCTGGGGAGGGGGTCTCCGTGCACTGCCCCCACCCTGAGTGCCAACTCCATAGCTCCTGTTGGCCGGGAACTGCAGCCAATGGGAGCTGTGGGGGTGGTGCCTGTGGGCAGCGGCGCAGGGAGTCCCTGGGCCCCCCACCTAGGAGCCACTGCCAGAGGGATGTGCGAGTTGCTTTCGGGAGCCACCCAAGGTAAGCGCTGACCCCCTGCCCCTCTCCTGCACCCCAACCCTCTGCCCCAGCCCAGAGCCTGCACCCTGCACCCAAACTCCCTCCCAGAGCCAGACCCCTCACCCCCTCCCACACCCAAATTCCCTCCCAGAGCCTGCACCCCACTCCCCAACCCCCTGCCCCAGCCCGGTGAAAGTGAGTGAGGGTGGGGGAGAGTGAGCAACAGAGGGAGGGGGGATGAAGTGAGCAGGGGGCGTGGTCTCAGGGAAGGGGTGGGACAAGGGTCTCTGGGTTTTGCAATTAGACAGTTGGTAACCCTACCGGGCAGGCATGCAGGAGCCCTGGCCGGGCTGGAAGAGCGCGCCCAGCAGCGGAGCCGGCAGCTCGCTGGGCACCAGCCAGCACATGCGCAGCACTGCCCAAATGTCAGGTGGGCTGCGTCCACGCAGACGCAGCTTGTGCAGGTGTGGGGGCCCATTGACTATCCTGCCTTGGGGCCCGGACTTGCTGTTGGAGGCAGCCATGGGCTGTAATGTTCTCCTGTGGCTGGCAACTCTCAGCAGAGGTTGATCTTATTTGGCTCATGTGGGAGACATCTATACTTCTGAAACTGAAGAACTAGAGGCCTAGGACTGGGTTTCCAGCTCTGTATGGATTTACAGAGCCATTGGCTGTTAGCAGCCCTAATCACAGCTGTCTTGTGCAGATGAATCATCCAAAATTCATTTCCCACAGGGCTATGCATCTGGAATGAGGAGTTTCATAAATTGTATTAATGGGAGCTGTTCTTGCACCCAAGCTCTCCATAGCTTGCAGTCAGATTTTAATACAATGGAGAGCCACGATCCCTCCAAGTTGATCTTCAGTTAAAACCAAAGACAAGGATTTGTGTTTTGGTTCAGCTCCCACATTACAGGCACTGTTAATGATTAAAACACAGCTGGTGATTACACACAACCTCATTAATGATTAGAGCAGCAGCTGGGGTGGTTTAGAGCAGTTTGGCCAGCTTATAGATCTTGAAATCTGGCTGCTTTCATGTCTTGGAATCTGGTGAGCTACTTCTTACCTTTGGCAAAAAGGAACGCTATTCTTGGGTGGAAGCACTGCACAGACAAGAAAAAAAAGTCTGAATGCTCTTACAAGAAAATAGGTGCATTTCAATGCGTAAGAGATTGGCTGAATGTGTTATTGCATTTAGAGCCGGGCTTGCCAGTGCAGACAGCAAATATTGCCTGCACTCAAACCAGTCTGGTCATTTTTGTGAGACAAGGTGGGTGAACTAATGTCTTTTACTGGACATTTTTGTCTTTCTCACCAGCAGAAGTTTGGTCCAATAAAAGATATGACCTCACCCACCTTGTCTCTCTACGATCTCTGACACAGCTACCCCTACACTGCATACAGCCATGGTCATTTCTATGACTAGAACAGAACTACAAGTCACTGAAAGAGGCTGCCTTATTTGTATTACAGTGACCCCTCGTTGCCTCAGTCCTGGCTCAGGGCCCCATTGTGCTAGGCACTGCACAAACACCTAACAGCGAGATTGTCCCTACCCTAAAGAGCTGACAATCGAAGTACCAATTTATTTGAGCATAAGTTTTCGTGATGAAGTGAGCTGTAGCTCACGAAAGCTTATGCTTAAATAAATTGGTTAGTCTCTAAGGTGCCACAAGTACTCCTTTTCTTTTTGCGACTACAGACTAACACGGCTGTTACTCTGAAACCTGCCAATCAAAGTGTTAGAGTTGCCCAGAAAACAGAATTTCTGTCCCAGGGGAAATTCAGAAATTCCCAAAATGGTTTTTGGTCCAAATCAGGAAGAAAAGTTGAAATTTAGAAATTTTCCCGAATGGAAATCCCAAAACATTTTTATCTGGAAAAATTAAAATGACCTTATTGAAAGGTTTCATTTTTATAATATTAAATATTTTACACACAAAATAATTGCATGAAAAGAATATTTGTAAGGTTGCAAAGTCAAGTACTCAACAGTTAGGAAATGCCAGAATTAATGTTGTCTGTGCAACCTAAATGTACCTCCCTTGTGTGTGTGCGCATTATGATATGGTCTTTAATGACATGATCACATAGTATTTTTTTCCACAGGACACCTGCCTCATTCAGTGCACGGGATGGATGGTGCTCACTTAATGAGCAGCCCTGGAATATTTTGTATTCTCCTATTCAGGGTGTGACCCCAGAATTTATTTATTGCAAACTATTCAAACCGTTCTCTAAAGGCAGAATTATTAATCTCCCCCGGTCTTTTCCATGGCCCTCATCACTATAGTATCCAAGTGCTTCATAGCTTATTATAACAACAGCCCTGTGAAATGATGGGTGTGGTATTATCCCCAGTTTACAGCTGAGAAACTGAGGCACAGAGTGCTGAAAGTCAAGAGTTTCGACTAATTTTGGGGGCTCAATTTGAAACACCTAGGATATCTGTGGCAGAGGCAGGGATAGAATCCAGTTCTCCAGGGCAGCATTCAACTGCCTGAACCATGAGACCCTCCTTTCTCTACCTGCAAACCCCTCCTCGTTCTTTAATCACCTTTCAACCTCTGCAATAAATGAAACAGGGCCTACAGACAAAAGCCTCATTCACTACACAGGTTTCAGAGTAGCAGCTGTGTTAGTCTGTATCCGCAAAAAGAACAGGAGTACTTGTGGCACCTTAGAGACTAACAAATTTATTCATCCCCAGAGCAACTTCGTCCTGTGCCCTGAATGAGGTAGGGGTCCTGTGGGAAAAATAGAAGGTGATCATGTATTTAAAAACTGTCTCATAATGCATACACCAAATTCCATCTTGTGGCATTGTATTGACACCCACATGATTAATCAGCAGGGTTGGAACTGTTAGATCCACTGCACAGAGCTCTGCCGCTCAAGCTAACAGAGTACCTGAGAGATGTAGTAGGTTGTTATCCTCTGTGTGGACCCGCACTAAAGAGGAACAAAACATGCACTTTGCCATCTGGATGCCAGTAGGTTTCATAGCCAGTCTGAGTTCATAGGCATCTGAGGTTCCATTTCATGCTCTAGAGGGGAGTGTGCTCTAGTAGTCACAGACTCTTCTGCCCATTTTCCCCTTCTGCCCTGGCCCCTCCAATCTGTCCCTGTCCCAATCCAGCTCTTCCCCACCGCTGGCTCCTTCTTTCAGTCCCATTCTCCTTGCTTACCCAGGACCAGTCTCCACTCTCAGGCTTCACATCCCAATCCCATTCCCTTTGCCCTGCCAATCCCAGTTCCCTGCTCACAACTCTTGGCCTGATCAGTCTTTCCCCTCCCCCACCACTGGCTCCCAGTCCCAGACTCCCTCCTTGGGCTCCTCATCCAATCTCAGCCTCCCAACACCATCCCTTCCCTGGCTTTTGGCCCAGCCAGTCCCATTCCTCTCCCGCCCCTGCCCCCACCTCCTTTGTCAAATGCCAATTTGCCAGAACAATCTTATGGCAGGAATGCACCAGTCTCAGTCTGGACTAAATTTGCATCAGGGCCAGGGAGGAATGTGTGGCCAGAGAAAGCCAGTGACTGTCCCTAGACCAGCCAGCATCCAGGGGACTAGGTCGGGCACCTGGGATATGGAGGAGCAAGGTTCAAGGGCCTGGTCGGAATCAGGCAGCCCTGGCTCTTGTACCTGGGTCCCGCACAGCCTGAATCACAGGAAGCTCTGCTCGCGCGTCCATCCTGACAAAGAACAAGACAAGACCCGAAACCGCAGGAACGTTCACGGGCCAGGAAACCCAGTTCCAAGCCTGCCTTGAGCACCCCAGAGCTGCCTCAAACCACCATGAGACAGACCAAGAGGAGAGCCGGCTACGCGTTTCTGAGGGGTATATCTAGGAAACCCCATTTCCTTTGCGCACCAATTCACCCTTTATGCTCTGTCCCCCCTCTCCCTTCCCCCAGTCGGGGCATTTCAGACCAAAAACACAACACAAGCTGGGTGCAGAACCGGCCTCCCAGAAGGGCACCACCAACACCAAGCCCAGCCCTTGGGATGCCAGCTCCCAGCCTTGCTCCTGCCTCTGCAAGCAGTGTCCCGTGCCTCCCACAGGCATCATTCCAGCTCACTGCTCTGAGCGCCACCCCACAGTGCTCCTATGCCCTTCCCTTGGCCTGAGCACTGGCCCCAGCTGCAGGGCAGGTCCTGCAGGCAGGGGTACCACCCTGTGCTGGGGTTCTCCGCTCACTGGTCACAGCGCTAAGGTGTGTGGGCATGGCTAGACCTCCTCCCCTGGTTGAGATGCACATCTGCCTCCATGGGCCATCAAACCCCCTGAGAGCTGAGTGACGTAACATTGGCATAAAAATGGTTTCCTCCCAGCCTCCTCCCCATCTCTGCCCCTCCCGCCCATCAGGGTCTCCTCCCCATATGCAGAAGTAGAGCTGTGGAGAAGGTTCTGTGAATGGGATCCCCCAGCAGCTCTCCCCGCATCCTAGGGGCAGCACTAGAATGGCACCCAGCGCACAGCAAGCTCACAAGACGGCGCTCCAAATCGCAGCACTACCAGCCTGCCCCAGCACCGCAACCTCTTCAGCTGGAAACATCCACCCTGCAATTTTGCAATACAAATTAGGTCGTGTTACCCATTCCCTGCAAGGACGCTGGTGCTGTCTGGGCAAGGCCTGGGTATTGAGGGCTGCTTTCCTTACCCTTCCGTTCTTAGTGTTTTCATTTAGGCCTTGTGTTAAGCATGTCATGAATCCGCTCAGATAGTGCACTGTGAATGCAGCCGCCACTCCTTGCTTTAGCTGCCGGAGCAGCAGGGACAGAACTGACTCCAGTTCCAAGATGATCATGAAGCAAGAGCATGCGCCCAGCCCTGAGCAGCAGGAATGGAGCCTAACCCTGGCTCTGACACTGATTTCTCTGTGACCTTGGGCAAAACACGTAATCTCTGCCTCAATTTCCCCAGCTGTGAAGTGAGGATAATAGCACCTACTTAGGAACCTCCCGGAGCTGTTGGAAGGGGTGTTCGGTGCCTGCAAAGCACTTAAAGATGATAAACGCTCTGCACTGTTATTACACACAGCAGGCTCAGACTTGTGGGCTCACCATGAGCCCTGACTCTCCCCTGGCAGAGATGACTAACTCCAGCAGTGCCACAGCAAAGGATTCCAGGGACAGCCTGTCCAGAAAGGGATTCAAACCTCTTCCCGGTGTGTGGACCTGAACCAGCGCATATGGGCTCAATGGCATGGACCTGCCATGGGCACACAGCCCAGGCCCTGCTTCATACAGGACCTACACAATGCACGGCAGATCAGGATCTACTCTGGCATTTACAAGGGGTGTTGCCACTAAACCTTTGGGCTCAGCAGTGTCTTGCAGGTCTGTACACAGTCTGAAGAGTGAGCGCTATCTGCCAGGGCTACTCTCACCTAACGTAACCGCAAGACACAATCTGGTGCTGCCCCTCCCTCCAGACCCCCAGCACCCCAATGTCAGCCTTGCTGCACCCAACACTGTAAACACAGCACGCACGTGAAGCAAGGAGGCAATGGGGTTTCGGGCTGAGGAGCTGGCAGACCCCGGCTGTGGGACAGGGACAGGCAGACATCATCACCTGCACCTGCCCTGCTGCCCCACACCCAGCTTGGGGGCACTGCTGGGGCCTGGCTGGATGGGGACACATCACTAAGCAGCCCCACTAGTTAATCAGCTGTGGCTGCCGTGCAGTAGAAATGCTCAGCCTTCCCTTTGCCCTCTGGCTCCCCATGGCAGGTCTCCTGCCAGAGGGGCTAGGGACCACCCTGAGCACAAAGCACTGTCAGTCCTGCTCCCACCCCACTTCCCATCCTCCATCATCATGGCCAATCCCCATCACCCACTGGCCTCCTTGTGCCCCCGTTCCACTCAGCAATCTTCCCTTTCCCCAGCTCCCAGCCATAGGCCCCGTCTCTGCTCCATCACAGTGCTGGTTCAGATCCCACTCCCCACACTCCATCCCTCTGCCCCCCAGCAGCATCCAGCCAGAGTCCCTGTCCCACCCTGCACCCCTCTCCACACACTCCTCACAACCTGCCCGAGTCCTGATTCCCCCCGAGCTGTATTTCCCTGCAGCTCTCCTCCCGCACATGGGCAGCCCCCTTGTCCCTGCCACGCTGTATTCACGGGTTTCTGCAAGCAGAGGATGCCACTGGAAGCAGGAGAACAAGGTGGCAGCCCCGCAAGGGCCACTCCTCCTCCTCCTCTAACATGTGCTATATATTGCCCACTCTTCCCCCTTCCATGCCCCCATCCAGCCTGCCCACTCCCAGCTGCCACAGCCCTACCAGGAACTCCATCTTTGTCAGCTATCACCTTGCAGCATGGGACTCCGGAGTCCCTGGGGAGATTTGCTGATGGGAGGAACTGGAACTAGCCCCTACTGGAAAGATGGGCAAAGGGCTAGAGCCTAGGGAGACCCAGCTTTCATTCTCGCCTCAGCCACGGACTTCCCGGGTGATCTTGCCAAGTGATATCATCCGCCCTGTGTTGTGGTTCCCAGCCTACTAAATGGGGACCAAACACCCCACACACATACCCTCCCAGGAGGCAGGGTCTGCAAGGATCAAGTCCCATTAATGATGGCGATGCTCAGAGGGCCAGATGAGCACCCAGGTCAGTTGCTATGATGACAGTTCAGGATGGAGGACATTTGGACTGGGTTCTGAAATGGCTCTAGCTGGCCCAAACAAAGCCCTAGTCACCATCAATAGCCCTACTCTCCTTTTACACCAGCAAATCCAGGAGGCTGGCAGTTGCCTCAGTCCTTTGCTTACAACCCTCACACACTCTCCTACAGCAATATAGGCCATGGCGATAACAGCCTATCCTGGCAGATTAAATCCGTGTAATTATTGGCCACATCTTCTGCAGCCCCCAGCCAACGGCAGCTGTAATACTCCAGGCCTGGATTGCCTGATTTCCTCCCTTATTTTTAGCTGAGGTCATTGGATGAATGGCAGGGCACATGCTATTCATCACAATACTTGGTATGGTGCCAAAGCCAGCTCGTTAGCAGATAAATCAGGTCATCTTTAATAAATTGCAGAGCCAAAAGCCCACAAGCAGACCCAGCAGTTCACTTAGCTCTGGCTCAGTCAGATGCCCCACCTGCTTTTACAAATTTCCATCCACAGGTTACAGCATGGGGATTTGTTTCTGCAAAAACTGCAAGAGCCATTGACTTGAGGTTCCGATCGTTGTGACTGGAAGCCAAACTAAAGCAGAGCAAACCGTCCAGAGAAGGCAGCACAAGATCCTCGAGGGAGAAGGAAACAAACACAGCTGTGCTTCTGAGCGCGGATTAGGACACTTCGTTGGATCAAGTTCCCGGGCAAACAGGACTCATGGCAGACCCAAAATATCCGGCACGTCCGCCAGCTTCATTCGGCCCTAAGTCAGAGTCAGCACTGAAGGGTGAGCGCCGGAGGATATTGTCAATGGCAGAGCCATGCTGGGTGTAGTTCCACATCAGGGTCCCTGGACTGCAGCTGTGGCTCTTCCAGAGGAGGGATGTTTGGCACGTTTGTGATGATCTCCCAGATTTGGAAGGGCAGCGTTGAGCGCAGAGGTTGATTGCAAGCTCCTCCACACCCAGCTCCCCACCCACCCCCACCAGCAAGATGGCTAATCATTGCTTATCAAACAACTTGTACTAACTCCCAAGACAAGCTGCTCCTACCTGTGCAATGTCGCCATGACGTCCCTCCGCTGGCCAGGTAGCTGGGGAGCCCCAAGTGCAGGAGCACAGCCCAGACCACCAGCAAAGCAGACATCAGGGGGCCTTCTTCACTGGCTCCATGCACAAGAACACTCCTGCCCTCCTGTCTTCAGACCCCTGGCAGGTGGCACTCTGCTCAGGAATCCACTCCAATTTCTCATAGCCAGCTCACATGACAACCACTTCTGGAGACCTCCTCATCCTGGATGTAAACACCCTCCCTCCTTTCCCCCACCCCCGTCCCCCTGAGCACTTCCAGGAGCCGGACTCTGCCAAGGCTTTCACTGTAGGAGCCTCACAGCTTCAACTGCTCCTCTGAGAGCTGGCCACGCAGCCTGCCCTTCCGCTTTGCTTCTCCTCCCGGCCACACGTGCCGGCTGATCCCTGTCTCCGCCTGGCCTCTTAGCTGGCATTAGGTAGAGGAAAGGTTTCCAGAAGGAAGCACAAAAATCAGCACAGAGGTGGGAGGCTCAGAAAAGAGGAAGCGTAGGAACTGCCTGTGTCAGCTGGCACATGTGGCCGGTGAGCCTCGGAGAGGCCAGTGCCCTAACCCGAAGGAGACTTTCCCCCAGCAGCCACAAAAGCAACTCTAGCTGGAGCCTGCCTTTGCAGACATTTAAAGGAGAAGTCAGTTGTCAAGAGGAGGAGTCCCACCGCCTTGGAGAGCTTTGTATCTTTTGCCCAGCCCTCTTGAGATTGTTTCTTTTTGTTTGTTTTCAGCTGGGGGTGGTAGGAATCTTCGGTAGAGGAATTTCCCTCTCCAGAGGGATCAGAGAGGGAATCAAATGGGAACAAGGCAAAGACACGGCTTTGTGCACCTGAGTGCTTTAGTGTCTACGCTGCTGCTAGCTTGCAGTTAGCACACAAGGGTGTGGGTGGGGTGGGTGTGAGCCCATCTATTTAATTACACCCCTCCTTTGTGCAGAAAGGTTTTGTTTTAATGATTCCTGGCAAGGCGGTGCTGCACAGCTGCTGCTGGGATCCCCTTTGAATATTATTATGGCTCAAGGAAATAACTGCCTGCCTAAATGCCAGACAGCAAAACCTGATCTGCTAGAAGGGAAGCACTTGAAGAAAGAACTGCTCAAGAGTGTCGCTTTAGAAACCCTGGAGGTAAAAATATTCAAACAGACTGAGCAATGGAAAATCTCCCCGAATGCAGCAAGCTCCATTTGGTGTCTATAGCCACACAAAAAAAGAAAAAGAAAAAAGGGACTCCTATTCTTAGGACAATGCAATTAGCATCCTCCCAGTTCCCCTACAAGACAAGTTACAAAATGGAAAACTGCTGTCCAGGAAGAACTGCCAAGAAGTTTCAGTTAAAACTTGGGTTTGATTTGTTTTTTAAAGAACTCAAGATGACAACTTAACGATGGGCTTCTTTGTGGGGCCTAATCTGGCCAAGCACTGTGCGTGAGGGGACAGACCCCCCAATGGGGCACTCATGCAGAGTCAGGCCCACAGAGGGACTTAATGCTGATTTTAATGCACTTAATGCAACTCAGCTGACACTTCCTCCTTTTTCTTTGTTCTTGCCATTTAAAGTTCTTTGTATCATTCAACTCGCATTTGTCTTTTTAATTACATGAACATAAAAGATTAAATATAGACCCCGGCATAGTGCTTGGCAGCAGGAAATCTCAAAGTGCTTTACAAAGGAGGTCAGCAGTGTTAGCTACATTTTACAGGTGGGGAAACTGAGGCACAGAAGGGGAAGTGACTTGCCCAAGGTCACCCAGCAGGCCAGTGGCAGAGCCAGATCTAAAACCCAAGTCTCCTGAGTCCCCATTAAGCGCTCTGTCCACTAGACCATACTGCCGCAAGCCAATAGCATCAAAGACAGGTACCTAAAGTTAGGTGTCACAAACACACACAGGCACTCTCATTCGGCCTTATTCCTATTTACACTAAGGCTGCTCACTGGGTGTAAGTGTAATTTACTCATTTTAAGGCCCTTTCCTACTGCCAGCAAGGGGCCTTAGTATAAATGAGAATCTGGCCAAGTGAGTTCAGTGAGGCTACTCATGTGTGTGAAATTAAGCATGTGGGTAAGTGTTTGTAGGATCAGGGCCTTAATCCTTCGGTAGCTCTTACATGGCCTGATTTTCAGGCGTGTCAGCATGTAGCGTCTTCCACTGAAGCCACAGGCTGGTTTAGGCTGTCACTGATGATTTTCCATACAGACATAGATCAGCCAAATCTACATATTTGTCTACCTGAAGCCTGTGCCAGCCGCTTGGGTCACTTAACACCTGCATTCAAATACAATCATCGACAAATGAACAGTGACATTATCCTTGTTAGTCCGATAGTGAGATTGGAGGAAGCAAGTTCTCAGAGGCTGGATCAGAGCTAGCTCCTGTCTCAGACCGTGATTAGCACTTCAGAGGAAGTGGCAAGAACCCCCACTGAGCAATTATGGCGTGACCAGTCCTCCTTCCCCCACTCTGCAGAGCTTGGTGTATCCTGGCCTCATTTTTTTAAAACCCTGTCTAATGTAACTATAGACATCCCCTCATCCATATAAATGGATGATCCTTTTTCTTGAGTCCTGCTTAGCTCTTCAGATCTTGTGGCAATTAGTTCCCCAGGCTTCTTATGTGGGGAAAAGTATTTCCTTTTATCTACCATGCAGTTTGACCGAGCGTTTCTTTCTCCAGGCATCTCTGCAAAGGCCTGGAGAGATTGGGGGAGTTCGGCCACGTGTAATTGCCAGACTGACCCACTTTATACTAGCTGGATAAGAGCACTCACAGGTGGATCCTTCTGTGTATAAAATAGGCTAGGAAGTATGTTTCCTCATTCATATTTAAGGCTGATGGCAGTCCATGGCACAGGAAATTCAACCTAGCCCACACAATGCTTGCATTTTTCTGAGAAAACAGCTGATATTTGTCAAGGCTGCTGAAATCTCTGAATTTGCCTCAGACAGCTCTAAGGTAAAAAACTATGCAAGGTCCTCATACCATGTTCATGCATTTGCAAGGCTTGTGACAGGAGGCAGCTCTGCAACCAGTGGTAAATTATTAATCCCTTTGGCATTCTGGATGCCCCACGATTAGTCAGGAGGAAATGCTTTACATGTATCAGTGTGGCTTGGGATTACAAACCCTGGCCCTCAGAGACAGGGGCATAGTACAGGAGCAGAGGGCTCAGGTACACTTGAGTTTCGTTCCACTAAGTTGCAAAGTTGGTCACTGTGGTATGGGAGAGACTCTCCAAATTGCCTTTAGGTGAGGTGACCATGCACTAAGCTGGGAAGGTTCCAGCCTCACCTCTCAGCTGTTTATATTTCAGTTTTCAGAGTAGCAGCCGTGTTAGTCTGTATCCGTAAAAAGAAAAGGAGGACTTGTGGCACCTTAGAGACAAACAAATTTATTTGAGCATGAGCTTTCGTGAGCTACAGCTCACTTCATCGGATGCATACAGTGGAAAATATAGTGGGGAGATTTTATATACACAGAGAACATGAAACAATGGGTGTTACCATACAGACTGGTTTCAGAGTAACAGCCGTGTTAGTCTGTATTCGCAAAAAGAAAAGGAGTACTTGTGGCACCTTAGAGACTAACCAATTTATTTGAGCATGAGCTTTCGTGAGCTACAGCTCACTTCATCAGATACATACCGTGGTAACAAGAGTGATCAGGTAAGGTGAGCTATTACCAGCGGGGGGGGGGGGGGGGTGTTGAGAACCTTTTGTAGTGATAATCAAGGTAGGCCATTTCCAGCAGTTGACAAGAACAGTAGGAGGGGAAATAAACAAGGGGAAATAGTTTTACTTTGTGTAATGACCCATCCACTCCCAGTCTCTATTCAAGCCTAAGTTAATTGTATCCAGTTTGCAAATTAATTCCAATTCAGCAATCTCTTCTTGGAGTCAGTTTTTTTGTTGAAGAATTGCCACTTTTAGGTCTGTAATCGAGCGACCAAAGAGATTGAAGTGTTCTCTGACTGGTTTTTGAATGTTATAATTCTTGATGTCTGATTTGTATCCATTTATTCTTTTACGTAGAGACTGTCCAGTTTGGCCAATGTACATGGCAGAGGGGCATTTCTGGCACATGATGGCATATATCACATTGGTAGATGTGCAGGTGAACGAGCCTCTGATGGTGTGGCTGATGGGATTAGGCCCTATGACAGTGTCCCCTGAATAGATATGTGGACACAGTTGGCAACAGGCTTTGTTGCCAGGACAACACAGGACAACTGGGTTAGTGTTTTTGTTGTGTGGTGTGTGGTTGCTGGTGAGTATTTGCTTCAGGTTGGGGGGCTGTCTGTAAGCAAGGACTGGCCTGTCTCCCAAGGTCTGTGAGAGTGATGGGTTGGTCCTTCAGGATAGGTTGTAGATCCTTGTTGATGCGTTGGAGAGGTTTTAGTTGGGGGCTTCACCTTCAGACAGCTGTAGCTCACGAAAGCTTATGCTCTAATATATTTGTTAGTCTCTAAGGTGCCACAAGTACTCCTTTTCTTTATATTTCAGTGCAATTCCTAGCCCAGATCATTGGTCAAGGCTTCAGACATGTACCCTCCAAGGCAGTCTAACCACAGCTTCCATTTTATAAATAAGGTAAGAGCAACTGCACGACCTCAGCTGATGCAGAGGTGAAAATAGAACCTGCAAAAGGAAAAGCGTAAGTCTCATGCACACCATGCTGAGCATCTGAAATGCCATGTGTCCTGAGCTGCCCTGACTGCACAGCACATTCCCCTTCAGAGCCAGGATGAAAATGCTGGTCCCCCAACTCCTATTGTTATCTAACAAATAGCTCACAACACTGGCAAAGTGTGTGCCGCTTCCCTCCCTCGCAGCTGGCCCATGTGGATTCTAACACTGGCTGTTTAGCTTGGGTCAATGCTCAGGGGTTGGGAAAGGTGGGCCTGGGGAGGGCTGGCTGTTGCTCCTGGGATGCGTCCCTTGGACAGGAATGGAGGAGCAGCAGGCAGGCTGCTCTCCCTGCAAAAAGCCCACCTCAGACACCCGTACATCCAGCCCTGTCCCCAAACCAGCAACTCACCCCTCCACACAGTCTCCACATGCACCTGTGCCCTTGCCTGGAACCCCAGAGCCCAGCATCACGTGGCCCTGATTGCCGTCAGCACTGGCCACGGGCTAGTGCCAGGGCCCTGGAGACTGCCCGTCTTTGTCCAGCTGCTGCAGGTTGGTTATTCCACAATTACAGCCAGCTTCTCTGAGTCTCCATCCATCCCGCCAGCTGGGGCTGCTTGACTTATGCTATCCCCTAGTGACCACCCAGGTGTGGTACTGCTGGGATCCTGCAGGCAAGCCCCTCTTCTGCAGAGAACCTCATACCAGGCAAGTCCTGCACGCAGACCATGGCCACCTGAGCAGGCCAATGCTGACAGCTGAGCAGGTCTCTGCTCGAGTGTCCAGCTTCATTTCCTCTCCCTCCCAGATCCAGACTGGCTCCTAGGCCTGGCTGCACAGCCCCCGGCAGCACAAAGCCTCCCGCAGAGCGGGGCAGGGGTGCAAGGCAAATGCAACCTCCCCACCCCCTGAGGGTACAAGAAGGGTGTGGGGTCTAGAGCATGTGTGCATTTAGGGCACCTACAGGGGAAGCTTCCCTGGAAGGGCACCCAGGAAGCCCCAGCTGCTCCCTGAAGTAGAACCTGGGGGGAAGGGGGGGGTCAGTCTGAGCACTGCCTACACTGCCGTGGGGGATCCATGCTCAGAGATACCGGCCCCCACTGGAGCAGTGATGTGCCATGTGCACCAGCCACATCTGTGTGTATGAAGGGAGCCCTCAGGCCCTGGACTATGATGGGTGTTTTAATGCTCTGATACAGCAACTCATTACCACTGCAAGTACTGCGGCAGTATCTGACAGCCCCAGGTGGGTTCCATCACGCCAGGCGCTGTACGTACCCCGAAGAGCTCACACTCCAAACAGACAAGACAGAACGAGTGCTGTGGGGCGAGGATCGTACACGCAAGCAGAGTGAAGAAGGTGATGGCCTGCCAGTGTCACGTAAGTGGCAGGGTTTTTTATGGGGTGGGTAGTAAAAATGTTTCTGCGCTGAGGCAAAGTTCAGGACCTGTCAAGCCTATGTTGCTGGATGGTGGTGATGCAGAAACCTGGACCCCCTTACAGCCAGGCTTGGAGCGGTTAGAGGCCTTCCCTAAGCACTGTGCTCAGGATTTGGTGCTGCCAAAGTGCGAAATGTCAATCTCACAGCCATCTGGCCTTCCTTCAGTCACAAATTACAGTCAAAAGCAGCGCTGCAGCTCTTCAGCTGGACAAAACACCCAGCACACCGTGCTCCCCAGCAACACACAAAGGGGTGCATGCTTCATGCCGCCACAAAGATTCATGGATTTGAGTAACTGGGAACTTCATGACACAATTCCAGGTGCAACACCATAATCCATGGCCACGGTGGGTGGAACGGTCCTAGGCAGGCTGCAGGTGTTTGATGCGGGTGTAACTGTCTCCTGCTTCCAGCGGAGGAAAGCAATGGGTATGGGAAATCGCTCGTCCCACATGCCAACTGTGGGGGAGGGGTGGCATGCACACTCCAGGGGCCAAGGGAGCTGATGACTAGCACAGCAGCAGGCTGAGGAAATGCCAAGCTCTGTTTATCAGCATAGCGGGCAATAAAAGAGGCTGTTAAAGGAGCAGTCTGATCTTCGACAGCTTGTCATTATCAAGGAGTCCTGGCCTGGCCTCTGTCATTAGATGTTCCAGTTTTGTTGCCATTGCTAGAAGACAGGCAAACCAAACTGATCATTAAGGGCTTGGCTACACTTGCGAGTTACAGCGCATTAAAAGGAGCCCCAGGCGCACTAGCTCACTACCCGTCCACACTGGCAAGGCACGGGGAGCGCTCTGACTCCGCAGCTGGCCCGCTCCTGGTACTCCACCTCGGCGAGTGGAATAACATTTGGTGCGCCCCGCTGGAGCGCCACGGCACCATTGTGGATGCCCTGGTCTATTATGCGCTCTGATCGGCCTCCAGAGGTGTCCCACAGTGCCTGTCCTAGCCACTCTGGTCATTACTTTGAACTCTACTGCCCTGCCCTCAGGTGACCAACCGTCAGACCCACCCTTTAAATTCTCTGGGAATTTTGAAAATCCCCTTCCTGTTTGCTCAGCCAGGCGTGGAATCCTCTCGGCGAACCTTTCCAGATGACCATGCCTCCACGCGCCAGGTGATCCCCAGCGAGGTGGCAAAGTTTGCAGATGATAATAAACTGCTCAAGATAGTTGAGACTAAAGCAGACTGTGAAGACCTTCAAAAAGATCTCACAAAACTAAGTGATTGGGCAACAAAATGGCAAATGAAATGTAATGTGGATAAATGTAAAGTAATGCACATTGGAAAAAATAACCCCAACTATACATACAATGTGATGGGGGCTAATTTAGCTACAACTAATCAGGAAAAAGATCTTGGAGTCATCATGGATAGTTCTCTGAAGACGTCCATGCAGCGTGCAGCAGTAGTCAAAAAAGCAAACGGGATGTTAGGAATCATTAAAAAAGGGATAGAGAATAAGAGGGAGACTATCTTATTACCCTTATATAAATCCATGGTACGCCCACATCTTGAATACTGCATACAGCTGTGGCCCCCATCTCAAAAAAGATATACTGGCATTAGAAAAGGTTCAGAAAAGGGCAGCTAAAATGATTAGGGGTTTGGAACGGGCCCCATATGAGGCGAGATTAAAGAGGAACGGACTTTTCTGCTTGGAAAAGAGGAGACTAAGGGGGGATATGAGAGAGGTATATAAAATCATGAGTGGTGTGGAGAAAGTGAATAAGGAAAAGTTATTTACTTGTTCCCATAATATAAGAACTAGGGGCCACCAAATGAAATTAATGGGAAGCAGGTTTAAAACAAATAAAAGGAAGTTCTTCACTCAGTGCACAGTCAACCTGTGGAACTCCTTGCCTGAGGAGGTTGTGAAGACTAGGACTATAACAAGGTTTAAAAGAGAACTGGATAAATTCATGGAGGTTAAGTCCATTAATGGGTATTAGCCAGGATGGGTAAGGAATGGTGTCCCTAGCCTCTGTTTGTCAGAGGGTGGAGATGGATGGCAGGAGAGAGATCACTAGATCATTACCTGTTAGGTTCACTCCCTCTGGGGCACCTGGCATTGGCCACTGTCAGAAGACAGGATACTGAGCTGGGTGGACCTTTGGTCTGACCCAGTATAGCCAATCTTATGTTCTTAATGGCGAGGTGCTGGACCTCATCAGTGTTTGCGGAGAGGAAGCTGTCCAATCTGAGCTGCGCTCCAGCCGTAGGAATTACGATACCTTCGGGCAGATATCAAGGGACATGATGGAAAGGGGCCATGACCTGCACGCACTGCAGTGCAGGGTTAAAGTGGAGGAGCTGCGGAATGCCTACTGCAAAGCCCGCGAGGCAAACAGCCACTCCGGTGCTGCCCCTGCGACCTGCCGTTTCTACAGAGAACTGGACGCGATACTTCGGGGGGACCCCACCTCCACGCCAAGTATCACCGTGGACACTTCAGAGCCCAGTGCAACAAGGCAGGAGGAGGAGGAGCAGCAAAGCGGGAGTGAGGGTGCTGAGGCGGAGGAAGACACCCCAGCATCCCTAGATGCATGCAGCCAGGAGCTGTTCTCAAGCCAGGAGGAAGGTAGCCAGTCACGGTGGTTGGTGCTTGGGGAAGGACAAACACCAGAGGAGGTTCCTGGTAAGCGGCTTTTATTTTGGGAAGGAAGATATTCGGTGTGGGATCTTGGGGCGAGGAGGGTTAGGGCTGCATGCATGCCTAGATGCGGAATAGGGTGTTGGTGCGCTCTCTCTCACATCATGGTAATTGGCCTCAGCGATCTCTTCAAAGGTCTCATCCAGAACTTGGGCAATGCGCTTGCGCAGGTTTCTCGGGAGACCCGCTCTGTTCCTTGTCCCAGTCAGGCTAACGGCCACGCCATTGTGCCATGTGGGGTGGGGGGACCATTGCTGCACACAAGCAAGCTGCATATGGGCCAAGGTGGAAGCCGAATTCTAGTAGAAGACCCTCCCTTGCTTCCCAGGTCACCCTCAGCAGCGAGATATCTTCCAGGACAAACTCCTGTGGAAAATGTAGGGACGGTGTTCAGTATAGGGGCCCCCTGCAGCTGTTGGCTCTCCCCAAGGCGCAGAAACCCAGAGGGCAGTACAGCCGTGAAACAATCAGTCCCCCTTGACCGTGTGCTGACTCAGCATGTTGGGGCTCCTGTGGGTTATGTGCGCTCGCTTTGGGACGGGCAAATTATGCAATTGTGTAGACTGTGCTTGCCCTCCTTAAGTACGGGGGAAATCATTGCTCTGTCTGGTGTGAACAATGCTGCCTCTGTTAAGTGTTGCATTTTTCCTTTACAGATGCAACCTTGAGATCTCAGCCGTCCGTGTTATCACCAGCCAAGAGGCTGTAAAGAACCAGGAAGAGGCCACGTAGAAGCAAAGAGGATATGCTGCATGAAGTCATGCAGTAATCCCTTTATGAAAAATCAAAAAGTGCGGGAGTGGTAGGAGAGTGAAAGGAGGGTCCGCCAGCAGATTGCAGATCGCTGGCGCCAAAGCACAGAGCGGCTGATAAGCATCATGGAGCTCCAAGCGGACTCAATCCAGGCGCTCGTAGCCATGCAGGCGGAGCACTACCGCGCGCCCCCCTGCCCCGCAGCCCTTGTCCCAAAACGCTTTCCCTTGTGCCCCCATGTCACCTCCAGCCCACTTTCCCCAACATCCGGGTTCTTACCCCCACCAGCTGCCTCCAACACCTGTAGCTTCACCACCCAGCCCTGAAAACTACGACTCTTACCCACTGCACTCAACCCCCACCACCATGCAGTATAGCCATCCTGAAGTGCAGCACTCATTGCACAGCACTCCAAAGAGGAAAGCTGAGTATGATAACAGGACACATGCAAATCTGTGGTTGCACCGTTCCCCACCCCACCCCCTTGCCCTGTCTGTTTCCCAAGCAGTTGTGTTTCTTTTCAATAAATGCATTTTCTTTTCATTAAATGGATTTTTTTGCTTTGAAAACATTCTTTATTATTGCATAAAGTAAAAGATACCGTAGCCCAGGAAAGAAACAGGCACTGCAAGTCAGTGTATCATACATAGCAAACACAGATTCCTACTAACATTGGAACCACTGCACTTCACTCCCGTTCAGGGCACCAGACATTACTGGTGGCTTTCAGCCTCAAATTGCTCCCTCAAGGCATCCCTAATCCTTGCAGCCCTGCGCTGGGCCCCTCTAATAGCCCGGCTCTCTGGCTGTTCAAATTCAGCCTCCAGGTGTTGAACCTCTGAGTTCCATGCCTGAATGAATCTTTCACCCTTCCCTTCACAACTGTTATGGAGGGTGCAGCACGTGGATATAACCGCAGGGATGCTGTCATCAGCCAGGTCCAGCTTCCCATACAGAGAGCGCCAGTGGCCCTTTAAATGGCCAAAAGCACGCTCCACAGTCATTCTGCACCAGCTCAGCCTGTTGAACCGCTCCTTGCTGCTGTCAAGGCTCCCTGTGTAGGGTTTCATGAGCCACGGCATTAACAGGTAAGCGGCATCTCCAAGGATCACAATGGGTATTTCGACTTCCCCTATGGTGATCTTCTGGTCTGGGAAAAAAGTCCCAGCTTGCAGCTTTCTGAACAGGCCAGTGTTCCAATAGATGCTTGTGTCATGCACCTTTCCGGGCCAGCCTGCGTTAATGTCAATGAAATGCCCACGGTGATCCACAAGCACCTGGAGAACCATCGAGAAACACCCCTTCCGATTAACATACTCGGAGGCTAGGTGGGCTGGTGCCAGAATTGGAATATGCGTCCCATCCATCACCCCTCCGCAGTTAGGGAAACCCATTTGGCAAAGCCAGCCACAATGTCATGCATGTTACCCAGAATCACGGTTCTTCTGAGCAGGATGTGATTAATGGCCCTGCAAACTTGCATCAACACGATTCCAATGGTCAGCTTCCCCACTCCAAACTGGTTAGCAACCGATCGGTAGCTGTCTGGAGTTGCCAGCTTCCAGATTGCAATCGCCACCTGCTTCTCCACCGCCAGGGCAGCTCTCAATCTCGTGTCCTTGCGCCGCAGGGTGGGGGCGAGCTCCTCACACAGTCCCATGAAAATGCCTTTTCTCATCCAAAAGTTCTGCAGCCACTACTCATCATCCCAGACTTGCATGAAGATGTGATCCCACCACTCGGTGTTTGTTTTCCGAGCCCAAAGGCACCGTTCCACGGTGGTGAGCATGTCCATGAAAGCCACAAGCAATCTCATGTCATATGCATTACTCGCGTCGATATCATCGTCTGAGTCCTCGCTGTCACTTTGGATCTTAAGGAATAACTCGACTGCCAAACATGACGTGCTGGCGACACTCGTCAGCATACTCCTCAGCAGTTTGGGCTCCATTCCTGCAGCCCGAAAGGGAAGACAGCGCGCGCAGTACAAAAAACATTGAAAGATGGCGCCAATTGTGAACGGAAGCAGAGGGATTGCTGGGATGTGAACCGATGCATCACGGGGCATTGGGACAGGACCCAGAACGCCCCGCCCCCCCGCCCCCTTCCCACAATCCACAGCGCCAGAATGGGAAGAGGCGCTCTGTGCGATAGCTGCCCACAATGCACTGCTCCCAATGCCGCTGCAAGTACCGCAAATGTGGCCACGCCAGCGCGCTTGCAGCTGTCAGTGTGGACAGACTGCAGCGCTTTCCCTGCTGCGCTCTCCAAAGGCGGGTTTAACTCAAAGCGCGCTACATCTGCAAGTGTAGCCATGCCCTAAGAAAGGGTGGGACTTTCAAAGGTGGCTTGGGAAGTTCAGTGAGACACTAATGGGAATCATGTCTTCAAATCCCTTGGGAAATCCTGGCCTGGTACTGTTAGCACTCCTGACATGGAGGAGTTTGCTTGTACTTGTTGCTCCAATCTCAATGGCATTGTTCATATGGTTGGGGAACTAGACTATGGTGTTCAATAAGAAACTGGGATCCATATTTTTGCATGATGTCGAAGCAATAAGATGCTATGTACAATACAGTTCTGGGGGAGGCCTTGGATGGTGGCTTCTGACCAGGACCAGGAATGCGCTGGCATTTTCAGTCAGGACAATGCGTTTCTCCTGCCAATGATTCTTTGCTATTCGTCACGTCTCAAGGCATCCTTCTGCCCTCTCCATTTTCAGCCTTGACTTGATTGCTGATAATGGAAAGTTCTTTCGCCATGAAGCATATCACTTAGCTAACTCCTAGCTGCACTGCCCTACCACAGCCTCTCTCTCAGTCATGGCTCTGTCAGGGGACACACGGGGGCAAATCCTGCAGTCCCTGGCTCTCTGAGAGGACTTCAACAGTGTGGGCTGAGGTGCGCGGCTGAATCTGGGCCACAGAAGTTCTAGCCCAGTCCCCCAGCTAGAACCACAGCAATCTATTTACTCCAATGGGAGTGTTGACTCTCGTGGAGTAATCACACGAGTTCCTAGACTCCGCCTCACAGCAGCCCGGTGAGGTAGGGAAGGATAACTAGCCCTATTTTACCTACTGGGAACCAAACCCCAGAGAGAATTAGTGACCAGCCCAAGGTCCCACAGCAGGTCAGAAGCAAAGCTGGGAATAGAAGCCAGCTCTCCCGCGGCTGAGTCCAGGCTGTTCTGGTGTGGAAATCTGCGACCCGGTGAGTTAGCAGATCCTGCCAGGTGTCTGTGCCATCCAGCCCTGGGGTTGGCTGCATCCTGGCCCTGTCTGCCTCCATGTTCTCAGAACAGCCTGAGGAGCTGGGAAAGCCCAGGAACAAGAAGAGGGCACGTCTGAGCACGGCCAGGCCTGTTCTCCCTCAGCTGACTGAGCCTTTGCTGTCCCAAAGTGCAGACACTTTACACTGGCAGGGCTGTCAAAGCGCCACAGGATGAGGTGGTGATAAAGCCAGGCCTGCAGGACTTTCCATGGGACAATCCCCCAGACAGGGGGTGCTGCCTGCTCCTCCCCTACGGGTGACTCGCAGAAGGGACCCTACACAGGTTTAGAGGTGGGGAACGATAGACTGGGCAGTAATTGCACCTTGGTGCATCAATCGCCAGCATACCAGGCCAAGTTCCAGGTTGGCCTCTAGGTGGTTGGGAGCGAACAGAATTTTGATCTGTATTAACTCCACCGGGGAATCCTTTCATCGCCCATTGAGTAGCTGCAGCAGGAGCCAGCAAATGGCTGGGTGGCTCCCATAGGAGTCCCAGAAAAGAGCCATGCAGAGTGGTAGCCAATGCTGTCTATACAGCCTGGGCCTCTGCATCCTCTCTTGCAATGCTGCACCCAAGAGAACCTCCCTAAATGTGCCAGGCCCTCCATATTGCAGGGGGAAGTCAGCTGGAAAAGGCCATGAGCAATCGCTCAGCCTGCCAGCGCTGGAGATGGACATGCCTGGGAATTGCAAACCAGCTGTAAACTGCCCCTGCAAGACTGCATGAGCTGTTCCGCACTGCTTGACAGTGTGGGGGGGGGGGAGGGGGGAAGCCAGCCAAGTGCCGACGCTTGCTGTGCAGGTGTCATTTTCAAAGCAAAAGCGGGGCAGCTTCCGCACCAGCTGGGAAACATCAGGTGGAGAAAGACGCCTTGACAAAGCAAGGTGCATTTTCATTCACTTGTATAAATTACAGCAAGAAAGGCTCCAAATCATTCCTTGTAGCTGCTAGCGTGGCTCCAGGGAGGGGATTGGAACAAAGATCCTTAGAAGACTCAGGAGGCAAGAGCCCAAACAGAGGAAGATGACAAATAACAGGTGCTTCCTACTTCAGACCGCACAGATGATGACGACATTTTAGATAAATAAACTCTGGGAATCTGATTTTCAGTCACACTAAGACCCTGCTACATCGCTCCAGGCGTGCAACAGGCTGTAACGGGGGAGCGAATGGCAATTCCAACCAGCATGGTGCAAAGGGACTGGAGTGAAACAATTAAAACATGCCCCTTATCTCTAACCCACTCAGCGCAGGTGTTAGACAGTTTTGTTCAAAAGGACTGTGTTTCCCTCACGCTGCGTGGGAGGCCATGTGTGCAAAGCTCATTAAAAATACCAGAGCCTGCAGTCAGATGTATCAAAATAGCCCCCAGGGCCTGAGTCTCTCCTCACATTGGTCTAAATCAGGCGAAACTCCACTCAAGTCACAGTGACTCTGTGGTCAGAGAGAGAAGCAGCAAGGGGAGGGATTAAAATGCCCTTCCACAGGGCTGAGATCTGCCCTAGGATTCTTGTAAGTCATGAATTAATTACTCTGATGAAAGAAGCCAAACTAAGGGAATCACTAGCTGGTGCGATCGACTTGCATTGCACCTCTGCCTGTTCATGAGCTTTCCTGAAGTCATACATAGCTCATTAGTGCTTGATTGATAGATCAGAGCCCAGCCCGGATCCCTATAAGTCAGGCAATAAGGTCAACATTTGCACCAGAAATAGCCTTCCCATAGCAGCTCTCCAGCAGGGCTAGTTTGATCAACAAACATAAAACAATAAGTGTGTCTTATTCTGTAATACCTGTAATCTGTGCCTGTTCTCCTGTTGGCCTGCATGGGCGATTGTGGGAAGAATAGCCTTCCGATCCAGTCTGCTGAGGTCAGAATTACATATTCTATGCTCAGTCATTCCTCTACCCCAGACCCCTTTCACTGTCCCCAGCCCCAGAGGGATCCATGCTGGGGCGGCAGCCAGAGAGGTAGGGCCAGGGAAGGCACCATCTCAGGCTATAACACTGTGCTGGAGCCCCTATGCACCAGGAACCCCCATTTTCAGGGGGCAGCGCTAGCTGGGGTAGCTCTGGGAGAGCAGTAGAGGGCACAGGACCTAGCCCAGAGGCCTCCTGAGCAGCAGCTCTCTCGGGCTTGTGTGGGTCCCAGGGATGGGGATGGTTTGAGGGGCTTGGCCCCCCAAGCTGCTTCAGTGGGGCGCAAACCCAGCTCCCTCAATCCAATGGGCTAAAGGGAATCTTATGGAGATTTCTCCTCATAGGCACTGTCCTGTGCTTGGCCCCCTTTGGGGGCGACCAGCCCTGCTGTTCCCATTTCACAGTAGACCACGCTGCCTCCTAAGTACTAACTTTAGCCCTATTGATCTCTGAACACCCCCGCTTTCTCCCCCACCATCCAGCCCACCCCATCCCACACGCCGCACCGGCCTCGGCCCAGCCAATCAGCTCCTGAGCATGTGCAGCCTGTGCTGCGGCCAAGAGTCACATCCACTCCCATGCCTTTGTTCTCAGCAGCTGCCATTTAACCCCGTTCCCCTAGTACAAGGCACACCTGCACCGTACAACCCAGCCTCTGGATGCTTTCAATACCTTCCATGCCCCTTCTTTAGAAAGAACAGGTGAGATCCTGGCCCCACTGAAGTTAGAGAGAAACCACCCAAGAGTTCCCAAAACAGATTTCTGCTTCCTAGTCTTTTTGACTAGCCCTGTCTTAGCTGAAATGGTCTTGAACCTGCAGAGCAGAGTGCTGCACTTCACTACAGCATGTCCAGCTTTCCCTAGCAGTTCTGTAGGAGGCAGTTGGCTAAAGGCTCAGCCCTGCAAGGTGCTGAGTGCTCTGTGTGCCTATTGAACATCCTAGGATCAAGGGTCCTCCGTACCTGCCCGGATTGGACCTTTATCCCTTTTGCTTTCACCATTGGATCAGATTTCTGCCCCTCGTTCTCGCCAGTTGAAGAAGTGGCTGCAAAGTTCAGGCATTGTTGGACCAAATGCCCAGGCAAAAACGGCCGTTTGGCCACACAAGTGGTTGAATGACTAACCTCCACCCTGCAGAGTGCAAAGCAGCTTGGCATCTTCATTTTCTTTTATTCCTAGTCCACGATGCCCAAAGCAGCGTTAAACACAGATCCACTTGCCAAACGTAACGTTTGGGATAAGAGACCGTACCCAATGAGACATGAATGCAGTTTATCTTGGGAATGTCAGTTTCTTTTTATTGGTTTCAGAGTAACAGCCGTGTTAGTCTGTATTCGCAAAAAGAAAAGGAGTACTTGTGGCACCTTAGAGACTAACCAATTTATTTGAGCATGAGCTTTCGTGAGCTACAGCTCACTTCATCAGATGCATACTGTGGAAACTGCAGCAGACTTTATATATACACAGAGAATATGAAACAATACCTCCTCCCACCCCACTGTCCTGTTGGTAATAGCTTATCTAAAGTAATCGTCAGGTTAGGCCATTTCCAGCACAAATCCAGGTTTTCTCACCCTCCACCCCCCCACACAAATTCACTCTCCTGCTGGTGATAGCCCATCCAAAGTGACAACTCTTTACACAATGTGCATGATAATGAAGTTAGGCCATTTCCTGCACAAATCCAGGTTCTCTCACTCCCTCACCCCCCTCCAAAAACCCACCCCCATACACACACAGACTCACTCTCCTGCTGGTAATAGCTCGTCCAAACTGACCACTCTCCAAGTTTAAATCCAAGTTAAACCAGAACATCTGGGGGGGGGGGGGGGGGTAGGAAAAAACAAGAGGAAATAGGCTACCTTGCATAATGACTTAGCCACTCCCAGTCTCTATTTAAGCCTAAATTAATAGTATCCAATTTGCAAATGAATTCCAATTCAGCAGTTTCTCGCTGGAGTCTGGATTTGAAGTTTTTTTGTTTTAAGATAGCGACCTTCATGTCTGTGATTGCGTGACCAGAGAGATTGAAGTGTTCTCCGACTGGTTTATGAATGTTATAATTCTTGACATCTGATTTGTGTCCATTTATTCTTTTACGTAGAGACTGTCCAGTTTGACCAATGTACATGGCAGAGGGGCATTGCTGGCACATGATAGCATAAATCACATCGGTGGATGTGCAGGTGAACGAGCCTCTGATAGTGTGGCTGATGTTATTAGGCCTTGTGATGGTGTCCCCTGAATAGATATGTGGGCACAATTGGCAACGGGCTTTGTTGCAAGGATAAGTTCCTGGGTTAGTGGTTCTGTTGTGTGGTATGTGGTTGTTGGTGAGTATTTGCTTCAGGTTGCGGGGCTGTCTGTAGGCAAGGACTGGCCTGTCTCCCAAGATTTGTGAGAGTGTTGGGTCATCCTTTAGGATAGGTTGTAGATCCTTAATAATGCGTTGGAGGGGTTTTAGTTGGGGGCTGAAGGTGACGGCTAGTGGAGTTCTGTTATTTTCTTTGTTAGGCCTGTCCTGTAGTAGGTAACTTCTGGGAACTCTTCTGGCTCTATCAATCTGTTTCTTTACTTCCGCAGGTGGGTACTGTAGTTGTAAGAAAGCTTGACAGAGATCTTGTAGGTGTTTGTCTCTGTCTGAGGGGTTGGAGCAAATGCGGTTGTATTGCAGAGCTTGGCTGTAGACGATGGATCGTGTGGTGTGGTCAGGGTGAAAGCTGGAGGCATGCAGGTAGGAATAGCGGTCAGTAGGTTTCCGGTATAGGGTGGTGTTTATGTGACCATTGTTTATTAGCACTGTAGTGTCCAGGAAGTGGATCTCTTGTGTGGACTGGACCAGGCGGAGGTTGATGGTGGGATGGAAATTGTTGAAATCATGGTGGAATTCCTCAAGGGCTTCTTTTCCATGGGTCCAGATGATGAAGATGTCATCAATATAGCGCAAGTAGAGTAGGGGCTTTAGGGGACGAGAGCTGAGGAAGCATTGTTCTAAATCAGCCATAAAAATGTTGGCATACTGTGGGGCCATGCAGGTACCCATAGCAGTGCCGCTGATCTGAAGGTATACATTGTCCCCAAATGTGAAATAGTTATGGGTAAGGACAAAGTCACAAAGTTCAGCCACCAGGTTAGCCGTGACATTATCGGGGATAGTGTTCCTGACGGCTTGTAGTCCATCTTTGTGTGGAATGTTGGTGTAGAGGGCTTCTACATCCATAGTGGCCAGTTTCTTTTTATTATTATTTACCATTTATACTGCAGTGGTGCCTATCCGCCAACCAGGTTGGGGCCCTATGGTGCCAGGCACTGTACAAACATGTGGAACATTAGAGTCCCTGTCTCCAAGACATTGCAGTCTAAAAGAGGAGATATCATGGGTGAGGAGACAGACAGGAAGATCAGAGCATGGAGCAGGTGAGAGAGGGTAACAAAAACAACAGGCTAGGCACCCTTCTTAGCCAGTTCTTAGACTGGCTTAAAGGCAAAACCGCACCCAACTGGTTAGTGCAATTCCTGAGCTCCGTGCCTCAGCCACGGGCATAGTTAGGAGTGGACCCTGGATGGGAAAATTTTGCACCAACAAACATGTGAATGGGGGGGGGGGGAACTAATTGTTTTTTTTTAACCTGGTATCTTTTTTGCAAGGTTTATTGCCATAAGGAAAAAAAAATATGGAAAAGTTTGTGACAATATTGAAAAGACCAGGAATGGGGAGGGGAGAAACACCCTACCAGAGCAGGTAAAATCTTCACACTGCAAACGTTTCCACCAGAGTCACAAGCAGTGAAGCATTTACATGTAGCTGGATAGGGTCACATCTTCCACCCTAGCTTTGGGTCAACTATCAATTTCCTATTGGCCAGCAGTAAGGGAAGCATGACGGCCAGCAGCATACTGACAGGAAGCGGAAAAATGACACCTCTGACAAGATGTAAACCCCTGAAGTCTCCTTCTCCTATGTATCTAACAACAGCATTTGCCTAGGCTCTTTTCCGACTCCTATTATCATGGCATCTGTGGTTCTCCCCAAAGAAGCAGTAATTATAGGTTCTCAATACGCTCAATTTAACAGGTGTGAGACCATGATCTGCACTGCCTGTGTGTGGAGAACAAGCACATGCTACAGCCACATACATGTCAGACACATACTGATCCAAAGCCCTACGGCGTCACTGAAAAAACCCCCATTTGGCAGAAGGCTTTGGATCAGAGCCACAGGGTGTGTCAGAGACACGTGAGCCAGGAGTAGAGATACTGCCCATCTGCAAAGCTCCTCCTTGGACCAGACTGAGATGTCCAGGTTCTGTTATTTCCAAGCTGTGTGTTGCAGAAGGCTGCAGGGTAACACAGTGCCCTTTGAAAAGATATATTATTTGCTTTTGACCTCAGTTAAAAAAAAAACAGAAACAAAAACTGTCTTGTAAAAGCAATAAACTGAGCTCCCGAGGCCAAGCACAAGAATGCTGAGGCTTAGTTCCCTGTTTCTCACTTGCTGCATGAAAAGCACTGCCCACACATGTTCCTGGCCCTTCTCCTGCACGCTGACTCGCTAATGATTTATAAAACACAGCCTTTGCACAGTGTGGGAAGAGGTTGTGGGCTGACAGAGAACATGGTGCAATCGGTGTTGAGAGACAGGGAAGAATTACAGATGTGTAAACCTTCCCTCTGTCAGGAGCTACAATTAGAATTAATATGCAAACCAGGACCTGATTAATCTTTTCTGGACCCGGCCCCAAACATATTTGTGGGCCCTCATGGGGGCAATGGAACATGGCATGAGGAGGTCAGTCCCCAAAGTGAGGGGCCAGCCAGGGGCAATGGGGCATGGTATAGCCTGGCATGGCAGGGGTGGACCCGCTCCGCTCAGTGCGAGGGCACTGTTTACAAACTGGCAGTCGCCAGATGCACACTAGCCCACCCTGCCCTATGCTGCCAGCATGCCCCTTCCCCTTGAAGGCAGGACCATGCCACGCCACACAGCCCCCCAGCACTCCCCGGACCCGCTATACCCAGCACCCCCAAGCACAAATGCACAATGCCCTGCACACCACCACCCCTGCCCTTAGCCCCACCACACAGCCCAGCACCCCACAGAGAACCCCCACTCCCGCATGCATCTCCCCCACCCCCTTTTGCCCATTGTCCTTCCCCACAGCACCTCAGACCCCACAACTGACCACCACCCCAACGTGCACAGATCTCCCCCACCCCCACCGCCCAGTATGCTTCCCCACAACCACACAGCACCCCCCCAGACCTCCACCGCCCAACACCCCAAAACACACAACCCCACCCCCACTGCCTGAGCCTACCACCTCCTCACAACCCAGCATCTGCCCCACAGACCCTGCTGAGCCAATGCAACAGGGACCCCCCCCGCACAGCTGAAGCTTGGGAGCACAGAGCAGTCCCATTTCCCCAGGGCTCACCCAGCCCTACCCGCCTGGTGCTAGTGGTGGTCATGGCGGAGAAGCCGTTTCCTTGCATGGGGTGGCGGGGGAGGCAGCCGCCAACTCCCCCAGCCCGCCGCTTCCACAGAGCAGCGGGGAGAGGCGGGCCCTGCTCCTAGGTAGGCAGAAGTGGATGGTCATCAGCCCGGAGTGGCAGCTGCTGAAGGCTCCTCTCTGCCCCTGTCTCCATCAGCGGCTGCCGGCCGGTGACAGGGACAGAGAGAAGCCCTGGGCTGGCTGAGATAAGCGAGCTGGGGGCGGGCAGGAGCCAGCTGCTCCGGGTGCAGCGCAAGTGGAGTGGGCTGGGCCATGGCCCCTTTTGAGCGTGGGCCCCGCACCATGGCGCCATTGTAAACCCAGTACTGATGCAAGCCTAAGGGTTCCCTGTATTGAAATCTAATCAAAAAAGGGCTGGGTGAATGGCCACTGAAGGAGTGCTGTACACGGCTAAGCGGGTGATCTTGGGATAAAACCTGGCTTTGAGGTTTTGTTGGCTCCTGACTTGAGCACTGAGGGTTAGTGCTCTCAGTAAGGAAGACTAGTCTCTGTCTACAAAGCCAGGGAGATCCCCCTCTGAAAGGTTTGCAATGCACAGCTTGCTTGGAAGCTTACCATTTAGTACTTGATCTGGGCAGCCCCTGACTGCCAGGGGTGGCCTCTTGTACTAAAAGGGGTAGTATTAAATACTAACACAAAGTCCTGAAGGCTAACATAGGGGAAAGGCAGCCTGAGTTGTGTTTTTCCTGACCTCAGTCACTAGCCCTGCACTGAAGTAAGTGAAGGGTGGACTACTACAAACCTAGGTGTGGACACAGTACAGCCAACCCCTGGGGGTCAGTCATGAAATGCAAAAAGGGCCTAGATTCTGGGGTGTATTAACAGGAGTGTCATATGTAAGACATGGGCGGTAATTGTTCCACTCTACTAGGCACCAGGGAGGCTTCCGTGGGCATAGTTTCCAATTCCGGGCACCACAGTTTGGGAAAGATGTGGACAATTCGAGAGAGTCCTAAACAAAGCAACAAATGACCAAAGGTTTAGAAAAACCTGACCTCTGAGGAAAGGTTAAAAAAAACAAACAACCACCAAAACTGGGCATGTTTAGTCTTCAGAAAAGAAGACAGATAAGAGTCCCTGATAACAGTGTTCTAATATGTGAAGGGCTGTTCAAGAGAGAATGGGGATCAATTGTTCTCTACCTCCACTGAAGGCAAGACAAGAAGTAATGGGCTTAATTTGCAGCAAAGGGAGGTTTAGGTTAGAGATTAGGAAAAGCTTTCTAAGGGCTTGTCTACACTAGCGCTTTATAGCGCTCTAACTTGCTGGCTCAGGGGTGTGAAAAATCACTAGTGTAGACAGGCTCCCAGTGCTGGGAGCTAATCCCCTCATGGAGGTGGATTACCAGAAGCGCTGGGAGACCTCTCTCCCAGCGCTTGACCACACTCGCACTTCAAATCGCTGCTGTGGGAACGCTCCCAAGGCAGTGCTTTGAAGTTTCCAATGTAGACATAACTACCCTGAGAGTTAGGGTAGTTAGCTCTGGAACAGGCTTCCAAGGGGGGTTGTGGAATCCCCATCACTGGAGGTTTAAGAACAAACACCAGACCAGATTGGTCTATGTTTACTTGGTCCTGCCTTAGCACAGGGGGCTGGGCCTACATTTCTCATTCTATGACATGGTCCATAGATGTGTGATTTTTAAGGTCACAAAGGTTTGTTCTTTCCCTTTACTCTCTGGTCTCTGAGCCTTCAGGTTGCACTCAGGTCATGGTTTTAAGCTTTTCTGAGCAACCACGAGAGCCAGATGCTTCCTTTGGCTTTGCAATGGAAGCTGCGATTCTCCTACATTGACAGCAGCTTTAAAGGGAAAAACGCACACAAGCTATCACAAGCCTTGTGACCAAAAAAACTCCCACAAGTTAGCAAGACTGCAGCCATTCACACAGCCAATGGATTTCAGCATTTGAATACTGAAGTACACCTTTTACTGCTACAGGCCTTTACTGCTTCCCTGGCCTTTATTACTGGGTTTATTTAATAAACTCCACATTGTTTGCACCAGAATAAGTAACGAATTGGCTGTCAGGTCAAATCAAATAACTGACAGTGTGTCTCCTCACTGAACCTTCTGGGTACCAGCCTTCAAGAGAGCCTCTCTCTTATCTCATCACCAGCATCTAGGCAGCTGTGGACCGCCAAGAGAATAGGTTTTCAGGCATTTTGGAAGTGGCAGAGGAGATCTTCTCTCACAATAAGTGAAGCATGGTAGTTAGTTAATTTCCACCATTAATTTTTAAGATCACCTAGGCAACTGCTGAATATTGGTTATATTACAGAAGCCCATGGTGTCCCCAGTGAAGTTCAGTGCTCTCTCGCAAAGAGCATGGGCACAACGTACAGCTGCTACCGTTACAATCTGAGTAGACAAGACTGATAAATGGTGGTAGGAGGAATTGAGGCCCGGGGAACAGAAGTGATTTGGCTCAAGGTCACAGAACAAGACAGTGGTGGTGCTGGGAACACAACCTAGCTTTTCTGACTCTCAGCACAGTGCTCTACCCACTAGGCAACCCTCTCCAGCAGAAATATGCTACATTTAAACAAACACCTCATGAAACAAACATCAGCCACAGACATGGCTTTCTGCAGTGTGGAAATCCTGCTGTTAAAGTTAAACCTGGGAAAAGATCGAGTAAGAGAAACCTCCTCTTCCTTCTACCTCTAGCACCAGAATGAGTTCCCAGATTGCAGAGACCTTTGCCCTGCTAATAGGCTAATTTTCTTTTGCTCAGAAGGGACAGTTAGTTAAAGGCTGGCTAGGTCATACTATCTAGGAGGCCTTGATGACAGGGCATCCTCTTGTCTGAAGCTACAGCAAAGCCCAGAAGTTACAATTCCCTTTGTCTTATTACTAGACACATACTGAGCCCCATTCAGACCTGGTATAAGTCACTGCCATTCTAGTAAAGTCAAGTGAGCTTCCCCACTGCCAGCAAGCCAGATTTGGCCCCCAGATTCCCAGTTACAATGGATTTTCTATGATAATTCATTGCCTTAAAAGGTGCTGTCCCATTTTCCACAAGCGGGGCTTTGCCCTAAGGTTGTGGTACACAAAAAAGATGCTGCCTGGGCTTCTCACACTCATAGGATTCTCTGTGACACTCTCAACTCTGAATGCATCCGATGAAGTGAGCTGTAGCCCACGAAAGCTTATGCTCAAATAAATTTTGTTATTCTCTAAGGTGCCACAAATACCCCTTTTCTTTTCTCAACTCTTGCTAACCTCTCTCCATACAAAACTGAGAGGATTTATCTCATCTCCTAGGCAAACAGGAACCTGTTTTCAGTGAGCTCTCTTTGACCAGAGGGCATTTAACACCTTCCAAGAAATAGCTGCATTTACATGCAAATGAACAATTCCCTCAGATACTGGCAGGTTGCAGGTGCACTGAGGAGTACAATGTGAAAGAGACTAATATTTCTAATTAGACGCAATACCTCATGTAAATACAGATAAGCCTTCTTGTCACAAATACATGAAACCGCTTCAGTGGGTTTGTTTAGTCCATGACATTGACTCTGCCCTGGCTATTGTATCGGTCACGGGGCTCATTTCATTGTGCTGCTCAGGTCCCAAGCGATAAATGCAAAGAACACAGGTTTCAGAGTATGCATCCGATGAAGTGAGCTGTAGCTCACGAAAGCTTATGCTCAAATAAATTGGTTAGTCTCTAAGGTGCCACAAGTACTCCTTTTCTTTTTGCAAAGAACACAGTGAGCTCAGGTAGGTAGACGAGGAAGCTACATGGCTCCCATCATCAGAGCGTCAGACAATCTAACCTACTCCACCTCACACCACCCAGGGAGCAGGACAGGGCACGGCTGTTATCCCCATTGTACACAAGAGGAACTGAGGCACAGAGAGGCTAAGTGCCAAGGGCAAGAGCAGGCTGTGGCAAAGAACAGAATTGAACCTGGATCTCACAAGTCCTAGGCTAATGCCCTAATTACCGGGCCATCCTTCCTCTGCAGCCTGCCTGACTGGCAGGGGATCTCATTTACACGAAGGCCCCTTTACACCACCCTGGCAGAATAAGAGGGCTGTAGCATGGGCTTATATTACATTGTTGCACCTCTCTGGCAGTGCAGCGGATCAGGGTCTGTAGCTCCCAGTGACTAAGCTAGTAACAGAGTTGAGCTCATCCGGCTGCATCCAGAGGTGAAAGTAAGCCAGTGTGCCCCGGTATGGAGTACCAGCAAGAACCGGTGCACCATACTGGGGCAGCCCATCTTCCCCAGGGGCAATTTATAGGGCCTGGGGCTCCCAGCAGTGGCTGGAGCCCCAGGCTCTTTAAATTGCCTCCAGAGCCCCACTGCTGGAGCCCTGGGGTAGCGGCTGCAGGGCTCCGGCAGCTATTTAAAGGGCCTGGGGCTCCCCTGCTTCTACCGCCTGGGCCCTTTAAATAGCCACTGGAGTCCTGCTGCCACTATTCCAGGGCTCCGGCGGCTATTTAAAGGGCCGGGGCAGTAGAAGCAGGGGAGCGGCGGGCCCTTTAAATAGCCCCCGGAGCCCCGGGCTGCTGCTGCTACCCCAGTGGAGGGGGGACACTTACCTTACAGGGTGGGCTGGGGCTGGCTCTGACCCCCTCAACCCCACCCCGTCTGTCCTAGCCCCGCCTCTTCTGGGGACAGAGCTGGCCCCAGAGTACTGGCAAGTCACTCGACTTACTTTCACCCCTGGCTGCATCCTAGATCTGTTGTGAAAAGCAGCAACTAGCAGAGAGAGTGACAGTTGGTCATCCCTTGGCGACATTCTGCCTCCTGGTTCAGGTGAAGGGGAGTGAGGCAAAGGATCCTTGTGCCTCATGCAAGTCCTGGCTGTGGAAACCTGGTGAGATTTCTTAAAGGGGTTCAGCAAGCCATGCACCATCCACTGCTTTTCACCAAGAAACAGGATGTTGTCACAAGTGGGGATGGCAAAGGGACTCATTTGAATGCTGTATTCCTTTCCCAGAGGCTTATTTTTAAACTGGTTCCAGTGTTTGTATATACATATATATATATACACACACACACCCCCACCAGATGACCACTTCCATTCTGCTACAATGCACTTGCAGATGCAGTGAAAGTTTGTTCTTTTCCTTACTAGCGGATTCCTGATCATTTAGGACCTGATGCTTATTCCTCTTCATCTGGGGCCTGTCATGTCACTTACTCCTTTGAGTAACCTTCACTCCAGCAGGTAGTACATCCATGACACTACTCCCACGAGTAATGCTTTGGAGGATCAGGCTTTTGCAATGACTGCTGTGTCTGTTTCTCTTTTGGTTTGATAAAACGAAGCGCTGCTTTAACAGGTCTGTTTCTGGGGAAATCGGTCAGTTGCTAAGTGGAACCCACAGGGCTTGGAAGCATATCCATTTACAGAGAGAGAACGCGCAGAGTCACAGGGGAAGTGGAATGCTGGAATAACTCACTCTATGTTTGCTTCTGTATCAGTGCCTAGCTGTAATGGGCGAGAGCAGGCACCAACTCCTTGTATATATTGGGCCAGTTAACAGTGAGAGATGGGCCGTTCCCAGGGCCTGGACCTTGGCTACAGAGCTCACTCTTGTCAGAGACAAGAATGGCCACGGGACTAACCACGTTCAGAACTAAACAAATGCACCTCTGTGACTAAATCTTGCCTCAGGAGCTCTATACATACACACCAAAGCTACAAACCCTCTGTATAACAATCCAGCTATTTCTCTTCCTACATTAGAGCCTATGTTATAATCAAATACTCGTGGCAATGAGAGCCATAGAAGCCTAGATAAAATAAGCTCAAGAGTTGTGGGAAAAGGATCATAGTTACAGGCAATGCCTTGTTCTTTCCTGCTTGTTCCACTGAAAGCCCCATTGAAAGACCTGGGCTCCTAAATCACTTGGTGATTATGAAACTCACCCCCTTAGGGAATATCATGGAATGAAATAAGATCTGCCAGTCATTTGGATGCTTGAGAAAATTTGTTCATGATACCAAAGATCGATGAGCAGGACCTCTATGCATTGGCCTTAGCGGTCCCAATGGTTTCATTTTTGCCCCCACCTTGATCAACAGGAAAAGGCCCACCTGCTCTGATACGGTATGCGGCTCAGTCCAGGCCAGAATCAATCAGTCCTTCAGCAAATGAGGAGAAACATCAACTGGGATTTTCAGCTCATTGCTACTGTTTAGTGGAAAACACTACCTGAGATTCAGGAATCAGATTCTTTGCTGGGAGGTGGGAAGGAGCGGTAGGAAGACTCATTGCTGGAGGACATTCCATGCCTGCCAATCGTCCCAGGGATACACCAGATCTGTTTTCTCACAATGACAGAGGGGGAAATAGATTATTGTTGTTTGCACAACAAGGAAACAGGGACATTCCCACTATTTATTGCTTAGTGCCTCATTTTTACATATGGCTGTCATGATTATCAAACGCCAGTATCCCCAAGAAACTGACATCACAAATATAGTATGCCAGTTTTCTGGAGATATCAAAGAGGTCATAAATATTGGGCAATGATCGATCGCTGTGCCAATTCGGCACAGATATTAAATAGCTGTCTGTGGAGCTATTAGTTTAAGATGCCAAAGTCCAATCAATGCATAAAAGGAAGAACATTTGTTAAGGCTCCACAACAGGCAGGGGTGAAAGTAACTTAAGGGACTTACCGTTACGCAGGGCTGGGGTCCTGAGCAAGGGGGGCAGGGCCTTTAAATCCCCAGGCCCTTTAAATCGCTGCTGCTACCCCATGTCTCCGGCGGGGATTTAAAGGGCCCGGGGCTCTGGCTGTGGTAGCAGCGGCCAGGAGCCCCGGGCCCTTTAAATCACTGCCAGAGCCCCATGGTAGTGGTAGCTGCGGTGGCAGCTGGGAACCCTGGGGCTCTGGCGGTGATTTAAAGGGCCAGGGGCTTCGGCCACTGCCGGTAGCCCAGGGCCCTTTTAAATTGCTGGCCTGGAGAAGCTGCCCCCTGCCAGTACGGTCAGCTGTGTACCAGCTCTTGCCGGTATGCAGTACTGGACCGGCTTGGCTTACTTTCACTTCTGACAAGAGGAAAAAAAATAAATCACTCTCCAACATCCATTCGTGAATTTGGCCCCTTACCTTGTGACAGGAATTGCAGGAGACTTGGGGTTACTCTTTCACTGGGGGAGATGCAAGGCTACATTTGCTCTGTCTGAAAGGAGACGGAGAGCTCAGAAACGCCTTTCTCCAGTTTCTCTTTGCATGTGGCACAGCCTGATTCTGGCACAAAAGGGGATGAGCAAAACCACCTGGAGTACCAGAGAGCATGTGAAGGAGAAGAAAAGAACAGGTTATTCGAGGTGAAGCTGGCATTTTTCCTCCCTTTTATAGATTGCATTTAATTCACATCAAACAGAATGTAGCCTTTGTTCCTAATAGAGCCCCGCGTCTGTAAATAGAGGCTTTGCCTCACAGAGAGCAGGAGATAAATAGACAGGGGGACTGTGTGTGAGGATGATGAGCAATCCCTTGATCACACCCTGAGCTCAGCTCTAATTATAACCTTTCCTCCAGGAGATGCAGCAATGCAGCAAAAGGAAGCCTCCTTCCCCCTTTTAAAGCCTTTGAAGTCAGGCCTTTCAGAAATACCTGGGAGGCTGCTCAGGCCTCTTTGCGCTGTTAATTGCGGTGTGCGTTGCAGGAGGGAGAAGGGGCTTGAGACCATCCTTTTTTGCCTCTGGAGCGAGTGGTGCTGTAAATTACAATGCAGATCTCCATCAGATAGAACACCTGTACTTCTGCTTGACTGCCATGAACATATGCTAATCTCACCAGAATTTGAGCAATGCACTCTGGCTGCAAGGCTGTGCTAATGGCAGGTAAAGTGCCTTCCACCCCAGGAGGGTTAACCATTTACCTGAAGTGGACTGGTTGCCCTACAGTGACCTCTTCCATCACTGCACCTGGGCTCATTGGCACATTCCTTTTTCCCCATTCCCATAGGCCAAATTATGCCACTGAAGTCAGTGGGGGGGTTCTGCTTAAGAGGAAATGGCCCTTTGCAGCCCCACGAAGCCTCCTGCTGTTTTCAGACGTGTATCCTTTACATGCTCACAGCGAAATCCTGTGAGTCCCTCTGGAAATCATCACTACAGCCCTTCTCAAGGCTTCACCTTGCTGCCTTTTCTGCCTCTCATTTTCCTTTGAGTTTCTAAGGGGCTCTTTTTCATTACAGCACTTTTGCAAAGGCAGATTTGTGACACAAGATAGGGACCATGTGTGGGCTGGGGGTGCACCCCATCAACACGAGCTATGCTTGACCCAGGAAGCATACGTACCACAGGCAGCAAGGCAGAACCAAACAGCAATTCACACCCCATCATGGAGGCAGAAGAATGGAGGATGGGAGGAACCCTAGGGTGACCATATGTCCCATTTTGGCCAGGACAGTCCTTTTTTTAAGCCCTGTCCTGATTTTTTTAGCAAAACTAGACAAATACACAAATGCAAGAAGTCTGGGAAACAAGCAGGGAGAACTGGAAGTCCTGGCACAGTCAAGGAATTATGATGGGATTGGAATCACAGAGACTTGGTGGGATAACTCACATGACTGGAGTACTGTCATGGACGGATATAAACAGTTCAGGAAGGACAGGCAGGGCAGAAAAGGTGGGGGAGTTGCATTGTATGTAAGAGAGCAGTATGACTGCACAGAGCTCCAGTATGAAACTGCAGAAAAACCTGAGAGTCTCTGGACTAAGTTTAGAAGTGTGAGCAATAAGGGCAATGTCATGGTGGGAGACTGCTATAGACCACCAGACCAGGGGGATGAGGCTTTCTTCCGGCAACTAACGGAAGTTACTAGATCGCAGGCCCTGGTTCTCATGGGAGACTTCAATCACCCTGATATCTGCTGGGAGAGCAATACAGCAGTGCACAGACAATCCAGGAAGTTTTTGGAAAGTGTAGGGGACAATTTTCTGGTGCAAGTGCTGGAGGAACCAACTGGGGCAGAGCTCCTCTTGACCTACTGCTCACAAACCAGGAAGAATTAGTAGGGGAAGCAAGAGTGGATGGGAACCTTGGAAGCTGTGACCATGAGATGGTCAAGTTCAGGATCCTGACACAAGGAAGAAAGGAGAGCAGCAGAATATGGACCCTGGACTTCAAAAAAGCAGACTTTGACTCCCTCAGGGAACTGATGGGCAGGATCACCTGGGAGAACAACATGAGGGGGAAAGGAGTCCAGGAGAGCTGGCTGTATTTTAAAGAATCCTTATTGTGGTTGCAGGAACAAACTATCCCAATGTGTAGAAAGAATAGTAAATATGGCAGGCGACCAGCTTAGCTTAACAGTGAAATCCTTGCTGATCTTAAACACGAAAAAGCAGCTTACAGGAAGTGGAAGATTGGACAAATGACCAGGGAGGAGTACAAAAATATTGCTCAGGCATACAGGAGTGAAATCAGGAAGGCCAAATCACACTTGGAGTTGCAGCTAGCGAGAGATGTTAAGAGTAACAAGAAGGGTTTCTTCAGGTATGTTAGCAACAAGAAGAAAGCCAAGGAAAGTGCGGGCCCCTTACTGAATGAGGGAGGCAACCTCGTGACAGAGGATGTAGAAAAAGCTAATGTACTCAATGCTCTTTTTTGCCTCTGTCTTCACAAACCAGGTCAGCTCCCAGACTACTGCACTGGGTAGCACAGCATGGGGAGGAGGTGACCAGCCCTCCGTGGAGAAAGAAGTGGTTCGGGAGTATTTAGAAAAGCTGGATAAGCACAAGTCCATACGGCCGGATGCGCTGCATCCGAGAGTGCTAAAAGGAGTTGGCGGGTGTGACTGCAGAGCCACACCATTATCTTTGAAAACTCATGGCGATCGGGGGAGGTCCCGGACGACTGGAAAAAGGCTAATGTAGTGCCAATCTTTAAAAAAGGGAAGGAGGAGGATCTGGGAAACTACAGGCCAGTTAGCCTCACCTCAATCCCTGGAAAAATCATGGAGCAAGTCCTCAAGGAATCAATTCTGAAGCACTTAGAGGAGAGGAAAGTGATCAGGAACAGTCAGCATGGATTCACAAAGGGCAAGTCATGCCTGACTAATCTAATTGCCTTCTATGACGAGATAACTGGCTCTGTGGATGAGGGGAAAGCAGTGGACGTGTTATTCCTTGACTTTAGCAAAGCTTTTGACATGGTGTCCCACAGTATTCTTGCCAGCAAGTTAAAGAAGTATTGGCTGGATGAATGGACTATAAGGTGTATAGAAAGCTGGCTAGATCGTCAGGCTCAATGGGTAGTGATCAATGGCTCCATATCTAGCTGGCAGGCGGTATCAAGTGGAGTGCCCCAAGGGTTGGTCCTGGGGCCAGTTTTGTTCAATATCTTCATTAATGATCTGGAGGATGGCTTGGACTGCACCCTCAGAAAGTTTGCAGATGACACTAAACTGGGAGGAGAGGTAGAAACGCTGGAGGGTAGGGATAGGATACAGAGGGACCTGGACAAATTAGAGGATTGGGCCAAAAGAAATCTGATGAGGTTCAACAAGGACAAGAGCAGAGTTCTGCACTTAGGATGAAAGAATCCCATACACCGCTACAGACTAGGGACTGAATGGCTAGGCAGCAGTTCTGCAGAAAAGGACCTAGGGGTTACATTGGATGAGAAGCTGGATGAGAGTCAACAATGTGCCCTTGTAGCCAAGAAGGCTAACGGCATTTTGGGCTGTATAAGTAGGGGCATTGCCAGCAGATCGAGGGAAGTGATTGTTCCCCTCTATTTGACATTGGTGAGGCCTCATCTGGAGTACTGTGTCCAGTTTTGGGCCCCACACTACAAGAAGGATGTGGAAAAATTGGAAAGCACCCAGCGGAGGGCAACAAAAACGATTAGGGGACTGGAACACATGACTTATGAGGAGAGGCTGAGGGAACTGGGATTGTTTAGTCTGCAGAAGAGAAGAATGGGGGAGGGGGGTTTGATAGCTGCTTTCAACTACCTGAAAGGGGTGCTCCAAAGAGGATGGATCTAGACTGTTCTCAGTGGTAGCAGATGACAGAACAAGGAGTAATGGTCTCAAGTTGCAGTGGGGGAGGTTTAGGTTGGATATTCGGAAAAACTTTTTCACTAGGAGGATGGTGAAGCACAGGAATGTGTTACCTAAGGAGGTGGTGGAATCTCCTTCCTTTGAGGTTTTTAAGGCCTGGCTTGACAAAGCCCTGGCTGGGATGATTTAGTTGGGAATTGATCCTGCTTTGAGCAGGGGGTTGAACTAGATGACCTCCAGAGGTCCCTTCCAACCCTGATATTCTATAATTCTATTAAATGCCCAGTTATGCCAAAAAAAAGTGGCATGTGACTCCTAGAGGGGCACGGAGAAACTTGTGGGGGGAGGCGACAACACCAGACGTGTGTGGGAAGGGAGGAGGGAGCACCACGGGCTGGCCCTGTACAATGTCCCATTTTCCCTTTGGGAAAATATGGTCACCCTAAGCAACACTCAAAGTTCACACTGAGCAGCAGAGAAACGGGACCAGGTTTTGTGATGGTTGAGGACAAAGGGAAAGTTTCCCAATCTTCATCCTGAGTGGAATGCTGCACCCTGGCATTGGCCCCATCCATGCGAACACAAGCCACAAGCTAGGACTCCTTCCTGAATATGTGACCTCCCAGGGTTCCCCTTTAGATATTATCACAACAACGCAAACAGCACCAAAGTTAGAGCTAGCAAGAATGCAAGCACGGATCTGACTAGGGCTGGTTGGTGCCAGCCAGGACACCCTGCTGTTCAAAACCAAAGACTTCTGGGGCTCGGAGCTATCTTTCCTATTACTCTGCGGTACAACCTCCCGGAGCTCTAGAAACATTTATCAGTGTCTGCATCTTAAAGCCCTTGGTATGGAAGCAGTGCTTGTGGTACAGAAAGGGCAGAGGAACAAATACATTTGTTCCAGAACATATCCTACTGGCATCTCTTTTGGGAATATATTTGCCCAAGAAAACCCTTCTCAGAATAATCACACTGGAAACAGGAAGGTTTCTTCTTTTTACCCAGCTGCAGTACAAGGAGGAGTTGACCTAAATGCCCTGGCACATACTGGACAGGTCTACCTGTGACATTTTAGTTGTGTTTAAATGTGTTAATTATCACCATTGCAAATTCTAGTGTAATGAAATGCTGTAACACTGCTATAATAGAATGCTAAAGCAGATTATACCATTCAGCCACTAGGTAGTCCAATGTGTAAGATACTTTATTTAAACAAACTTCAGCCATACCTGGCAGAGCATTAAAGGATCTTATGAGGAACACATCTGGGGTATATGAACAAGCTCTGTGACCAATCCATATCTGGTACAGAAGAATACAATATGGTGTCAGAAGTAAACCAGAAACAGAAGAAAAACCAGCAACAAAAGTTGCAGACAGAAGGAATAGTAACAAAGGTTGCAGGATCTCATCAACATGACATTCTTCAATGCCCCAGAGAACTTCAGCTTTGACAAACCTTCAGAATGGAGAGATTGGAAGCAGTAGTTTGCAATATTTCAAATTGCAAACAAGCTCCACAAAGAAACGGGGAGATATACAGGTATCTTCTTTCATTTATACTCTTGGGAAGCAAGAGGAACATATCTTTAAATCCTTTGACTTTACTGAAGACAGTAACAAAGGTGACCATAAAAGGGTTCTGGCTACGTTTGATGCATACTTTATACATCAGAGAAGTGAAGTGTTTTATGAAAGGGCATGTGTTCATCTGCGAATTCAAGAACCAGGGGGAAATGTTGAATGTGTGATAAAAGTGCTGCATACATTGTCTGAAAACTTATTTTGGGAATGCAAAACATGAATATCAGAGACAGGCTGGTTATTGGGTTAATAGATAAGTACCTTTCACAGCAGCTACTACTGAAGAGAGTTTTAACCCTAACCAGAGCTACATAGAGAGCAAAGCAAAAACAGTCAGAATTAGTCAAACAGAACAAAAGACAGAGGCATCTTGAAAAATCTGAAGCTAGCTTAGAAATTATAAACAGATGTTTGAGTGATAAAAGTCGTCATCACAAAACCCCTAAGGCAAGGAGAAAGAACTTCCAGGCTAAGAGAGACTAATTCCAGCCTACATGTTCAAGGTGTGGAAAAAATCATATCCCGAGATGATGCATGTCTAGCCAGAGGCTCATTGTGTAATATTTTGCAGCTGTTTGCCACACCAAAGCAGTCAGGGAGTTGACTCATATTACAGACCATCAAGAGCCATTGTTTCTGGGATCTATCACATCTGAAGACACAGCCTGACTGGAGAGTGAAACCAAAATGTTCAAGGCAAGACTATTGAATTTAAAATTGACTCAGAAGCTGATGTCATAGTCATCTCAGAAGAGACTTACAATCACCTTCAATCCCTCCCAGAGCTGAAGTCACCTGACACAGCTCTGACTAGCCCTGGATGTATTCTGAACTCCATGGACCAGTTCACCACAGAAAACTTCCAGAGACAAAAAACTTTGCATTCAGAATGCATGTTATCAAAAAGATCAAAGAACAATAACCTTCTGAGCTGCAGAATGGCAGCCATGATGGGCCTAGTGAGAAAGGTGGAAGAACTCTGACGATTTGATGATATTGGACATTTGAAAGGAGATCTCGTACAAAAGTCAACTTAAGAGACAATGCTGAACCATACAGTGTACAAAAACCTCTATCAGAGGGACCTTGGAAGTAACTAGCTGCAGATTTATGTGACTTCAGAGCACACCATTAATTGGTTGTTATGGACTATTTTTCCAGGAATATAGAAATAGTGTACTTGAAAGACATAACGTGTCAGTGTTAGAGAAACTGAAGTGCACTTTTGCTCACTTTGGTATTTCAGAACTAATGATGGACAACAATTCACAGTGGCAGAATTTAAGTCACTGTGAATGAAATGTTTCAGAGTAACAGCCGTGTTAGTCTGTATTCGCAAAAAGAAATGGAGTACTTGTGGCACCTTAGAGACTAACCAATTTATTTGAGCATGAGCTTTCGTGAGCTATAGCTCACTTCATCAGATGCATACTGTGGAAACTGCAGCAGACTTTATATATACACAGAGAATATGAAACAATACCTCCTCCCACCCCACTGTCCTGCTGGTAATAGCTTATCTAAAGTAATCGTCAGGTTAGGCCATTTCCAGCACAAATCCAGGTTTTCTCACCCTCCACTCCCCCACACAAATTCACTCTCCTGCTTGTGATAGCCCATCCAAAGTGACAACTCTTTACACAATGTGCATGATAATGAAGTTAGGCCATTTCCTGCACAAATCCAGGTTCTCTCACTCCCTCACCCCCCTCCAAAAACCCACCCCCATACATACACAGACTCACTCTCCTGCTGGTAATAGCTCGTCCAAACTGACCACTCTCCAAGTTTAAATCCAAGTTAAACCAGAACATCTGGGGGGGGGGGTAGGAAAAAACAAGAGGAAATAGGCTACCTTGCATAATGACTTAGCCACTCCCAGTCTCTATTTAAGCCTAAATTAATAGTATCCAATTTGCAAATGAATTCCAATTCAGCAGTTTCTCGCTGGAGTCTGGATTTGAAGTTTTTTTGTTTTAAGATAGCGACCTTCATGTCTGTGATTGCGTGACCAGAGAGATTGAAGTGTTCTCCGACTGGTTTATGAATGTTATAATTCTTGACATCTGATTTGTGTCCATTTATTCTTTTACGTAGAGACTGTCCAGTTTGACCAATGTACATGGCAGAGGGGCATTGCTGGCACATGATGGCATAAATCACATTGGTGGATGTGCAGGTGAACGAGCCTCTGATAGTGTGGCTGATGTTATTAGGCCCTGTGATGGTGTCCCCTGAATAGATATGTGGGCACAATTGGCAACGGGCTTTGTTGCAAGGATAAGTTCCTGGGTTAGTGGTTCTGTTGTGTGGTATGTGGTTGTTGGTGAGTATTTGCTTCAGGTTGCGGGGCTGTCTGTAGGCAAGGACTGGCCTGTCTCCCAAGATTTGTGACAAATTGTCACAAATCTTGGGAGACAGGCCAGTCCTTGCCTACAGACAGCCCCGCAACCTGAAGCAAATACTCACCAACAACCACATACCACACAACAGAACCACTAACCCAGGAACTTATCCTTGCAACAAAGCCCGTTGCCAATTGTGCCCACATATCTATTCAGGGGACACCATCACAGGGCCTAATAACATCAGCCACACTATCAGAGGCTCGTTCACCTGCACATCCACCAATGTGATTTATGCCATCATGTGCCAGCAATGCCCCTCTGCCATGTACATTGGTCAAACTGGACAGTCTCTACGTAAAAGAATAAATGGACACAAATCAGATGTCAAGAATTATAACATTCATAAACCAGTCGGAGAACACTTCAATCTCTCTGGTCACGCAATCACAGACATGAAGGTCGCTATCTTAAAACAAAAAAACTTCAAATCCAGACTCCAGCGAGAAACTGCTGAATTGGAATTCATTTGCAAATTGGATACTATTAATTTAGGCTTAAATAGAGACTGGGAGTGGCTAAGTCATTATGCAAGGTAGCCTATTTCCTCTTGTTTTTTCCTACCCCCCCCCCCAGATGTTCTGGTTTAACTTGGATTTAAACTTGGAGAGTGGTCAGTTTGGACGAGCTATTACCAGCAGGAGAGTGAGTCTGTGTATGTATGGGGGTGGGTTTTTGGAGGGGGGTGAGGGAGTGAGAGAACCTGGATTTGTGCAGGAAATGGCCTAACTTCATTATCATGCACATTGTGTAAAGAGTTGTCACTTTGGATGGGCTATCACAAGCAGGAGAGTGAATTTGTGTGGGGGAGTGGAGGGTGAGAAAACCTGGATTTGTGCTGGAAATGGCCTAACCTGACGATTACTTTAGATAAGCTATTACCAGCAGGACAGTGGGGTGGGAGGAGGTATTGTTTCATATTCTCTGTGTATATATAAAGTCTGCTGCAGTTTCCACAGTATGCATCTGATGAAGTGAGCTATAGCTCACGAAAGCTCATGCTCAAATAAATTGGTTAGTCTCTAAGGTGCCACAAGTACTCCATTTCTTTTTGTGAATGAAATATGATTTTGATCATATTACTAGCAGCCCGTGTTACCAACAAGCAAATGGAGAGTCTGAGAGAGCTGTACAGACAGTGAAGAAAATCCTACAGCAGGAAGATCCATTCCTTGCTCTTTTGAATTACAGATCAGCACCAACAGCAGCTTTTGGATATAGTCCAGCACAACTCCTGATGGGAAGACAATTGAGAATTACTGTTCCAACTTGGGAAAAGAACCTGTTTCCAAAGTGGCCAGCTATGCAGAGAGTAGCCAGAAGAGATAAAAAAGGCTAAAACAGCTTATGAATACTTTTACAGTAGACATCACTCAATTAGAGAGCTGCCAGGAGTAGAATGTGGTGACTCTTCACCTTGAATTGGATGGAGAAAAAGGATGGACAACTCCAGCCGTTATAAAGAAAAAGGCTTCATCACCCAGATTGAGTGATCGAGACCAATCACAGAGAGTTAGAAACACCTACAGTTTTTTCCTCAGAAAGAACAAACTGAGCACACTCCACAGATGGCAGATGCAGAACAAGATGACAACAACTTCTCAAGGATTCAAAACCAACCACAGCCAGTTGCTGCAATTACTGGACAGCCAGATGACCAAAGTGCTATGTGTCCAGATCATGTAATTAGAAAACCAGTACGATTCAGAGACACTTAGCAGACTGATCCATACTGAACTTCAAAGACAGCATGATAGTGTAAATATTGTAAACAGGAGGAATATAGACCATAAAGGGAGGAGATGTAATGGAATGCTAATCTGTAGTTTTCTGTTCAGCCACTAGGGTGGTGCAGCGTGTGAAATACCTGATTTAAACGAACCTCAGCCATCCCTGGCAGAGCATTAAAGGATTTTACGGTGAACATAGCTGGAATGTATAAGCCAGAACACAACAATGGGGACAGAAGTGGAGCTGCTTTGTAATAATTTGTGAACACTCTGGATCAGTGGTTCCCAAACTGGGGTTCGTGAAATGTTACAGGGGTTCTTGGGAAAAAATTCCCTAATGGCGGACAGAGCTGTCCCTAGGAATCCTGGGCAGCATGGGGCCAGCAGCCTGGAGCCCCTGGACTTCCAAGAGCGAAGCAAATCAAAGCAAGCATATCTATCACACTGAAGAAATTTAAACTTCAAGACTCCTTATAAGAAATAGAAAGGGAGGTGGATATTTTTTGCTGTTTTTAAAATTAAATAGGCAGCAAAATAGTATTGTTTTAAAAATTATTATGAAGAACAAGTTTAAGCTTTGCTGTAACGTGCATTGTTTGCTGGGACTGCTCAAGATCTGAATGCTTGAGTAGGAGGAACTCTTTGAGTTGGCTTCTTAAATACCTTCATGCTGTTTCACATCTGATACTCCTTGATGAAACATATGCGCCTTGTCTTATAACAGGCTTATTCAAAGTGATACAAGCTACGAAAGTGAGATCTTGGGAGAGTGTTGCCATTTTCAAAATGTAATAAAAATACTGTAATGATAAATAATAATTAATAGTAAATAGTGTGTAATAAGCATATCATAAAAACAAATTTTATATTTCCAAGATCACTGCTTTTATAATTTATACTCAGGTAAAGGAGAAAATCCCTGGAGATATTCATTTTTAGGAGGGGGTTCATGAGACCTGACATTTTAGTGAAAGGGGTTCACAGGTTGTTAAAGTTTGGGAACCAGATTGACATGGTTACTGGGAAGTTACTGTCTGAATATATTGCTTTAGATTAATAGATATTTAAACTAAACCAATATTTTGACCCAAACAACAAGTTTTTACTTTTCAATTCACCAAAAGTTTTGAAAATTTGTGTTTTGGATTTAACTTAAAACAGGTGTTGTTGGGGTTTCAGGGCGGGGGGAGAATTCGCAGAGAACCCAAAAAACCCATCACTCACCAGATCTGTGCACAGCTCCAGTTTTCTCCCTGCCACGTGGTGGGGAGGACAACTATTCCCTTCAGGTATCTGAAAAGCTCTGGAGAAAGGTGACCTGATGACAGTGTATCAGCACCTTTTCAGGGAGAAAATACCAGGTACTTAAGGGCTCTTTAATCTCGTAGAGAATGGGAGAACAAGAACCAACGTCTGGAAGTTAAAACCAGACACATTCAAATTAGAAATGAAAGGCATACGCATTTTTAACAGATGGCAATTAGCCATTGGAACTGGTGGATTCTCCATCTCTTGGAGTCTTCAGATCCAGACCTTTCCAGGCCTTTCTGGAAGAGGCTTTAGCCAAAAATAAGTTATTGGGCTCCACAAGGGGTAACAGGTCAATGTCCTGCTCTGATATGCAGAAGGTCAGACGAGGTGGTCTAATGATCCCTTCTGCCCTTAAACGCAAAGAATTTTAAAATCTGAGAACCTAAAATGTATCGTTTTCAGGAAGCTTGGGTACACCTTTTCTGATTTCTCTTTATTGCTCTGCATCAAGAACTACAAAGGAGGGGCAACTGGGTGGTTTACCACAGAACACCGTCTGATTTGTTGACTTTTGGAATAGGGTGTATAGCCCATCCGTTTACCCAAGCACTTGGCAAAGTGGAGTTAGTTAAGAGGCAGATGTGTGTTTGTAAACGAGTCCCACTGGTTAATAACAGACAGCAGCTTAGGACTCTGTACTGCTCCCTATCTCTGTAGCATCAGACTACCTCCTACAACAACTAGGCTGGCACCAGTGAAATCCATAGTGGACTTCGTGGAGACTCTGGTTCATAGGGTTCTTCTCCTTGGAGGTGGTCAGAGGAGTTGATGTGAACATCATTCGGTTTATGGCAGAAAAGCGGTAGCAGAGGAAGGTTCAGCTATGTTTCCTAGAGGTGAAAAGACTCTGGATTCATCTCATCTCCTCCCGAAGCTCATGCCACAGCTGGCTCCTCCCAGCTTAGAATGCTGTGTCTGCAGTCTCACATGCTGTTCTGGGCTTGCAGTAGCTAGCCTGTACCTAGCTGACTGTGGGACTAGCTAGCCTGTACCTAGCTGACTGTGGGACTAGCTAGCCTGTACCTAGCTGACTGTGGCTGGGTGTTAATTTTGTGAGTGTGCTGCCCAGAACCCTTGCTGCCAGAACATTTGATAAATGAATCAAAGTAAGTGAGCCAGTAACTCACGGAGGGACCCACTGTGCCAGCAGAACCTGGCCCACAAATAAGATGGAGAGAGTGCTGACAAAAGCATGGCAAGCCTGCAGTCGCACAGCCACTGGATCCACGGCCTTTCCCATCACTGCCTCTAATTCATAGAATCATAGAATCATAGAATATCAGGGTTGGAAGGGACCCCTGAAGGTCATCTAGTCCAACCCCCTGCTCGAAGCAGGACCAATTCCCAGTTAAATCATCCCAGCCAGGGTTTTGTCAAGCCTGACCTTAAAAACTTCCAAGGAAGGAGATTCCACCACCTCCCTAGGCAACGCATTCCAGTGTTTCACCACCCTCTTAGTGAAAAAGTTTTTCCTAATATCCAATCTAAACCTCCCCCACTGCAACTTGAGGCCATTACTCCTCGTTCTGTCATCTGCTACCATTGAGAACAGTCTAGAGCCATCCTCTTTGGAACCCCCTTTCAGGTAGTTGAAAGCAGCTATCAAATCCCCCCTCATTCTTCTCTTCTGCAGGCTAAACAATCCCAGCTCCCTCAGCCTCTCCTCATAAGTCATGTGTTCTAGACCCCTATAATTTTTGTTGCCCTTCGCTGGACTCTCTCCAATTTATCCACATCCTTCTTGTAGTGTGGGGCCCAAAACTGGACACAGTACTCCAGATGAGGCCTCACCAATGTCGAATAGAGGGGGACGATCACGTCCCTCGATCTGCTCGCTATGCCCCTACGTATACATCCCAAAATGCCATTGGCCTTCTTGGCAACAAGGGCACACTGCTGACTCATATCCAGCTTCTCGTCCACTGTCACCCCTAGGTCCTTTTCCGCAGAACTGCTGCCTAGCCATTCGGTCCCTAGTCTGTAGCGGTGCATTGGATTCTTCCGTCCTAAGTGCAGGACCCTGCACTTATCCTTATTGAACCTCATCAGATTTCTTTTGGCCCAATCCTCCAATTTGTCTAGGTCCTTCTGTATCCTATCCCTCCCCTCCAGCGTATCTACCACTCCTCCCAGTTTAGTATCATCCGCAAATTTGCTGAGAGTGCAATCCACACCATCCTCCAGATCATTTATGAAGATATTGAACAAAACCGGCCCCAGGACCGACCCCTGGGGCACTCCACTTGACACCGGCTGCCAACTAGACATGGAGCCATTGATCACTACCCGTTGAGCCCGACAATCTAGCCAGCTTTCTACCCACCCTATAGTGCATTCATCCAGCCCATACTTCCTTAACTTGCTGACAAGAATACTGTGGGAGACCGTGTCAAAAGCTTTGCTAAAGTCAAGAAACAATACATCCACTGCTTTCCCTTCATCCACAGAACCAGTAATTCCCCTCTTCTGTCTAACCAGCACCCGGGGTGAAAGTAAGTCAAGTGACTTACCGGTACTCTGGGGCCAGCTCTGGCCCCCGGAAGGGGTGGGGCCTAGGGCAGAAGGGGCGGGGTTGAGGGGGTCAGAGCCAGCCCCAACCCACCCTGTAAGGTAAGTGCCCCCTCCACCCCCCACTGAAGTAGCAGCAGCAGCCCGGGGCTCCGGGGGCTATTTAAAGGGCCCGGGGCTCCCCTGCTTCTACCGCCCTGGCCCTTTAAATAGCTGCCAGAGTCCCCGCTACCCCAGGGCTCCAGGGGCTATTTAAAGGGCCCACGGTGCCCCTGCTTCTACCGCCCTGGCCCTTTAAATAGCTGCCAGAGCCCCTGCTACCCCAGGGCTCCAGGGGCTATTTAAAGGGCCCACAGCACCCCTGCTTCTACCGCCCTGGCCCTTTAAATAGCCGCCGGAGCCCTGGAGTAGCAGCGGTGCAGCTCCAGGGGCTATTTAAAGGGCCCAGGCGGTAGAAGCAGGGGAGCCCCAGGCCCTTTAAATAGCTGCTGGAGCCCTGCAGCCGCTACCCCAGGGCTCCAGCAGTGGGGCTCTGGAGGCAATTTAAAGGGCCTGGGGCTCCAGCCACTACTGGGAGCCCCAGGCCCTTTAAATTGCCCCCCTGGGGAAGCCAGGCTGCCCCAGTACGGTGCACCGGCTCTTGCCAGTATGCCGTACTGGGGCGTACCGGCTTACTTTCACCTCTGCCAGCACCCCACACCAACACCCCCAGCCAGCACCCTAGGCCAGCACATGCCAGGAGAAGGGAGTTGCCTTTCCCCAGCTATCCCAGAGGATGTGGCAGGGAGGATGGCAAGGGCAGGTACATGCACCACATGCTCTATCCCTCCCAAGTGTTGCCCAGCCACAGGAACAGCCAGACAAACACCACCACACACCTCTGAGCCCCCCCCCCTCAGCAGGGCAGCAGGCCAGGAGCAAGGACCCTGTACTTTTCCCTCCTGGCTACTCCGAGCTGCTGAGCTGGCAGCAAAGACTTCCTCCTTCCCCACCCACTGCTGCCCCACTGGGCCTCTCCCCAAGTAGGGCAGGCAGGGAGGCATCTCTTCCTTCAGCAGCGGTTCAGTGTCCCTCTTCACAGCTCCAGGCATCATCCCTTAGGGCGGACACCAGCACTCCAAAGGTGGCAGCAGGGAGAGGTGGCGGGACCAAGCCACAGCACAAGCAGTGGCGAGTGCCCAGTGGTGCACAATGGAGTGGATCAGGTCTGCCAGGGAGGAACCTGGAGGCTCAGAGTGAATGTTAGCCAGTTAGCAATATCCCCCAGACAGCTGAAGTCACTAAATGGTAATCTTTGCTTATCTCACCAACAGAAGCTACTTCTTCCTCTACATGCTGAGCCAGAGATTCAGGCACAATGTAATCGGCTCCACGGACCCCGAAGACAGACATGTTTATTGCAGACATAGTCAAACCACCCCAGATTCACAGGAAGTTTCTGAAGTCATAAAATGATGTAAAGCAAGCTTAACTCTGCAGAGATCTAGAAAGATGAACACCATGTCAGCTCAGGACTTTACGCTCTTTATAAATTAAAGCACCCCCAAATCCTCAAATCACTGCACAAAATACAAGGCTCAGCATGCATAAATACACGAGCAATGCCCAAGGGCACAGAGAGCAGCTTATGGGTTAGTGGCTGAGTCTAATGATTAACCTGTAATTAGCCTATGATTTTTAAAGTCAATTGCAGGTTTGACTGACCTGTGCTAGAGGGAAAAACAAGGATCATCTCTAAGTGACTGCCAAATGTCAGCAGCTGAGATTCAAGGATCCCCGTAAGTCTCACTTCCATGAGAAGGGCTTCACCAGACATGTCTAGGTGGGTGTGTTTGTGGTCTCACCACGCTGCAGGCTGAGCATACCCTGGGCACACATCCGTGGCTGCTCTGGGCCCAACTTGACGCAGAGCATGCTTTGGGGGGGTCTAAAAGACACACTGAAGGCAGAGATCCTCCTTCACAATGTAAGATGCATCATTGCTGGAGGGAAGGACAGGACACTTGTGCCACATCCCAGTTATTCGCAGAAAAAAGGACAGCTTGTCTGACCTTAGTGAATAAACCAAAGCAGAACGTACCTGAGGCCAGAGGCTGACATTGTCTCAGTCAGAAGGAAGAGACATATTAGTCCCAATTCCTGAACATGGGGGCTTCTCATCAGCCTGACAGCCTGAGAACCCAGAGGCTGAATGGGAGTGGGGGCTGGGTTTCTAAATGAGCTCCCACCCACACCCTTTCCTATCCCTTCACTTGGATCCCAGCAGATGGACCTTCCTCAGAAGCAAATGAAATCGCCCTCTTTAGGTTTCAGAGTTAAAACCCATTGACTTCAATGATGTATTTCACATTTCTCAAGGCTGTGTAGTGAGGATGGGTGGGGACAACAAGATGGGTCCTCGAGGATGGACCCAGAAGGAGGTGGAGAAAATTTTTATGGATTTTTACAGTGTTATTGTTTTAGCAAGTGGATTCTAGGTCTTTATGATCCACCAGATGAGTGTATTAAAGTGCCTTGATTGCTTTAAAAAAAAAAAATCCCGCTACATTCATTCTGCTCAATGATCAGAGTTTCATACTGGAGGAAGCCTCTCAAGTTGGCACCAGTGGTGAAATCCCAGCCCTGATGAAGGGGGTGGCAAAACATAAGAACGGCCATACTGGGTCAGACCAGAGGTCTACCTAGCCCAGTAGCCTGTGGCCAGCAGTGGCCAGTGCCACAACAGTGGCCAGCACCAGGTGCCCCAGAGGGAATGAACAGAACAGGTAATCATCAAGTGATCCATCCCCTGTCGCTCATTCCCAGCTTCTGGCAAAAAGAGGCTAGGGACACCATCCCTGCCCATCCTGGCTAACAGCCATTGATGGATCTATCTTCCATGAACTTATCTAGTTCTTTTTTGAACCCAGTTATAGTCTTGGCCTTCACAACACCCTTTGGCAAGGAGTTCCACAGGTTGACTGTGCGTTGTGTGAAGAAATACTTCCTTGTTTGTTTTAAGCCTGCTGCCTATTAATTTCATTTGGTGACCCCTAGTTCTTGTGTTATGAGAAGGAGTAAATAACACTTCCTTATTTACTTTCTCCACACCAGTCATGATTTTATAGACCTCTGTCATATCCCCCCTTAGGCGTCTCTTTTCCAAGCTGAAGAGTCCCAGTCTTATTAATGTCGCCTCATACGGAAGCCGTTCCTTACCCCTAATCATTTTTGTTGTCCTTTTCTGAACCTTTTTCAATATACCTTTTTTGAGATGGGGTGACCACATCTGCACACAGTATTCAAGATGTGGATGTACCACGGATTTATATAGAGGCAATATGATATTTTCTGTCTTCTGATCTATCCCTTTCTTAAGGATTCCCAACATTCTGTTCACTTTTTTGACTGCCAATGCACACGGAGTGGATGTTTTCAGAGAACTATCGGAGTGCAAGAGTTCACCCTTAGTAACAACTAACTGTGCACCATCTGATGCTATTTAGGATGGGATAAGAGGTCTGCCACCCCTACTCATCTAGCCAGAGCCAGTCTTCCTGCTTGGGCTGCAGTAGCTCAAAGTGTCACTATGGTATGGGACTCTCCAGGTACAGACAGAACCCCACTCCCACCACAGAGTGCTGACTGAGGCAATGCTCCACTGCCTTGGCAGGGAGTGTCAGAACTTTAGCTATCTCCGTTTAAGGAGCTCGCCCCAAGGAAACTGGTGACAACTGGCCTAACAGGTTCATGGGCAAGTTAACCTATCTAAACTCAGCCCTAACTCCCCACAAGGAAGTGCTCCACTCAGGATGCTCCTAGACAATGGAATGGAATGGTCCGGGGACGACTGGCGAGAGAAAAAGCTTTGGGGAGTTAAAAGCAGTTGTTGTAGGAGCACCAGGATAGAAATAGGATAGGAAAGTGCCAATGCAAACTCGGATGGGCTGGGAGCAGCAATTTGGCAACTGCTTTTCTTTGTCGAGAAGGGCTGGAAAGTCCTTTCCATGCGCTGGAAAGTCCTCAGGAGGATGAAGAGACACCAAGAGCTGCGCTAAGCAGCAACGCTGGATAGGGTGTGACTGAGGGCAGAATCTGAACTCACTTTCAGAATCTGAACAGTTTTCCTCTCTGCCTTTACTTTCTATTTGCTTTTCGCATTGTTGCCCCCATCTTTTCATATTACCAGTGATATCTGTCCTTAGGCTTTTCAATCCTTTTAAAAAAAACAGGTCTATTCTGCAAAGCAAGATTTCTCCATGGACTAATTTATGTCACTCACCGCTGCTCAGGCCAGTTTTGCTAACAGCTCATGGAGAGCAACTGATTTATTGGCTGAACCAACAAATAAAGTGAGAACAGAGACACCTGGTGCAGCAGCAAGAAAGGAAAGCATCATGCCTGATCCCAGCCATGAAAGACATTTTCAGACACTCAGAAAATGAATTAGCCACTAGATAGACACATTCTTGAAGCAGCCAAATAGCTGTCCCTGTCTGTAATTACCCGCTGGGGGTGCTGAACCATATATCACTGGTCTCTAATTGACTTGTCTCAGATCAGTTAGATAATCCTTGTTTACACCAGCGAATTTCTGCAGCATCCCTGGCTTCCCCAGACTTGACTGCCTTGCAGAACTCACAAGCTGTAAGGATCTCTTGCCCTGCAGAGCTCTACAACTGCCCCTGGCAGCCAGCTGCCCTGCCCTGGAGCGCTCAGCCACCATCCACAGCATTCTGATTTACTCTCCATGTCTCCTTGCAAAACAGCTACGGTAAAGGCAAGAATCAGGCCCACTGAGGAAGGTTACAAAAAAAGGATGCTTCTGACGCAATGACACCTGAATTATTTTTACAACTGATTTTCATCTTAATTTCAAAGATATTCCTCAAGTACCTGGAAAATCAGCACACAAATCTGAACCAGCCCTGAAAGCAGGCACACAAGTCTAGAATACCCGGAAAGGAAGTATACCGGCATCTTTTTCTGTGCAGTGTCACAAGGACTCCTGGCTGCAACTCGAACACCTTGACCAGTTTTCTATCTCCTGTTCTAGTGCACGGTGGGAGAAACCACATTGAAGTGGATAGGCCGGAGGGCCACACTCCTTAAGGATAAATACAAGAAGCAGTTAAGCTCCTTTTTAGGGTAAGAAAGCTGGGCCAATGTCAGCCACCACTCAGATTGCAGGTCACATGCAAGGCCAGTCAGAAACTGAGCTATGTGGGCAGAGAGGTGTGCAGGGTATTGTTTGAGGAGCAGAAGCAGCCAGAGAGCAGGACGAGAAAACAAGCCAGAAAACTGAGCAGATAGCAAGTGAGGCACTGGAAACAGAGCCCTGAGAAAAGGTGAAGAGAGGGAGCTTTCAGGGCAGGATGTTGGCTGGAAAAAGGGTTGGAGCTATGAGCAAACAAAGCTGCTTCCTGTTTAGTTCCTACTGTGTTCAGAGAAACATCTTTGTAAATAAACAGAATTGCACAAAAGAAATACCTGATTCCTGCATCAATTTCTCCTCCTAACATAAACAACCCACAAGACACTGAATACTGGCTAACCACTCAGGTCAAGAGGAGTGACAATACTGTGCAGATTTCTATCATGCAGATTTAGGAAGGAAGTGAGAGGCCACAGCCTGAGATTTTAGGGTATCCATGATCATAGGCGCCAGGTTCCTCCGGGCCCAGGAGGTACTCAACCCCCAGCTCCATCCCAGGGGTGAAGGCTCTGGCTGGGGGTATGGGCTCTGGTGTGGGGCTGGGGATGAGGGGTTCGGAGTGCAGGAGGAGGGGCAGGCTCTGGGAGAGAGTTGGGATGCGGGAGGGGGCTCAGGGCTGGGGTAGGGGCACAGGAAGGGGTTAAGGGTGTGGGCTCCAGCTGGACGGCACTTACCTTGGGCAGCTCCTGGGCAGCAGCCGGCATGTCCGGCCCCTAGGCATAGGGGCAGCCAGGCAGCTCTGCACACTGCCTGCACCCGCAAGCTCTGCCCCTGCAGCTCCCATTGGCTGAGATTCCTGGCTAATGGGAACTGCTGAGCCAGCGCTTGGGATGAGGGCAGTGCGTGGAGCCTCCCTGACCACCCCTACGCCGAGGGGCCAGACGTGCTGGCCGCTTCCGGGAACCACACGGAGCCACGGCAGGCAGGGAGCCTGCCTCAACCCTGCTGCGCCACCAACTGGCCATTAAACAGGCATTCCGGCTGAAAGCCAGATGCCTAGCAACCCTAGTCAGCCACCTCCTGGTCACCAGGGGTGCGTGTCTGCGGCACGCTGCTAACAATTCCTCCTGCTGCAGCTCCCTCTCCCGCTCCTCACCCCAGACAGCCCCCAGGCCCTTTTGGGTTAATTCCCAGCTCTTCTTCCTAGTACAGCAAATCAAAACTGAGAACAACGTAAGTTATCTGCTGATTGTAGGCTCTGTCCTCCAGGGTCTCTGCCAAGGGTCACTGCCAGGCTGCCTGCCTCTGTGAGTTATTGGGACTGCCTACCAGTCCCCCCAGAGCATTGCCCCATCCTGCTGCTCTTATAGTGGAACCACCACCTGATCCAACCCAGGTGTGGCTCCTTGGTCATCAGGGTTGGCTAGGCCTAGGCCCTCCTGCTCTTCCATGCAAGCTCCCCTGTTGTGCCTCCCCTGAAAAACCATGCCCACCCCAGGACAAGTCCTACCCAAGGAGAACCTCGCCCCCTTAGCAACAGCCCTTCTCGGGTCTGGTTTTATTACTAGATTCCAAATAAACAAAGAGCCCCAGGTGAGCCTCAGCTGGGACACTTCCCCCCTCCCTGGAGTACAGTCTCCCTCTGGACTGCTGGAGAAGACACGGGGCCTGGTTTCCTTTGCCTTCTCCCAACAAGGGAAACGAGTTCCAGCTGGGTGGTTCTACCCCTCCCCAAAGCCTTGCCCATGCCCAAGCCAAGCTTCATTTTTAACTCCACCCTTTAGCAGTCTCTCTCTGACTGCAAAGCCCCCACCCTCCACCCCTTGATCTCAGCAATTGCTCTCTCCCCTGGAGAGCCCTCTGCATCACTAACGTCCTCCTTTAAGGGAGCAGGCTACTGCATCCTGCTGACTACACTACTTACAATAGGGGTTACCCAGCCACCCCCTCATGGGTAGGACTGCCTCTGCAGCACCTTTCTAACAATTCCTCCCACTTGCATCACACCAAACAGTCTCCAGGCCCTTTTCCCCACGCAGCAAACCAAAACTGAAAACAACAGCAGAACAGTTAACCTTGCAGATCACAGGCACCATCCTCAGGGGTCTCTTTCCCAGCTCACTGCCAGACCCCCTGCCTCTGGCAGTCCCAGCAGCTCTCCCACAAGCCCTGCGATGCCCCATCCTGCTGCTCTTATAGCTAGGGCCCTACCAAATTCAGGGTCCATTTTGGTCAATTTCATGGTCATAGATTTTAAAAATCACAAATTTCATGATTTCATCTATTTAAATCTGAAATTTCATGGTGTTCTAATTGTAGGGGTCCTGACCCAAAAGGGGATGGGGGGTCACAAGGTTATTGTAGGGGGGGTCACGGTATTGCCACCCTTACTTCTGCACTGCCGGCAGAGGTGCTGCTTTCAGAGCTGGGTGGCTGGAGAGCAGCGGCTGCTGGCCAGGAACCCAGCTCTGGAGGCAGAGCCACGGCCAGCAGAGGCGCTGAAGTAAGGATGGCACAGCATGGTATTGCTACCTTACTTCTGTGCTGGTGCCTGCAGAGCTGGGCCCTTGGCCAGCAGCCGCCACTCTCCGGCCACCCAGCTCTGAAGGCAGCAGTGCAGAGGTAAGGGTGGCAATACCACGACCCCCCTACAATAACCTTGCAACCCCCCACAATTGCCCTTTTGAGTCAGTCCCGCAGTTTGTGAAACGCTGGTCTCCTCCATGAAATCTGTACAGTATAGGGTAAAAGCATACAGAAGACCAGATTTCACCATCCGTGACATGTTTTTCACAGCTGTGAATTTGCTAGGACCCTACTTATAGTGGAACTACCTGATCCAACCCAGGTGTGACTCCCTGGTTATCAGGGTTGGCTGGGCCTAGGCCCTCCTGCCCTTCAGAGCAAACCGGTCTATTACACTCCTTTAACTGTGCTAGATGCTAGAAAATACATACCCAGCCCTAGAGGGGTTACAATATAAAGCCCTGATCCTGCAACGGATCTGCATGGGGGCAGCCTGACATCTGCACAGAATCCCATTAAAGTCAATGGGGAACCACCTGTCTGCACGGGTTCACCCACACAGATCTAATAGCAGGATCAGGCCCCAAGTAATCCCAAGGGCTGCTCTACCGAGGGACCATTATCTCCTTGTTGTGCTGTGTGGACCTCAGCTGTTACACGCTGGTTTGCACACGCTTGAGGGCTAGTGCACTGGATCGCTGTAACAGTAGGGAGCTCTCTGCATTACAAACCTTACTATCTGTGGAGGAACTCATCAGTCGCTTCCTAGGCTGCAAGGCAACAAGTCTGGAGGTCGGCTTCTCTGCAAACATTGTCTAATCTCGACTGACCAGAGACACAGGGTCCTTACCGCATGACGTTGTCCTCAGCAGAGAGCAGAGGTTCCTTCGGCTGGGGTGGTATTTCTCCACTGTTATTCTTTTGCAGCACTTACCGAGTATGTATAAAACGGTGTCACCGGCAGCTCCTGGATCAGTGAGCTCGTGGTGTGGGCCCCAAGCGCCAGGCCTTAGAGAACACTGCGCACCTCCTGCTAGGCTCCAGGCGCTTAGTTCCCTTCCACTGCCCTTGAGGAGGCAGGAATTCACCTTAGAAATGGTCGTTGCACTCAGGTAGGACCCAGCACCGTCATCAGGTCAGCAGAGACAACCCCTTGATTAGTACAAGGGCCCAGCAGGGTCTGGGGGAGTCCCACAGACCCTCCCCCCCACAATAGCATACGTGCCAAACCCTATGGAGGGATGCTCTCTAACCTGAGCAGCCCCGACTTCCTCCCTCCCCCAGGCTCCTCATCCCAAAGGAAAGCCCCTGGCAGTATGAGCTGGGAGGGTGAGTTCCAGGCTCTGTTGCATTATCTACTGGCCATCGCCATGCTGGGCAGGGCTCCCTGCTGTGCCAGAGTCACTCTCACAGCTTAGCTGCAGTGTGCCCCAGCCCAGGGCTGGATTAACCCCTCACTGGCCTTAAGCCAAACCCCCTCGTGTCTGCCCCCAGGGCTCTCAGCTGCCCCTCCCCTGCGTGGGCCCTCAACAGCTCCTTGGACTTGTAGAAGCTGTGGAAGGTGTCGCTGAGCGAATGCTGCAGCCACAGCAGAGGAGACCCAAGCTGCTGGAAGCAAGTGAGGCCAGGCCGATCCCCAGGGGGAGCCCCAGTGCCGGAGCCAGTCTCACGGTAGCAGGGAGAAGGAGCAGCATTGGCCACCCCGCTGCCCCCTCAGGTTTTCCCTGCTGCGCCTCCACCACAATGGGGGCAGGAGGCCAAATCTGAGGGAATATAGGCAACCAGCTGGAGACAACCAGTCCATAAGGAGTGGTGCCACTCAGAAGAGGCACATGGACAACAGCCAGGTATAATTATCCCTACTGTTTCTGTAGGGGCCTTGACTTGACCCTGCGATTTGTTCAGAAAAAGCGAAGCTGAAAAATCTCCTGCCATCAATACTATAACGTGACCCTTGACAGATAAACGGCTCATAAAAGCTTTGTTCCTATGTTATATTGTGTGTAACACCCAATTCCCCTGCTTTATATTGTTATGCTGCCATATCCTTCAGCACTGCAATTATTGACATTTACATTCTATTTCTTGAGGGGTTTTTACAAAGGACGCCTGCCAAGTTCCTCCCTTATATAGGACTGCTACAGGGTGTTCCCTGATTTTAATTGCTGTTGTAGCAAAGGCTGGGGATATAGAGAACATTCAGTTTTAGGGAATTAATTTCAACATGACACAACTCTGTTTTCTTCCAGCTGTGCTTGCAAGAGGCCCCTAGAAGCCCACCACCTCCCAGTGTGACAAAGCAGGGATTTTTTGTAATATTTGTATGAAGCTTGTGTGTGCCTCAGTTCCCCCTATGTGCCTTAGTGTTATCTTGGGAGTAGGAAGGATTGCTTGCTCCCTGCAGAGAGTCAGAGATTAAGATATGTATGGCTGCTAGCTGTCTAGAACTTATCAATGGAGCTTTTGAGAAGACTGTGGCAACTCCAATCACTGGGACTTGGATACCTAGCAACTAATGACCATGGATGGCCACTTCTCTGCAGGGAACCACGCACTGTTTGTCCCGCTGGAGAACAAAGAGCTGGGGAAGTGCCGGGGGTGGTTAAAAGGTTGGCTACTGAGGTTCTGGGCACACACCTGAACTGGGACACACAGAGGTCAACGGGACAGAGCTTGGGGCTCTGTGCTGACCATCATGGACTCTGCTGTAACTTTCTTTTCTCCATGCTAACCCAGGGCTTCCAAGCTGTGTTCCAGTCGACTAATAAACTCTCCTGTTGTACAGCATTGGCAGAGTGGCACAGCAGATGCTGACAGCAGAGGTGTGCTGCTCCCTAAGATTGTACAAGTCTCCCTCAGGGGTCTGTCTCAGTGGGACTCAGAACACAGCTCACCATGTGAAGCTCCAGCCAAAGGAGGAGGTAAAGCCATGTGGCTTACCCTGGAGGAAGAGTGAGACCCCTAGGGAGTCTGGCACACTGAAAGGGTTCCTCCCAGAGGCTGTTCCAAAGCTGGGGCCACAGCACCAATCCTGTGGATCCATGACGCCAGCTACTGGGCTGATTCCCCACTAGCCTGCCCTGATGCAGCCATGAACGCTGCTTGTGGAAAGCGGATGTCAATGCCAACGAATTAGGAGTGCCCACTTGGCACAGGCGTTAATGACGACATGAGCTGCAGGGCTGTGGGGAATGAGACCCACTGGATCACTTTGCATGCGAGCAGAGATACTGGGAAATTACCCATGATGGGCATAAGCGTCAGAGGTTCAGGTTTGTATCTGTGCTTAGGAGGATCAAGGTGGGCTGGACAGCTTGTGAGCACAGACTACCGATCTAGACTCTGACTGTGGGCCCCTATCTGAGCACCTTGCAGGCAGGAATGGATTGATTCAGCCACCAACACTCCTATCCAGCTGGTGAGTGTCACAGCGAGTTCCCAGGCAGGAAGCCAAGGCACAGCAAAATGAAATCGCCTTGCCCAAGGCCACGCAGTAAGACTGCAGCAGAGCCAGGAGCTGAACGCAGATCTCCTGAGTCCCAGCTCAATGCTTTACCCACAAGCCCCTCCTTCTTACCCACCCGGTACAATTTCTAGCACTTCCCTGGTGACACTGGAAATGCTTCTTGTGTGATATCTCAGCACCTCTGCACTAGGTCTGGGAGATCAGTATTGCCTCTGAACCCATTCACACATCCTTTAAAATGATACGACCCAACATTCCCGGGGGGATACACAGGGAGCTGTCTCTTCTCGTAGTGCTTTGCAGCAGTATACACATGCACTGCAAACAGAAGCACACACCCTGGAATGATACACATCATTAATAGCAATATTATATGAGCATACCCTCTAATCTTAGCTTCCTTTTCAGTCACATCACATGGGGCGGAATCCACATTAAAAAGTCACATGAGCCGTTTCTGTTGCCTCTTAAATCATCTGCTACTCAAGATGGAGACAACTAACATGGCAGGATCCCAAGTGGGTCTGATGTGTGGAGCAGAGCAACAGTTGCAAGGGCTCTGAATGCCCTCAAGGCCTCTACAATGATTTTAGCAAGGAGGGAAATTTGCCACGAGAGCAAAAAGTGACTCTCTGCTGAAACTCCAGCCTGAAGAAACGGGCTGTTTGCCAACAGAGTCTCATGGGAAGGAGTCAATCTTTGAGCAGGCCTGAGCTAATTAGACCTTTCAAGAACATCAGAAAAATACATCTCACTTTTTTAACCACAATATTTTAAATTCTTTCAGCAGCTCAGGACTCAGTTTTCTCTTCCTAATGCCAGTCTTTTGTGCCTACTTACAAACGTGGCACTGAATCTCTCTCATTTATAGAGATTTGAATGCACCTGCCTCGATTAATGGCACGGAATGCAGCTGATATAACTGCAGCTTATAATGCCATTCTTGATAGAATGAATTTTTTAAAAATTGGAACCTTGAGAAAACTCTGGGAAACACATTGGGACTCCCTTAATAGTGGAAGAACAGGAGAAATTTTGGGCACTGGCACCAAATATTGCAATCTTTACAGTACAGCATTCTTTTTCCTTTCATGAATTATACTGGAGTTTAATTTTACTGGAGCAGATTAGACAAACACCAGTCAGGGATGGTCCAGTTAATATTTAGTCCTGCCATGAGTGCAGAGGATTGGACTAGATGACCTCTCGAGGTCCCTTCTAGTTCTATGATTCTATAAATCAAAGAGATATAAATGAGGGAGACGTAATGCAGAAACCCCTGACTTAAAATATAGTCAGTGGAATAGTGCAAAGACACAGAAATATTGGAAACAACATAGAATCATAGAATATCAGGGTTGAAAGGGACCTCAGGAGATCATCTAGCCCAACCCCCTGCTCAATGCAGGACCAATCCCCAATTTTTTTTGCCCCAGATCCCTAAATGGCCCCCTCAAGGACTGAACTCACAACCCTGGGTTTAGCAGGCCAATGCTCAAACCACTGAGCTATCCCTCCCCTCTATTATTATTCAACAAATAATGAATAAACCATTGACACAGAATGAAAATCCTCAACTGGCCAGATAGCCAGTTCTCTAGATTCTGGAGACAATTCTACTTCTAACAGACAGACATTTCTACATAGTTTTTTGTCCTGTGCAATGTTCTGTAGGCCCAGGCAATTGAGATCAGAAAGGCCCAGCCAAGAGAGGAATGGGTTTCAGAGATCTCACATTTTGTCACTGGTTTGGGAACTGAAGAATAATGACCAGATTTAAAATAAAAGGTGGGTGAGGGGTGTAAAAGATATTCCTTTCCCTGTAAAGGATGAATCCTGCAAGTATGTATATTTACTAGCACTTCCTGTCATCTGTCCGTAGCAGCATACACAAGCACCTGCAGGGCTGGGTTTGGAAGACAGAGCCCTGCCACCCGAATTAAAGGAACCTCTTGCTTTGGTATCTCATACAGAAGGTGCCCTATGTCCATTGTAAGCTGTAGCCAGGCAGTAGAAAGCGACATACACAGACACATTGCCCAGTCCTGCTCCCACTGGAATAAATGGCAAAAACTCCCATGGATGTCAACAGGAGCAGGATGGAGCCTGTGATTCCCATTGATATCAGATTCTGCCCTGGGTGACAGGAGTGTAAATCTGGAGTGACTTCCGGGGCTGCAGTGGGGTTACTCCAGATTTACACTGGTGTCTGAGATCAGAATCTGAGCTGGTCAGAACAGGATTAGCCTCCAACAAAAATCATTCAGTGTTGCTTAATGATGTGGTAGACATGCAATATCTTTTCGGCATTGTATTAACTCTAGGAGGGGTTTATACGTGAGTGTGTTCTCCTCCATGAGGGAGAGTTACCCCCAGCTCCTCCAGGAACTAGAATCAATGAAGAGGACTAAGGTGAGTTGCTGAGCTTAAAGAACCCCAGAGAGGTGCCACCTCCATGGTGGTGTGCATACAATGGGTCATTCTGGGTTTTCCAGAGACCAAGAGCCAAAGGAAGAACTTGGGATATAGAAAGGCTGAATTTAAACATACTGAGGGCATTCCTTTTGATTCAACAAGCTGACAGGGCCATGAGGAGTAGGGGAGACCCCCAACTCTTGCTGAGCCCTGTGCTGGAGCTGAGGGCTCTGAGTAAGCACGAGGGAATGGCTATTGTTTTGCTTATGTTTTCCTCTGTAATACTTTTACCTTAAGACTGAACAGACTCTGTGTGGTCACTTGTCACTGCTGGCACCCATTGGGCTGAGCCCTTGGAGGGAAGGCAATGCACAAGTGCTGGCCCATAGATAGACTGGCTTGCTGGGGACATCACAGTGTGTGGCATGGGGCTGTGTAGCCTTAAAACCCCTGGTCCGAAGGTACAGGTACAGGTACCCTGAAATTGTGACAACTGCAATCTATTTTCTTCATCGCCCACCAGTGCAAGAGTCGGGGAAGTTTGAGGGATGATGAACAAGCCGTTTGCCAGCAAAAAGGACCAAATTAAACGTCAGACAAAAGTCAAAAACCCTGATTCTCCCCCATGTCATGGTTCCCCCATCGCAACCAAACGAGTGCGACTGTGTGAGAGAGAAACTCTGCCATTCTGACCTGCCAATGTTTTCTAGCCAAACATGGTGCATCAGTTAACCTGGGATTTGCTAAGACAACAGCAGGAAGACGATGGTGGGTCCCCTGGAGCGCTTTGGCATTCTATGTTACCAACAGCCAAACCTCAAGCTAAGCACTGTGTTTTCCTGGAGGGAATCGGGTCTAGCCTGGGGCTGCTTTTGACACATGCTGCAGAGAGCAGCTCCCTTTCAGACCACACTGCCAAGCTTAGCTGCCTCACCAACTCCTCGAGTGCTGCAGGGTGTAAGTCAAAGCAGGTCCCTATAAGTCCCCTAATCCTGACCATCCCAGCACTTCTGCCTCTGCAATTTGTTCACTAGCCTTTGCCCCCCTGAGCAGCCAGCTCAGCTGGGCGTACAGCTACCGGTATCGCCAAAGTAGCTCACAGCCGGTAGAGTGTTCCAATCAGTATGGGACTTTCTGACCTTTGTGGATTGGTCTGTTAAGATGATGAGCCTGATTCTCCTCTCCCTTATGCCATTTTCACACCACCGGGACTCCATTAGCCTCCACAGAATTTCTCCTGATTCACTGCCGTGTACACAAGTGGAGAATTGAAACCCCTTAGGACAGGGGTGGGCAAACTATGGCCTATGGGCCGCATCCGGCCCATCAGGGTTTTGGATCTGGCCCGCGGGATTGCCAGCCCCATAGCACCCACCCGTGGGATTGCCAGCCCCATGCCACACCCCACACCCCTCCTGCACCCCAACCCCTGCCCTGAGCCCCCTCCTGCATGCCAACCCCCTGCCCTGAGCCCCCTCCCACACTCCACACCCTCTCCTGCACCCCAACCCTCTGCCCTGAGTCCCCTCCTGCACCCCACACCCCCTCCCACACCCAAGCCCCCTGTCCCAGCCCTACATTCATGGCCCTGTATGAAATTTCCCCACCCAGATGTGGCCCTCAGTCCAAAAAGTTTGCCGACCCGTGCCTTAGGACAATGGCCAGCTTCACAGAAGACTGCTGAGAAAACCAATGCTCAGAGATGGGGGTGGGGTCTGTCCAGAACCAAACCAGCCGGTGTATACAGTCCACTGCTTCCCCTTACACTGATTCTGTAACACAAAAGAGCTTTTATTCTGTTCCTCAATGAACTCCTCTCAACATCTTCCCTCAGAGAGACAAACATTAGGCACCACCTTGTGGCTATGGTCATTAAGCGCACCATTTTTGCATTTTCCTACCTCAAGCCACTCTACTCTCCCTGTGGTATTTGTCTGGACACATCTTACAAGATTAAGAGCAAACTTACTGTAATGGATTTCTAACCCCATTGCAGTGACAGGGTGTCAGCCTCCTTTAATTTGTAGTGGTTTCATTCTAGTTGGAGCACTAAGGGCAGTTTAGAATTAAGGTCACCTAGGCAATTCTGTTGTAACTGCTCAGAACTTCCTGAAGCTTTGCTTTTGTGGGATGAAATTTTCCACACTTGGTCTCTGTCAGAAAGTTTTGGATTATTCTTGTTCTAAACTTTGAGCAGACCTCATTCTACTGGTTTTGAGACTGAAGGGAGAGAACCATTTTTTTTCCTGTGTAAAATTAATCTTATCACCTGTTTTTGAACAGTTTGAACAACAAAGCGATGGAGATACAGTGTTGAAATTTGGCAGTGAAATAGCCTTTGTTGTGAAGTAGTGCTGTGGGTGTTTTGGTGAAAATCAGTTGTGATTTGACTGAGTTATGAAGATTTGAGAATCGCAGTTTGCAGATACCACCAAGCTGGGAAGGGTTGCAAGTGCTTTAGAGGATTGGATTAAAATTCAAAATGATCTGGACCAACTGGAGAAATGGTCTGAAGTAAATAGGATGAAACTCAATAAGGACAAATGCAAAGTAGTCCATTTAGGAAGGAACAATCAGTTGAACACATAAAAAATGGGAAAGAAGGAGTACTGCAGAAAGGGATCTGGGGGTCATAATGGACCACAAGCTAAACGAGTCAACATCGTAATGCTGTTGCAAAAATAGTGAACATCATTCTGGGATGTATTAGCAGGAGTGTTGTAAGCAAGACACAAGAAGTAATTCTTCTGCTCTACTCCGTGCTGATTAGATCTCAGCTGGAGTATTGTGTCCAGTTCTGGGCACCACATTTCAGGAAGGATGTGGACAAATTGGAGAAAGTCCAGAGGACAGCAACAAAAATGATGAAAGGTCTAGAAAACATGTCCTATGAGGGAAGATTGAACAAACTGAGTTTGTTTAATCTAGAGAAGAGAACACTGAGGGGGCATGATAACAGTTTTCAAGTACATAAAAAGTTGTTACAAGAAGGAGGGAGAAAAAATTTTCTTCTTAACCTCTGAGGATGGGAAAAGAAGCAACGGGCTTAAATTGCAGCAAGGCAGTGTAGGTTAGACATTAGAAAAAACTTCCTGTCAGGGTGGTTAAGCACTGGAATACATTGCCTAGGGAGGTTGTGGAATCTCCATCACTGGAGATTTTTAAGAGCAAGTTAGACAAACACCTGTCAGGGTGGTCTAGATCAGTGGTTCTCAACTAGGGGTCTGGGGCCCCCTGGGGAGCTGTGAGCAGGTTTCAGGGGGGCTACCAAGTAAGGTCAGTGTTAGACTTGCTAGGGTCCAGGCAGGGGTGAAAGTAAGTCTAGGGACTTACTGGTATGGGGCTGGGCTGGGGCCGGCTCTGGCCCCCGGAAGGGGCAGGGCCTCAGGCAGAAGGAGCGGTGCGGGGGGGGAGGGTGTGTGTGTCAGAGCCAGCCCCGGCCCACCCTGTACTGGCAAGTGCCTCATTCCCCCTCCCTGGGGTAACAGCGGCAGCCGGGGGCTCTGGCAGTGGTTTAAAGGGCCCTGGGCCCTTTAAATTGCCGCCCCAGCCCTGCCGCTGCTACCCCAAGGCTCCGGCAGTGGGGTTCTGGGAGCAATTTAAAGGGCCAGGGGCTCCAGCTGCTGCTGAGAGCCACAGGCCCTTTAAATTGCACCTTGGGTCGACGATCCACCCTGGTATGGCGCACCGGCTCTTGCTTTCACCTCTGGGTCCAGGGTAGAAAGCGAAAACTCCACTGCATGGGACTGAAGCGCTGGGCCTAAGTCCTGCCACCTGGGGCTGAAGCCGAAGCCTGAGTAATGTAGCTTCATGGGGGCCCCTGTGGCATGGACCCTGCTTGTATCCCCTAACACAGGCCCCAGCTTTTATATGCAGAAAACCAGTTATTGTGGCAGAGGTGGGCCATGGAGTTTTTATAGCATGTTGGGGGGGGGCCTCAGAAAGAAATAGTTGAGAACCCCTGGTCTAGATAATACTTAGTCCTGCCAGGAGTGCAGGGGACTGGACTAGACGCCCTCTTGAGGCCCCTTCCAGCCCTATGGTTCTATGTGCAGTATCTGGTGCGTGATTGTTAAAGCAACTTGTTTCAAGCACAGGGAGGCTGTGCAGCACATGCTTGGCTAACAGCTGCGAAGGCGCCTCCGCCACAGCACGTTGTCAAAGTGTGAATTGAACAAAACCTTCAAAGGTGCATAGTGGAGCATCTGATGCTGACAGTACATTGCGTGTGGGGAGGGTACAGTGACCATGTCTAGCCAAATAGTGACAGATCATGGATTTGTTTTCCCTTTCAAACAAGGCTACAAAAACGACATTAAGAAAACATTCAGGTTGCACAGATAAGTACTCAAAAGTGGTGCATAAGCAACCTTACCTTGCGCCCTGCTATCAGTACACTGCACTATCGACTTTAATGATATAATCACATACAGTATCTCAAATATTCTGCTCCATCACACAGTGGAGATCAAAGGAGCTTTGCCAGTTTACACCAGCTGAGGATCTAGTCCCTAGATCCTAATCAATATTGCCAATTCAGCAAGAGGTCCTGACAAAATTGCACTGGAATGCAGGAATATTTCTATTCTCACACTATACCAAAGACTCTCTAGATAATAGAAGGTTTCAGAGTAGCAGCCGTGTTAATCTGTATCCACAAAAAGAAAAGGAGTATTTGTGGCACCTTAGAGACTAACAAATTTATCTGAGCATAAGCTTTCGTGAGCTACAGCTCACTTCATCGGATGCATGCAGTGGAAAATACAGTGGGGAGCTTTAATATCCACAGAGAACATGAAACAATGGGTGTTACCATACACACACTGTGACGAGAATGATCAGGTAAGATGAGCTATTACCAGCAGGAGAGAATAAAACAAACAAAACAAAAAACCTTTTGTAGTGATAATCAAGGTGGGCCATTTCCAGCAGTTGACGGAACATGTGAGGAACAGTAGGGGGGGAAATAAACATGGGGAAATAGTTTTACTCTGTGTAACGACACATCCACTCCCAGTCTTTATTCAAGCCTAAGTTAATTGTATCCAGTTTGCAAATTAATTCCAATTCAGCAGTCTCTCCTTGGAGTCTGTTTTTGAAGTTTTTTTGTTGAAGTATTGCCACTTTTAGGTCTGTAATTGAGTGACCAAAGAGATTGAAGTGTTCTCCAACTGGTTTTTGAATGTTGTAATTCTTGACGTCTGATTTGTGTCCATTTATTCTTTTACGTAGAGACTGTCCAGTTTGGCCAATGTACATGGCAGAGGGGCATTGCTGGCACATGATGGCATATGTCACATTGGTAGATGTGCAGGTGAAGGAGCCTCTGATGGTGTGGCAGATGTGATTAGGCCCTATGATGGTGTCCCCTGAATAGATATGTGGACACAGTTGGCAACAGGCTTTGTTGCCAGGATAGGTTCCTGGGTTAGTGGTTCTGTTGTGTGGTGTGTGGTTACCAACTACATGGTAAGAGCCAGGCCAAAGCTGTGTCTGGAACCCCACCCAGTGTCAAGCTAGTGGGGCAGAGGGGTTCATCTAGAGGGTGATGGATCATCCTGGCACCAGCAGTGAAGATTAGGGGATAAGGTATCAAGGAGAGGGGAGAGCTGGGTAACCGACTGACTGATCAAGAGAGTGGATGGGCACCCGGTGGCAAATGGGTGCTTTAGGATTTCCCAGGTGGTGCTGGGGGCCACAGGAGGAGGTAGGATACAATGGGGAACCCATTCTAAGCAGGATTCAGATACAGGAAGGAGCTGTGTGGGGTGTTTATTATAACCCAGTGACACTTGTGGATCCATTAAATGGAATATGGAGGGCTCATTAGCTTGTCACATGTCCTGGTGGATCTTCCCCCCACCAAGCTCTGGGAGCCTATTTCCTCAGGGGAAGAGCTAATCCTTCCCATCCCTCCCTCGCACCCTGCCCTCTCATGCCATCCAGAGCCTGGAGCGTGGTGAGCTCAACCCTATGGTCCCTGAGGATCCCGGTGCCAGTACTGGTGCCCTGCTGCTGTGCAAATCCGGTGCCTGCAGCAGTGGCTGGGAGCCCTGCTTGGCTATGGGCTCATGGGAAGCCAGCATGGGAGATGGGCAGAGGAGCAGGGTTCTCTAACCACTCACTGGGGGAAGAGGAGAGGACTAGAAGGGAGGAGAGGAGGAGCCAAAACAGGAGCCAGATGGGCAGCAGCCCCAGAGGTGGGGGTCGGCCAATGGGGATATTGGTGTGCACACCGTCAGCTCTATTATTGAGCTAGGCATTTCTATTAGGTTAACCAGACCTGCTGGCCTCCGGAAAGGTAGCAGGAGACCTGCTGGCCTCCGGAAAGGTAGCAGGAGACCTGCTGGCCTCCGGAAAGGTAGCAGGAGACCTGCTGGCCTCCGGAAAGGTAGCAGGAGACCTGCTGGCCTCCGGAAAGGTAGCAGGAGACCTGCTGGCCTCCGGAAAGGTAGCAGGAGACCTGCTGGCCTCCGGAAAGGTAGCAGGAGACCTGCTGGCCTCCGGAAAGGTAGCAGGAGACCTGCTGGCCTCCGGAAAGGTAGCAGGAGACCTGCTGGCCTCCGGAAAGGTAGCAGGAGACCTGCTGGCCTCCGGAAAGGTAGCAGGAGACCTGCTGGCCTCCGGAAAGGTAGCAGGAGACCTGCTGGCCTCCGGAAAGGTAGCAGGAGACCTGCTGGCCTCCGGAAAGGTAGCAGGAGACCTGCTGGCCTCCGGAAAGGTAGCAGGAGACCTGCTGGCCTCCGGAAAGGTAGCAGGAGACCTGCTGGCCTCCGGAAAGGTAGCAGGAGACCTGCTGGCCTCCGGAAAGGTAGCAGGAGACCTGCTGGCCTCCGGAAAGGTAGCAGGAGACCTGCTGGCCTCCGGAAAGGTAGCAGGAGACCTGCTGGCCTCCGGAAAGGTAGCAGGAGACCTGCTGGCCTCCGGAAAGGTAGCAGGAGACCTGCTGGCCTCCGGAAAGGTAGCAGGAGACCTGCTGGCCTCCGGAAAGGTAGCAGGAGACCTGCTGGCCTCCGGAAAGGTAGCAGGAGACCTGCTGGCCTCCGGAAAGGTAGCAGGAGACCTGCTGGCCTCCGGAAAGGTAGCAGGAGACCTGCTGGCCTCCGGAAAGGTAGCAGGAGACCTGCTGGCCTCCGGAAAGGTAGCAGGGAAAAGTGTATAAATCAAGCTAAGGGTACTTAAAAAAAAAATAAAACAAAAGAGAACAGGTTAACCAGTGGGCCAAAGGGCGGGGGAAAGGGGCAAGGGAAGGTTTTGCCTTCAGTCCTGGTGTCTGCAGCCAGACCAGCACCTCCCATCAGCTGGCTAGATGTTCCTGTGGGATTCCTGAAGGCAATGATAGACTGAAGCAAACCTTATGGCACCTAGTAAGATGGTCTCTCCCTCAAAAAGCTTACAATCTAAACAGTACCATGGACAACACTTGAAAAGACAGTGATTAGGAAATTGCTCACACCACCAAGGTATGGGTCTGCTATGGCAGATACTCAATCCCAAGCTCTTCCACTGACTTGATGAAAAGGCCCATCCCCAGATTCAAAGCTGGAGGCCTAAAGTTTGGAACCTAAACTCTCTATTTATCTGCTCAAATTAATAAGCCAGCAGCTCCCATTGGCCTCAGAGCAAGGTAAGGATGCTCAGGGCCCCAGAAAAATCAGGTCACTTATTTAGATGCTTTTCTTAAGGGCCAAGATGTCCAATCCTGGGTACCTCAATGAACAATGCCTATATTTTCGGATTCCCATGCAGCGTAGTCTCTTCTCACCTCCACACTTACTGAGCTAGGGCTCTTTGGCAAGGGAAGAGGAAAGTATGGTAAGTCACAAGATAAACTCTACAACTGGTGGAGATTTTACCCAGGGAATAAGCTAAAGTGAGCACATTTGCTTCATTTTAAAGGCATATGCCTTCAATTCATGACATTGATTATGAAGTCAGAACTGGTCAAAGAAACTGGTGAGAATCCATTCCCTCTCCTCTCTCCGCCACCCCTTCTCCCCCCGGGTCTGCTCTGCCCTCCAGCTGAGTCTGTTTAATGTGGTTCCAACACCTTTTAGTACAACAGTATTTTCAAAGAACCTCTCATTCCCCATCCGATGAAGTGAGCTGTAGCTCACGAAAGCTTATGCTCAAATAAATTGGTTAGTCTCTAAGGTGCCACAAGTACTCCTTTTCTCATTTCCCACTGTGTGTGTTCTGCCAAAGAGGAGAGGGGACCTTTAAAAAGGATGCTGCTAGTATCCTTTTAAACTAATAAAGCCTAAAGCAAACAATCCACCAAAGAGAGAAGTAAAATTATTAAAAAGTAAGAAGTTACTTGCATGCATAGATCACCATACGATGCAGTTCTGACGCTCCCCAGAGAACAAGTTCCGATTGAATTGTTTCAGACACTGAAAAAGGCAAATTGATCAGGACTGTTACTAGGGGCTAGTATTACAGCACTTGTGAACGTGAATCTCTTTTTAAAAGGGACAGATGATTTCTCCTCTCATTGAAGACCATCCAATATCACAGCAGCAGCTTTACCAAATAGAATTCTATAAACTGTTCCTAAGCTGTAAGAAGTCTACAAGGTGCAGAGTTGCTGGCACAGAATGGCTGTGACATCAGAGGTGAGGCATTTCGGCAATGGGCAAATGACCCTTTGCACGCCTCAAGTTTGTGAAGTACTCTGATCTTTCTGGATGAAGAGTGTCAGCTGTGCAGTAATTTGATTCACCTACAGTATTTGAATCAACAAGTTTTATTTTTCATCATTTGCAACTAGTACAAAACTATTCTAATGCGCTGTGTTATGTTTAAATGAAGTTTAAAAATTTTGAGAAATAAACTGTGTAGTACAGTAAATAACATTCACCTATTTTGGCCATAGCATAAACATGAGAAATCAGAACAAACAGATCCCATTACCCGAACAAGGCAAGTTTCAGTTCTCAAACCAACCACTGAGAAATAACTTTTAAAAATCTAAATAGAAGTTATTAAAATTGGTGGTTTAAATCAAGTGGTTTTACTACTAATTTTAGTCATCATTTAAGCCATTTTGATGTAGCAAATCTGCCCTGCCTTTCAATGCTAACAAGTTTCTTTGAAATCAGTGTGTTCCATGTCACTAAAAATACCATTTTCTTTTTGAGAGGACAAATTCAGGGGGATGTGGCGATTTTTCAAAGTTGGATGCCCAATTCCCACTGAAAGTCAATGTGAAATGAGCATCGAATTGCCCATTTCCATAGTCGTAAGTGCAAACATAAATCCTGGAATGGACACTAAACCTCATGCCTAAGCTGAGCTGTTGCTATTAGAGATCAGAAGGAGACCTTCATGCCCAGTGCAGGACAGGATTCTTGCACCACCTTCTAAAACAGCTTGTGCTGTTCAATGTCAGAGACAAGATACTGGATGGGATGGACCTTGGGTCTGAGCCCACCTGGCAATTCTTATGCCCCTTTGTGTCTTTGAATATCTCTCCTGTGGGCTTAATGATAGTGGACTATATCTTTTCCCACATGGGGCCCAAGTCAAAGCTGTACTCTCCTGGCTATCTATCTTTTCACCTACTGAAAGAAACAATCGAGGAGAAATTCATTCTTATGCTTTTGTGAAAGAAGAAAATATCACTTTATTTTCAATATACAGATTAAGTTCCACCATAAAATAAGGATAATGAATCTTTGAATACACATGAATAAAAATATTTTGTTTTTAAAACAAGACTAATTCTGCCATGTCCCTTTCTTGATTGTGATCAATCTGTCTGGAATCAGGCATACAGCCCCCTCCTTTAGGGAGCTGTTTCCTAATGTGACCATGGTACTCCACAAGCTACACCGCATCTATCCAGTGCATAAAATGCCTTCACTCCACATACAAAAGCTACATCTTCATGTACATTTGCAAATACTAGTTGGGTACAATACTACTCCATCATCTTCCTGCCCCCAAAACTAGTCTTCTTCCAAACCTATAGGAATTACTCCCTATAATGGAGGTAAATCCAGCAAGTTATCCCAGTCCAGAGTCTCTTCAGTGATGGATAAAGACGACGCCCTAGAGTGACATGCAGCACATGTGTGTATGCAATATGAACTGCAAGCCACCAGATACTGAAATGAGAGCAATATACATGTGTCACTTCAGCAAAGCTCTCTCAATAATGTAATTATTCCTATAATTTGATTTCTTGGTTCTTTTCATTCAAAAAAAGATACTCCTATCCTAGCCTGTTTTAGTTAGTCAACAATATTTGATTCCACACACAACAGAGGTTTATGTTATTGCTTGCAGCATAAGCATATTTGCTTGAAATGCCTACAGAAGATTCAGGCCTAGACAAGAGGTTCAGTTGTAAAGCAAGAACACTAGAAGGTGCCCCACACAAGCTTTACAGTCTGGGCACTACAATGAGTAGAGTTTGAAAGTTCTTCATTGTCCTGCTGCATACCATACAGAGGTCAGTAGAACAATGTTGCAAGTGTGCATCCTTCCATCCTCCAGAGGATGGCATCAGTGATAAGGATCTCCCCCAGCACTGACTTAGGTATGCAAGAGCAGTTAGCATCTAGAAATTGCAACTCCTGTTAAAGTAAGGGTTAAATTGGATCACCGTCAAAATCCACGTTCCCTACCTGAAGTGTGGGTGACCTGGTCTGTCATGACAAGTGTTCAAGTCAGTACTCTACTCTATCAAGTATTGGCAGAACAGGGTTTCAGATCATCTCACAATATCTTGGAAAGATTTTAGTTTCCTAGCAGGACTAGCTGAGCCCCTTTCTCCCCCGCTCCACGATTTTCAGAGCACAGATGACCTACCTTGCGTTTCGGGATGCAGGTACCTAACAAAACAGCTGACCAAAATGTTTAGGAAAAGACTGGGTTTCCTGACCTACCTCTCTGATTTAAACTGGAAGTTACAATAAATATTTTTAGGGAGTAATTACAGCAGTCATTGAGATCTCTTCTTTGCAAAAGCAGATTCAAAGGCTAGATTTAGACTGACAGCATGATACAAAAATATTGGGCTATTCTAGACAGCTGGGTCCACGAGCATCAGCCACTGATGAAACTGGCCATCTAGAATTTGAGACGCCTTAGCTAAAAAACTTAAAATCGCTACCTACATTAAAACAACCTGAAGGTATTCTTGTTTTAGAACCTCTTTCACTGAGCTACCTTTTTGTAAACTCTGGTGTTGAATATCATTGCTGTTTCCAATTTCCCAATGAGATCACACAATTAAAAATGACTGTTTCTGCACACATTTTTGGGTACGATGTTAAGCAGAAACGTAAAGCTGATTGTTGTAGCAGGTCACCTAAAACTCCTCTTCTCTGGAACAAGCTCTGGGAATACCTGCAAACATTAATATGCCGACCACCTAGCTACTTAAGTATTTGTTCACTAACCTTTGCTCTGAATCACTGACTGGGGAGGATTCCACTGCTCGGCAATGCACAATGACTTGTGCATTTTCTTGGTGAGACCAGGGAGTGGATTGCAGAAAATGAGTATAAGACTGTGCTAGGCTCAAATTCATGCTTTGTAAAGTCTCCATGTTTTCAATACAACAGAATGAGGTAGCATTGAACAGCCTTTGCAATAGGACTGATTCCATTTTTGAATTCTAGTAATGTACCCCCTTGCTACATGTTTTAGTCTGAGCCAGAGGCTTTTTAAAGGGGGGGAAATAATAAAAAGAATAAAGAGGAAGAATTAGGCCAACAATTTTGAAAAATCTGCCTTTTTGGTATCAGCACTAAGCATTGCTCTCTGTCAGCTGGAGAGAAATACAAAACACTGCAGTTTCGTTCTTTTCTTTTTTGTTTTTAAAGCCCAAGGGACTTCTGCACAATCTGCTTGGCAATTTTGTTAAACTGTTCTCTGTCATCCCGCCACATTTTGGAGGCATCAACATTGGCTCCACTTTCATCATTTGGTTCTGAAATGAGAAAGACACAACAGATAGGCAGGTTACTCACCGAGGACTTTGGTTCTTCAAATGCTGCCTCTGCACATTCATCCCCCTGTGTGCTTGGGATACCATCCGCACCAGGGGGAATGTAGCTGCCCTTGGAGAGGAAATCCCACTATATATGCAGCGCCCATCCCACCCCTTGTTTCACATATCTCACAGAAAATAGAGGAGAGTTTCAGCAAGAGGTTTTTTGGGGGGAAAAGCTTAAGTGATTGGTATTGGTGCTTTCTTAGTAGCTGAACCTCAGCACTTAAGATAGTATTTTGTCACCAATGAGGCAGTCAGAAGATTAGTGGAGGTTTCTAACACTGCAGGCTGCCACCTGGCAAATCCCTTTCTGGTTCTGGAGTTTCATGAAAACCCAGATTTCTCTTCAGCCCCACCACTGCAGGTCCTCTCCTGCACCTGGGGGAAGAGTGCCACAGAAACACACACAACATTCACTTCTAGAGCAACCTTCACTTCTTCAACCTCAAGAATCTGAGAACTTTGCAAACAGTATTTAAGCCCCTGTGAGGTTGGCAACTCATTTTACAGTCAGCTAAATTAAGGTACAGAGACTTACCCAAAATTAATAAAGAACAGTGGTGAAAGGGGGAGCATAATTACTTCTTAAGGATCATACAGACAATGGCAACTGAGAATAGAACCCAGGAGTCCTGGCTCCCAGCCTCTACCTCCTGCATCTGCCAGTTTGCTTTCATGGTTTGATCACAAGGAATTGGAGCCATTCCATGACAAGAGGGGAATAAAGCTCATGAAGTCTCTTGTGACTGTACGTGAACTTCAGATCCAAATTAATCCAACTACGGATGATTTGACCAGTTCAGAGCACAGAAACACTAACCCGAGGATCACCAATCTCCAAACCTAGCTTCTCCCAAGACTGTTACCATCCAGACCTTTCTCACCACTCCTGGATCAGACTGTGGGACCCTATACCTCTCGCAACCTCTCCACTAGGCCCCAGCTGCCTTCAGTTTCCAGTCTTTGGTAGGCACAACTCCAGAGCACACAGTTTGAATCTGCTAGCAGCCAGCGTCCAGGAAAGAGGTTTCCAGAATCTCTGATACACAAAGGATATTCAAAGGTGTGTCTTGTGGCAGGGGAAAAAGGGAAACAAAGTCACAAGGATGGAAGAGTCCAGGCAGCTATTGGAGCATTGGAAAGCCTGGGTAAGATGGTGGCACAACCCAAACCTTTTGAGGCCTACACATCACTGTATTAAGCCTTAGGATGTTTAATGTATAACTGGTAATTGAGCTGATTTGGGAACAGTCTTGATGTTAAAAACGGGAACAAGTAGAGTGCTTTGCGTCCTGTTCATTCAGGTTTTCTGTTCCTAAAACCTTGGATTTTACATCCTGATGGTCATTGCTGTGATTATGGTCGACGGTAGTATTTCTTCCCTGAGTGTATATATCCAGAATAGCTCTCTAGGTTCTTAGCCAGCCTTCATCATAGCAGCATCTAAGCACCTAAATTATATTTTTATCACTCAGTACCAATTATTCAAGGGACACATTTTTATCTTCTCCAGTTATTAGATAGCCAAACTTTAGAAACTTATCTCCAGGGTAGAAATCTGTGTGAAATATTATTACATTAGCTACAGGGCTTGCAGGGTTGTCCCTGAAACGCTGACTTCTTAGGTGACCTATCAGAGTGAGAACCAAAAACTGAACCCTGGTTTCACACACGACAGCAGAGAGCAGTAACTGGGCCTCACAGATCTCCATGGCGGTGCCATTAGCCTGGAGAGAAGCAGTGTGAGGTTGCATGCAAACCTGGAGCCACCAATTTGCTGATCTAGTCCAGGTATTTTGAGGGTACCGATACATTAATAAAGCAGTAGGTGGCTGTTATGGCACTGACAGATCTTGCTGTTGCAGAACAAGGTCTGAGACCTTTGACTGCCCAACAAAGACAAATATCAAAGTAAAGACATTACCCATGCTTCAGAAATGCTATCCTAACTGAGCAACTCCAGATGAGGCACTAATCCTTACCTGCTAACATGCTGACCACTGACAAAAGGATCTTCTCCACGCTCTGCACTGGGCTCCACCGCTCAGCGCTGCTCTCGTACCCCATGGGGTCATCCCCTGGAGCATGCAGAATGGAAATGCAAACTCTCCCATCTGGGTAAACTGAAGAGGAAGCAGAGGAGATGAAAAGCTTTTTATAAATGATGCATTTGCCCCTTTGGGCTCCTCAGACCAGCAATGATTTATGTGCAGAGATGACCAGACTTGCTCAGCCCTTGCCTCCAAACAGCTGCTCCTGAACCCAAGGGGACACTTTCCCTTCAGAAGGCAACAGGACAAGTTATGGGCGTTTTGTTATCTTTCCTGAACTAAGAAGGGAGAAACTAACTTTATCATCATTGTAGCCCAGGTCACAGAGGCAGGTTGTAAAAATCAGATCTCATGCACAGGAGAAAAAAATAATACTCTACAGGGAAAGTAGGCAGCAAATTAGAGCCAAACATTTTTCAGCTTTACTAGTGCCCAAGCTTCTCTCTCCCAGGGACTCTGCAATATGGATTACTGTACCTCCAGAGAATCATTACCCCGTAGTTTCCAAAGTGAACCACACTTCGTTATTTTCTGCCCATATTTCTAGCCTCCCTACAGCCTTTTGCCCTGTCCTCACCACCCGTTCCAAATTACTCTCACCCGCAGGTTTCATTAGCATACTCCTTCCAGAACAGAGATGGAGATATTAAGAGTGGATCTCACCACAATCCTCTGCTAGTCTCCTCCCTGCAACTGGACACAAGATACTCTGACACTCCAAGAACTCCATCCTCTGCTGGTCACTGCTATGCTGACTTGCTGGATTTTCAAAGCAGTGTAGAACATTTTAGCCCTATATATATATATACACAACTAAGTCACCCAGGCTTCTTGAAAACTTCAGTCCCTGCAGAACTTTCCTTACATTACATTAATGGTGCATCTGTACAGGACTCAACTGGGAGATCAGTTCCCATGGTGACAGGCAGGGTCTAAGAACATTGACAATCAGTCGGAGACAAGGGCAATGGGAGCTGGGTGGATTAAACTACCCCTCTTGCTGATGGAATAATATACCATAATGTACAGGAAGGGCAGAGTAGGTGAAGATCAGGAGCTGCACAAATTCCATGGCTTGTTTAAACCATATTTCATGTCAGGTACCTAAATCTCAGCCAGAACTTAAAGTGGTTGACATTCCAGAGCTTGTGTACTAGGGGTGGGGAACATGCGCGGCAGGTGCGACCAGAGTTTTCCCTCTAGTATTGTCAGACTTTAATGAATCAGAGGATGGGTCCAGGCACATAATTTGAGTCATAATAAAAGGTTCACACATGTTTTCTGTGTTGCTTTAATAACTAATTAAAGCAGTAACCAACAGCTTTGTGCAGAACGCCATGGGCCTGTTCAGAAAATGAGAATTGAGTGCTGGAATAGCATTTGGTGCAGTTTTTAAAATATATGAGCTTTTGGACACAAGCATTAGTATTATTCAGTAGAACACTCTTAAACCCCTACCTGCAGAGAGGAGTCCCATAAAAACAGTTTGGTTGTGATACAGTGACAGTTAAAAAGATTGGAGTTACACTAAAAGACTAAAAAAACCTCTGCTGAAATTCACATCCAAGAATCTGAGCTGTGCCACATATTGAACAGAGGCACCTGGCCTCACAGCAATGTCACATGAGGAATCTCATTAAACCCCCGTCTTTTGCAGCAAATGCTACTTTTTCTTCCCTTAAAAAGATTCCTCACATTAGCAACATTTAAGTTACAGAACAGCACAGAAGAGAGTCTACCCCAGATTCAGATTGTTTTTCTAGCCATATACCACAAGGCATACACCATCAGAGAATTCAGATGTAGTATAACTGCAAGAATTCCTGCAATGATCCCCATGCAAGACAGACTCACTTTTCAGTCCTGACCCTTGCTGTACCATGACCAAGAAAGCATGATAAAAGAGAGTTAGATTAGGAGAAAAGACAGTTCCAGAAAGACATGAAACTGTCCACTGGTTAGGAGAGCTCCCAGCACACACTCCAGATCTGGGGTTAAATGAGAGACAACAGCCTTTGTGGAAACACCTGATGTCCTCCTACAACAGTTGCCCCTTTAAAAAATTATGTATTAAAATAAAGTCTTTAAAAAAAAACAAACACCTGTTGAATCAAACTTACTGTTTGGATGAAACATCTCACATGTGAACCTCATCTTCGGAGGACTTAGAGGATAATCAAGAGGGAAGCTCAGGATAGCTGGGAAAACACCATACTCAAAACAGGTATCCTCTGGGCCCCTAGAAACAAATGAAACAAATTAAGTACCTGACTGCAGTGTAAATCCCTCTCTCTGCAGTAGTCACTTATTAAGAGGATTAATCAGAGACATACAATTTAACCTTGGTGTTGTGAACATCAAAAAGAAATCGGAAAGAAGAGTATATTGGCCTATCAGTACTCCTGCAATAAGAGTCAAAGTGTTAAGAAAATTATTATGCACACACTTGGGATTCCATTAAAATTCAAATAATACAGTTATGGTAGGGGACAGAAAAAAAAAAGATCCCAAAAGTTAAGAGTAACAAAATGATTATTTGTAAAAGACTGTAAGCGGTTAGGGGCAGGAACTCTCTTACTGTGCGTTTATAACACTGAGCACAGCAGGGCACAGAACCTGAATGGGGCCGCCAGCTGCTACTGCAATACAAGTAGTAAAGCATTTCAGAAGATGGCACATCAGTAGCAGCAAGTTACTTATAATGTGCAGTACACTATTCTTGTGCAACACATGCTAATGTCTATTTGAACAACAGACTTCTCCTGTCCTGGCGTGGCTAGCATTACCACCAATATCCCCCATTTAAAGGTGGCTAATGACTAAGATCTTGTTTCAGAGTAACAGCCGTGTTAGTCTGTATTCGCAAAAAGAAAAGGAGTACTTGTGGCACCTTAGAGACTAACCAATTTATTTGAGCATGAGCTTTCGTGAGCTACAGCTCACTTCATCAGATGCATACCGTGGAAACTGCAGCAGACTTTATATATACACAGAGAATATGAAACAATACCTCCTCCCACCCCACTGTCCTGCTGGATGAAGTGAGCTGTAGCTCACGAAAGCTCATGCTCAAATAAATTGGTTAGTCTCTAAGGTGCCACAAGTACTCCTTTTCTTTTTAAGATCTTGTTGAAACTTGTTCTGAAAAAGTCTGATATTTGTTTTCAAGTTTACACTTCAGGAGAAAGGTGGTGATATATCAACTCACGGCATCAGTCACTGCTGTTCAGAGCTTGTCTCCTCGAAGTATGAAACACAGGCTTGCAATGTTCCCATTCAAAGATGTGAGGGCTGGACCCATGACCGGTTCCCTTCCTCACAACCATGGCACACAAAGCATGGTTTGCCCCATGAGACCACTATCTCAGTCATTACAAGCATGGGAAAAGTAATTGAAATGGCACTGTTAAGTTATTTCTCCTTAGGTTTCAAGTCCTCTTCACACTGCTTTTGACAGCCAAGTGGACTCTGGGAACTGAAGTTTGTAGTAGAGAAGTTTCCTCTCTGATGAACACCCTGGGGTGTGCTATTGTAGGATATTTACAAGCAGAGAACTGCTGGTATTTGATTACTGGTCATCAGTCAATTGTGATCTCTGGCTTTGCAGTGGGGCTGCCACTAAGACAGGCTCTCTGCCTGCCCCGGCCCCACGCCGCTCCTGGAAGCTGCCAGCGCCACCCCGCAGGGGCAGAGGTCTCCCTCCTCATGCTGCTCCTGCCTTTAAGCACTGCCCCCGCAGCTCCTGTTGGCCACAGCTCCCCATTTCCAGCCAATTGCAGAGAGGAGCAGCATGCAGAGCCACGTGCCGCTCACACCTGCTAAAGGGGCCGCAAAGGTGCATTGGCGCTTTCCTGGAGTGGTGTGAGGCCGAGGTAGGCAGGGAGCCTGCCTTAGTGGCAGCCAACCTGCACCGCAACCAGGAACCGCAGGAGATAAGTGCTGCCCAGAGGGAGACCGCACTCCAACCCCCAGCCCTGACCCCCCTCCCAGAGGCAGCACCCACATCCCCTCCTGCCCCCCAACACTCTGCCCAGTCCAGAGCCCTGTCCTGCACACAAACTCCTTCCCAGAGCTTGCACCCCTCACCCCCTCCTGCACCCCAACCCCCTGCCCCAGGCTCAGCCCAGAGCCCCCTCCCACACTGTGAACCCCTCGGCCCCAACCCAGAGCTTGCACACCCTCCTGAACCCCAACCCGGTGAAAGTGAGTGAAGGTGGGGGAGAGCGAGCGATGGAGAGGGGGGATGGAGTGAGTGGGGCGGGGTTGTGGGGAAGGGGTGTGGCCTCAGGGATGGGGCGGGGTAGATCCTGGGTAGCCCTTAAATTCAAAAAGGGATCTTGGGTATAAAAAGGTTGGAGATCACTGCTCTAAGAAAACCAAGAACAGAGACAACAACTCTTCCTCAGCTTTCATCCCCTAATGCCCCTACTCTACTTGCACTACATTGATGACATCTTCATCATCTGGACCCATGGCAAAGAAGCCCTTGAGGAATTCCACCATGATTTCAACAATTTCCATCCCACCATCAACCTCAGCCTGGACCAGTCCACACAAGAGATCCACTTCCTGGACACTATGGTGCTAATAAGCGATGGTCACATAACCACCACCCTATACCGGAAACCTACTGACCGCTATTCCTACCTACATGCCTCCAGCTTTCACCCAGATCACACCACACGATCCATTGTCTACAGCCAAGCTCTACGATACAACCGCATTTGCTCCAACCCCTCAGACAGAGACAAACACCTACAAGATCTCTATCAAGCATTCTCACAACTACAATACTCACCTGCTGAAGTGAAGAAACAGACTGACAGAGCCAGAAGAGTACCCAGAAGTCACCTACTACAGGACAGGCCCAACAAAGAAAATAACAGAACGCCACTAGCCATCACCTTCAGCCCCCAACTAAAACCTCTCCAAAGCATCATCAAGGATCTACAACCTATCCTGAAGGACGACCCATCATTCTCACAGATTTTGGAAGACAGGCAGTCCTTGCTTACAGACAGCCCCCCAACCTGAAGCAAATACTCACCAACAACCACACACCGCACAACAAAAACACTAACCCAGGAACCTATCCTTGCAACAAAGCCCGTTGCCAACTGTGTCCACATATCTATTCAGGGGACACCATCATAGGGCCTAATCGCATCAGCCACACTATCAGAGGCTCGTTCACCTGCACATCCACCAATGTGATATATGCCATCATGTGCCAGCAATGCCCCTCTGCCATGTACATTGGCCAAACTGGACAGTCTCTGCGTAAAAGAATAAATGGACACAAATCAGACGTCAAGAATTATAACATTCAAAAACCAGTCGTAGAACCCTTCAATCTCTCTGGTCACTCGATTACAGACCTAAAAGTGACAATTCTTCAACAAAAAAACTTCAAAAACAGACTCCAACGAGAGACCGCTGAATTGGAATTAAATTTGCAAACTGGATACGATTAACTTAGGCTTGAATAGAGACTGGGAGCGGATGGGTCATTACACAAAGTAAAACTATTTCCCCTTGTTTATTCCCCCTCCCACCCCCCACTGTTCCTCAGATGTTCTTGTCAACTGCTAGAAATGGCCCACCTTGATTATCACTACAAAAGGTCCCCCCCGCCCCCCGCTCTCCTGCTGGTATTAGCTCACCTTAAGTGGTCACTCTCCTTACAGTGTGTATGGTAACACCCATTGTTTCATGTTCTCTGTGTATATAAATCTCCCCACTGTATTTTCCACTGAACGCATCCAATGAAGTGAGCTGTAGCTCACGGAAGCTTATGCTCAAATAAATGTGTTAGTCTCTAAGATGCCACAAGTACTCCTTTTCTTGTTTTAGGGGATACATACACCTGTCAGGAATGACACAGACGAGGCAGATAGATTGAAAAGAGGTAGGGCAAAGTTTTGTGCTTTCCATTACGCAGCACAGATGGTGGCAGATGAGTTTGACTTAACTTAAAAATGGCAGACCAAAGACTACCAGCTACTAATACCATACCAACATCCAACCAGCATTGGGCCCTTCCGACCATGTAGGTATCTGGAAGCACGCCACCCAAAGGTGGGCTGCAGGAAAGGGAAAGAATAAGAACACCTACTGCAGGTGGTACAGAGCCCCAAATATTATGCCATAAATGGAGGAGTAAGGGCACTAGACACAGTCAGCAGTAATTAGTCCTACAAGCCTAGTTAACTCCTTTGGAAAGGTCACACGCACGCAGCCACCTGAGGCACACAAAGAGAGCACAGGATGGGAGCAAGCTGTGCAGCTGGAGGTGCAGGTGACTGGAGCAGCATGGAGGAAAAGGCCACGGATTCACAGGGTTATCAACCTTTTCAGCCTGAGTCTATGCATGAATGTCTAATTGCACAGCCTGCCCACTCAAACCACTTGGCACACGCACAGAATGGGACGACATGGCAAAAACTCAATACGTCTCATGTTGATGCTATTTCTCTCACTAGACACCTCAAAATCCAGCCCTTTGCACTCTTCTGCTCGCTCTCTCATTGGCATACAGCATCTTCACCAGACTGCTACAGTGGCACAGCTACATCGGTGCAGCTGCACTGCTGTAGCACTTCTAGTGTCAACTAGCCCTCAGTGTCACGTAAGATCCCTGTAGCAACTCCAGCCACGAAAAAGTCACAATAGGAAATGGGTCATTTCAGCTGTATATACCCAATAAGTGTTTTATTCTGTTCCTCTCTTCACAACTGCTGCTCTGCAACATGTCCTGTTCCCCATGGACATGGCGGGCAGCTTCCTTGTTCCCTTCCCCCAGGGACACTCCTCTCCTACTGGCAGTTCTAATCCTGCTGGCATCCCCTAGCTGAGTGGTTCTCATTCAGGGGTTCGAGGCCCTCTGGGGGGCCGTGAGCAGGTTTCAGGGGGTCCTCCAAGCAGGGATAGGATTAGACTCCCTGGGCCCCAGGGCAGAAAGCTGAAGTCCAGGGTCCTGAGCCCTGCCACCTGTGGCTGAAGCCAAAGCCTGAGTAACTTAGCTTCATGGGGGCCCTGTGGCATGGGGCCCCAGGCAATTGCCCTGCTTACTACCCTCTAATGTCTTTTATACGCAGAAAACCAGTTATTGTGGCACAGGTGGGCCCTGGAGTTTCTCTATCATGTGGGGGTGGGGGTGGGGCTGGCTCTGAAAGATAAAGGTTGAGAACCTCTGCCCTAGCTCTTCTGTGGGCCATTACTGGCAGGTCCAGTCGGGAGGGAGGTGTAAGAGCTACCCCCACAATACAGCAGCAGTCTGCAGGCTGGTAGAAGCAGATGGAAACAAGGCGTTACAAGACACAAGCTGGCCAGAGCAGCAGCAGTTCTCCTTCCTCTTACCCCCTACAATGCCTCATCTAGTCACCAGTCAGCACACTGATAAGCGGTGGGTTTGTGCAGGAGCCTGTGCACCTTGCGATAACCATGTATCAACAGAAGTCTTTCCCACTTCAGCATGGCAACTGCCTTGTGCTATTACAGTCACCACTAGGCAGGCACCCAAACCCTTGTCTAGTAAGAAACCTCAGATTTCCATTACATGTTTCCTAAGCTCTTCTAAAGAGCACAAGGAGTTAACCTGCTCTTATCCCACTCCCCATAAACTTAAAACCAAACATGGGGTTGGGAGGGAGGGGAATATCAAAGCTTGCACATTAAATTACTAGGAAGGTCGTAACACTCTGTTCAATTATACCCACACACATCCTGCTAATTACGTAATCTTGTCTCCAAGGCATGTTCCAGGATTTGCGTGTCTGCACGTCAAGGGAAAATAGCCAGCAGGTATGGCGCTTTTGCTTCTTTGAAGATACTGTTGTGCTGCTCACAGGGACGTCAAACATAGCAGCTCAAAAATCATTTAAAAGATAGGGACTAGGTGGGGACTCACCTAATTGACCGACCAAGAGTCGAACTATCAGTATCAACTACATGTCAGGACTTCTTACCAATTGAGACAAAATACTGAACACTTCAGGAAGCATAACTGCTGTATATGGAGTCCCCACACCTCTCAGCTTTCAGACTCTTGTTCTGTGACATATCCAAGGCATACATAATGCTGCGTGCAATTACATACATCAGAGTTCATGTGGAAGTGTTCTCTATCATATGCATCTGGTACACAAAATAACCAAGTGTCATAGGGTGACCCCGCTTCGACAGGCCGTGGCATGACAGGTGCATCTGCCTCAGTTTCCCCGTTCAGAATCCCACCAAACAGCCTCTCAATGCAGATGGCCCTTGTGGGGTTAATTTATTATAGAAGTCCTGTGCACATAATTCACAACAAAAGTCCCACAACCATAGTCCAGAATTCCCCCCACATAGTTCAAACAGTACATGCAACATACATCCTGGGCATCTCCCACCAGGCCCCGGCTTCCCGGTACAGTCCTCTCCTATCCTCATCCCAGGACAGCCAGTCCAGCCCTTCTACCCTGAGTGCATCCCCACTCTTCCCAGTGGGAACCCCCACAGCCTTTGTGCCTGGAGAGCATATTTAGCAGGGAACATCCCTGCCAAGAGAGCATCCTTCACTCCCTTTGGCCCTCTCACAGTTCCTCTGGGTCCAGCTCTCTGATCCTGGAATATCAGCCACTGGGTATCTTTCTGTACCTGATTCTCCCTGTCCTTTATAGCCCCCAGGTGCTGTCCTGCCCTCTTAGTTGGCCTGTAGACGAAAGCTCAAGTTCTACAAGACAGAAAAACTGAGTAGGCTTGCTCCTCAAAAGTGTGGGGATTTAGAAAGGCTCGACAGGTGGGTTAGTGAAAACAATAAACACAGGCACTAGACCTGCACTTACTGCTCCTCAGATTACTTTAAAATGAGAGAAACGCATCAATAGCCAGTGAGAATCAAAATTATACTACAGTCATGTTTGTCTTCCTCATGCTTAGTCAGGGTAATTCAGCAATAAACACCATGAGCTGACATTTATTCTGGTTACAGTTTAAATACATTTATGTATTAAACTCCTGAAAGTGTGTGGAGTTTCTAGTGCCTCACATTCCCTTTTAAAAGCAACAGGAAACCCTGGGGGTTTCTCTGCTCAGATATGCTAATGCATGATCATATATGCCTCATTTTTAGGACCTCTGTTAAACAGGTCAATTGTTTTTGTTTTAGTCATTTGTTGCTGCGGGGATCAAGTTCAAAGGGAAACCACGAAGTGAAACCAAGATGGGATTTTCTACTATGAAATGCATAAGGGTGTGAATTTTAGACCTAAACAACTTGACAGCATCCCATTAAATTCAAGTAGTATGCCAAGAGCACTAAAGTTAAGCAACTATTTGGTTATCCCACTACCTGGGACAGAAATGATCTCGAAGCACTCCACAAAACTTGAAGCTTCAACACCTTATTCTATGATCTTGTCTGACTTCCCATGCTAATCAACGTCGGGTGCGTTGAGTAGTTGGACACCTCCAGGAAAAACCCAGATGATGCGGAAGTTATTAAGGCACCACAGCGACTGGCACTCTTTCCTTCTAGTCAGTACAGTATGGATCCAATGCTCCAGTGTGGTGTTAGGGAGCTCCTGGAAATAGCATCTTTCAAATGAAGTGCAAAACCAACTATCACAAAAGATGTGTTGCTACACATAAATCCTGGAGTTCCCCTCAGCAAAGTTCACATCGGGAACTACATTCTGCCCACCTACATGCATCCCCGTAGTTTCAGCTTGAAGTCACCATTTCTCAACCTAAACTGTTGTGATACTGCACAGAGCTGAAACATGGCTAATAACTAACTACCTTTTGATCATGCAAATTTCACATCTTTAACTTTCTCAGAAAGCTGTGCTCCTCCGGAACAACGGAAATCACAAGGCCCTGGACAAAGCATTCCTGCTTGAGAAGATCCAGCTACGAAACAAACCATTATATGGAGCAAATAATCAAGCAATCGATTTGCAAATACCTAGCAAATAAGAAGTTGAGATGTAATAGTCAGCATGGATTTGTCAAAAACAGATCGTGTCAAACCAACCTAATAGCTTTCTTTGACAGGGAAACAAGTCTTGTGGATGGGGGTAGGGTAGTGGTGGTAGATGTGGTATATCTTAGTAAGGCTTTTGGTACTGTTTTGCATGACCTCAAACGACAGAAATACAGTCTAGATGGAGCTACAATAAAATGGGTTCAAACTGGCTGGAAAACCATTCCCAGAGAATAGTTATCAGAGGTTCACAGTCAAGCTGGAAGGGCATATCAAATGGGGTCCTACAGGGATCGGTCCTGGGTCCACTTATATTCAATATCTTCATTAATGATTTAGATACAGTAATGGCATAAAGAGTACACTTATAAAGTTCGCAGAGATTACCAAGCAGGGAGGGTTTGTAAGTGCTTTGGAGGATAGGATTACAATTCAAAATGATCTGGACAAACTGGAGAAATGGTCTGAAGTAAATAGGATGAAATTCAATAAGGACAAATGCAAAGTACTCCACTTAGGAAGGAACAAATCAGTTGCACACACACAGAATGGGAAATGACTGCCAAGGAAGAAGTACTGCGAAAAGGGATCTGGGGGTCATAGTGGATCACAAGCTAAATATGAGTCAACGGTGTAACACTCCTGCAAAAAAAAAAAAAAAAAAGCAAACATCACTCTGGGATGTATTAGATGTAGGTTTCCCTCCTCCCATTGGTGGGTAGGGACTTGGGACTAGAAGGGGGAAAGAGTGCTGTGAGCCTCATTTATGGTGGAAAGTCTCTCTTGAAGAGGAAGGCTTTGCAATGTTTCCTAAAGATGGTCAGACTCTGGATTCACCTGAACTCCTCTGGAAGACTGTTCCATTGCTGGAACTCACTCACCAGAGAATGCTTTGTTCCCAGCTCTCTGTGCTCGAACCTGAGCTTTGTGATCTGCCTTGTCCCAGAAGAGAACAGCTGTCATGGTGGTTCTCAGATCAAAATTTGGTCTTTCATGTAGCTGGGACTTGATCCATTAATTGCTTTGAAAATTAGGACCAAGGCTGTAAACTGGCATCAGGACCTGACCAGGAACCAGTGAAGGGATGGGAACAGGTGCCTGATGTGATGACAGCCTGAGTCACGGAGAAGGCGGGCAGATGCATTCTGTACTAACTTGTGCATAGTATTCACATTTAGATACAAGTTACAGTAATCCAGCCTGCAGGAGACAAATGCATGAAACACCACATTCAGGCTCTTGTCCAGAAGGAAAGGATGAAGCTACTGGTATACATGGAAACTGATGGTACCTAGTCATCCAGATTTAGCAGAGTCAGATAGGTCCCTGAGGCTACACCTCTTTGACAAATGGTGGCTGTGAGCCTTCAATGGAAGGCAGAGAATGTCTTGGTCACTTCTTCAAAAAGTGTTTCCCTCCTTGTGACCAGCAACATTTTAGTCTTGCCTGGATTCAGCTTGCACCAGCTGCTCTTCATCCAAGAGCTAATTTCATGTCGGCATTCTGACACATTAGTAGTGGCAGCAGCTGCATCATTTGAAAATGAGATCTAGAGTTGAGTGCTATCACCACACTTTAGGCAGCTGAGCCCGTGGCATCTCGCTCTCTTCACTGGTAGTCTCACACAGATACTGGAGAAACGGGGATAGTCTGGGTCCTGTGGTACCCCAAAGGTGAAGGCCTTCAGAGAGGAGGAAGAGTTACCACAACTCTTGTTCTGCTGGAGAGGAACAACCGGAGCCACTGTTGAGCTGGGCCATCTGCTCCTCCTACGTCAGGGAGGGGGGTTAGTAGCACCTTCAGGTCCATTGGGTCAAAGGCAGCAGAGTGGTCCAGTGCCCATGGTTATGTGGCGATCGTCCTTTAGTGCACCAGAGCGATCTCTGGGCTGTGTCTGGGTCTGAACCCTGTCTGTGAGGCAGCTAGGATGTTGGCAGAGCACCGTGGTTAATTACTTCGCTCGGGAACATTTGGCTGGTGATGAGGCAGCACGTAACATTGGCTTCTGGAGGCCTGGGATGAGTTATTGTGTTTTTCAAGGAGTTTTGTAGGTGTGCTTTTCTGAAGGAGGCAATGACTGTTTCCATTCCATTTAACTGGGTATTTTTCCTCTGTTCACCACCAGTGTAACTAAGGGAAGCAGAGCTCTAGAAATATGGTATTAGCAATGTGACGTTCCGCTGGTGTTATCCGGACCAGTGATCTGCTAGGTCTCTCCAATCCTTGACTCTGGGAGCCAGCCTTACCCTGCTCTGCTGTGAGAACCCCCACTCCTGGGCTGTTCACGCACCAGCCTCTGGCATGTAAGCTACTCCTCGGATTGTGCAACTGAATGACGCTAGCCAATGTCTCCGGCCCCAGACACAACTCTGGGAACCTCCGTCTTGCAGTGTCAAGTTATGCCCGCTGGACGCTGCAAGCTTATATGAGTTCATCAATTTAACAAAGAAATGGATATGTAACAGCTTGTTATCCTAAGGGGAGTCTCTGACACACTTCAAACCAAACACACTGCTGTAGGTAGAATAAACAAATAAATTTATTAACCACAAAAGATAGATTTTAATTGATAGGCAAAAAGTCAGAGTGGTTACCAAACTAAAATAAAACATAAGCATGCAGTCTAAACTCTCAACTCTATTAGACTGGGCAACATCTAGATTTAAGCAGTTTTCCTCAACCCACTGGATATTGCATTCCTTAATAAACAGGTTTGTTCCTTAAATCTGTGCCAATCTCCTCTGTTGTAGTCTTGTCTTCTTCTCAGTGTCATAGTTGTTTGCAGCGAAGGTGGGGGCAGGAGAAGGGAAAAGTATGTGTCCACCCTGTCTGTTTTATACCCTCAGTCCATGTGCTTGGGGAGCACAAGTCCAGGCATGTCTGGGGGGGTACTGCTGAGTCTCTCCAAGCAAGGTTGAGCAATTCCCCTGGTGAGGCCTCATGCAGGTGAGTCATTGCATTGTAGCTCCCTTGCTGAACAATGGCTGTTGATGGGTTGTTTGACACCCAGCCCGGGCATTGGTTACTTTCCTTGCTGTTGCCTCTGGTGAGCGAATTCAATTTATGGCATGTTTTAGTGACCACCATACAACACAATTCTCATAACTTCATATGCATTAATGATACAAATATATGGATAGAGAAGTGACTTTCAGAAGATCATAACCTTTCCCCGATACCATACAAGGCATGCTTTATATGCACAATTACATGAAAATGAGGAATATGGAGGTTACAATATGCTCCCACAAGGTATAGAATGTCACAAGCAACCATAGTCCTCCTCAAATGGCGGTCTCTGAAGCCAAACAGCAGAGATCATCTTCTGCCCAGCATTACTGGTGCTGATTGTTAAAACTTCCTAACAAAATTTATGATATTTAGGACTCGGAGGACATTACGACTGACTACAAACAGCTCTAAGAGAGGCTAGATGAGACCACATAGCCTTACACCATCCTTCAGAAGATTTACTGATAAATTAAAATACTTGAATAGTTCAGTTCTTCTCTGTCAGAGATCACAGATGGTGGTATCGGGCAACTGTTCACAGGACCTTAGAGCTCTAGCATTCAATGCTCTATTGTATTTCCCTTTCTGATCAAAATGCATGAAAAGCTGCTGAGAAAGACAATATGGGGTGTAGTGCCTATTGCTCTATAGGGTAAAAAGACTGTGCAGAATTTGATTTTTAAAATATAAATCTGACATGTTTATTTTTATTGATTTATATCATCACAATTGCTGGAAATTATGGGAGGGTCAGACAATTATTTAAATATAATAGATGCTGAGATTCAAATGGTTAAAGCTTATAACCATTCAAGCCCAAACTGTCAACACCACATGTCAAAATATACGAAGTAAAGATCCTTAAATCAAACTCTAAGTTCTCAAGTAGGAAAAATAAGAAAAATGCTCTCTACATTTTGATCATCATAAATGGAAATATTTTTCTGTTGGGTTGTGTGTGTACGGTGGAAGAGATGCAGTGTTGGTTTAATATACAACATGAGCAGAAGAAACTCTGGAGTCCATCAATAAGATGCTATTTATGGTGGGAGGAGCAACACTATGGAGAGAAAACCAACATCCAGGTGTCTGCCAAAATAGTAGGGTGAGACAAACTGATGAGAGGATAGGCAATTCTATGATCACTGTTTTCTGTACATTTGTAAATGGCTTCTTTTGTATTTGTGACAGCTGGAAAATTACCAAAAACCACCACCTCATCAGATCCTGATAAAGGGCAATTCCATGATACAAAAAGCCCTTCTCCAAACAAAAGTCCTAAGTCTAAACACAGATCTAAATACTTTTCAAGACAGATTTTTGAAAAATTGGCTTAAATTTGTATTGTTTATATTTAAAAAAAGCAATCTTTAGGCTAACAAAGTTCTTAACGAGTGCTTCTGTATCATTTTGGTGGGCTAAGCTGTTTCTTTAACACAAGCATAAGCTTTCATGGTACACTGCTTTTGAAGTTCATAAGGCAGAATACTAAAAAGGCCCTGAAATGTTAATACTAAATTCATAAACTTGCACAATAAATTCTTGGACCCCACACAGCGTTAAGATATTATCCAGTATTTTGATTAAATCCTTTGACATTTTGGAACAATTTATCACTATGTTGTATGAACCAATCAGCCCTTTTCTAAAGATCCAACCTGCAGACCTCTATTAACTCAGCTGTATTCGAGTGGCACAATAGCATCACAGATGTGCACTCTGATCCGTTTCAGGAAGTTTTTGGAAAGCGTAGGGGACAATTTCCTGGTGCAAGTGCTAGAGGAGCCAACTAGGGTGGGCGCTTTTCTTGACCTGCTGCTCACAAACCAGGTAGAATTAGTGGGGGAAGCAAAAGTGGATGGGAATCTGGGAGGCAGTGACCATGAGTTGGTTGAGTTCAGGATCCTGACGCAGGGAAGAAAGGTAAGCAGCAGGATACGGACCCTGGACTTCAGGAAAGCAGACTTCGACTCCCTCAGGGAACGGATGGCCAGGATCCCCTGGGGGACTAACTTGAAGGGGAAAGGAGTCCAGGAGAGCTGGCTGTATTTCAAGGAATCCCTGTTGAGGTTACAGGGACAAACCATCCCGATGAGTCGAAAGAATAGTAAATATGGCAGGCGACCGGCTTGGCTTAACGGTGAAATCCTAGCGGATCTTAAACATAAAAAAGAAGCTTACAAGAAGTGGAAGGTTGGACATATGACCAGGGAAGAGTATAAAAATATTGCTCGGGCATGTAGGAATGAAATCAGGAGGGCCAAATCGCACCTGGAGCTGCAGCTAGCGAGAGATGTCAAGAATAACAAGAAGGGTTTCTTCAGGTATGTTGGCAACAAGAAGAAAGCCAAGGAAAGTGTGGGACCCTTACTGAATGAGGGAGGCAACCTAGTGACAGAGGATGTGGAAAAAGCTAATGTACTCAATGCTTTTTTTGCCTCTGTTTTCACTAACAAGGTCAGCTCCCAGACTGCTACGCTGGGCATCACAAAATGGGGAAGAGATGGCCAGCCCTCTGTGGAGATAGAGGTGGTTAGGGACTATTTAGAAAAGCTGGACGTGCACAAGTCCATGGGGCCGGACGAGTTGCATCCGAGAGTGCTGAAGGAATTGGCGGCTGTGATTGCAGAGCCATTGGCCATTATCTTTGAAAACTCGTGGCGAACCGGGGAAGTCCCGGATGACTGGAAAAAGGCTAATGTAGTGCCAATCTTTAAAAAAGGGAAGAAGGAGGATCCTGGGAACTACAGGCCAGTCAGCCTCACCTCAGTCCCTGGAAAAATCATGCAGCAGGTCCTCAAAGAATCAATCTTGAAGTACTTGCATGAAAGGAAAGTGATCAGGAACAGCCAGCATGGATTCACCAAGGGAAGGTCATGCCTGACTAATCTAATCGCCTTTTATCATGAGATTACTGGTTCTGTGGATGAAGGGAAAGCAGTGGATGTATTGTTTCTTGACTTTAGCAAAGCTTTTGACACGGTCTCCCACAGTATTCTTGTCAGCAAGTTAAGGAAGTATGGGCTGGATGAATGCACTATAGGGTGGGTAGAAAGCTGGCTAGATTGTCGGGCTCAACGGGTAGTGATCAATGGCTCCATGTCTAGTTGGCAGCCGGTGTCAAGTGGAGTGCCCCAGGGGTCGGTCCTGGGGCCGGTTTTGTTCAATATCTTCATAAATGATCTGGAGGATGGTGTGGATTGCACTCTCAGCAAATTTGCGGACGATACTAAACTGGGAGGAGTGGTAGATACGCTGGAGGGGAGGGATAGGATACAGAAGGACCTAGACAAATTGGAGGATTGGGCCAAAAGAAATCTGATGAGGTTCAATAAGGATAAGTGCAGGGTCCTGCACTTAGGACGGAAGAATCCAATGCACCGCTACAGACTAGGGACCGAATGGCTAGGCAGCAGTTCTGCGGAAAAGGACCTAGGGGTGACAGTGGACGAGAAGCTGGATATGAGTCAGCAGTGTGCCCTTGTTGCCAAGAAGGCCAATGGCATTTTGGGATGTATACGTAGGGGCATAGCGAGCAGATCGAGGGACGTGATCGTCCCCCTCTATTCGACATTGGTGAGGCCTCATCTGGAGTACTGTGTCCAGTTTTGGGCCCCACACTACAAGAAGGATGTGGATAAATTGGAGAGAGTCCAGCGAAGGGCAACAAAAACGATTAGGGGTCTAGAACACATGACTTATGAGGAGAGGCTGAGGGAGCTGGGATTGTTTAGCCTGCAGAAGAGAAGAATGAGGGGGGATTTGATAGCTGCTTTCAACTACCTGAAAGGGGGTTCCAAAGAGGATGGCTCTAGACTGTTCTCAATGGTAGCAGATGACAGAACGAGGAGTAATGGCCTCAAGTTGCAGTGGGGGAGGTTTAGATTGGATACTAGGAAAAACTTTTTCACTAAGAGGGTGGTGAAACACTGGAATGCGTTGCCTAGGGAGGTGGTGGAATCTCCTTCCTTGGAAGTTTTTAAGGTCAGGCTTGACAAAGCCCTGGCTGGGATGATTTAACTGGGAATTGGTCCTGCTTCGAGCAGGGGGTTGGACTAGATGACCTTCAGGGGTCCCTTCCAACCCTGATATTCTATGATTCTATGATTCTATGATTCATACACATTTGTGCGTTAGAAAGACACCTCTTAATATAATCGCCTGGGATAGGTAAACACACATGGCTTTATGGAACCGAAAAACAGCTACTTGGGAAGTTCAAATCAATAAGATCTTAAACTTAACTATTACAGCAGTGCTGCATTGTGTAAACACAGTGTTGAAAGAATTCAGCATTTTAAAAATAATGTTCCTTGCTTTCTAGAAGAGAAACAAGAGTTCCCACTTACACATCTCCCTACTACTTTAACCGGCTGTAATTCTTGTATTTATGCTTGGTGGGTCCTTCACATGTGCTACAGAAGGCCCCTTAAATTAGTCAAAATGAAAAAATGTCAAGCCTCCTGTTTGCCATTTCACCATTTATGCTGCTTGTTTACTTTTTGCATTGTATCTCTCTTGGACAGGGCTAGACTAATTAGTGGCACTTCATAGTCTGTTTAGTTTCCTGGACATCATGCAGCATCAGCACAAAGTTGCAATTTTGTGGTTGCACACAATGCAGGGGAAGCTTACATCCAAATATAAAGTACTAACTGAACTTTCATTTTAAAAGTAATTAAAACTTTCTATAAGATTTTGTCATATTTATTTATAATAAACAGTTCTGAGGACAAAGGTACCTGAATCTCTGCTTTTATTGCAATTCAGCTTCAAAATCTAACCAGTGTTAAAATGCAATTTTCGTATCACACGCCAAACAAATAAATGTAACAGTAATAATGCTTAATTTGCACTGACAGAAATACCACAAGCTAAACGTACTTGAGAGTTTTCACTTTAAAGGGTGTTCATTTTCAGTGCCAGCAAGAAGTCTCTGGCTATTTACATCTGCATTATAGTGACAAGGGAAACAAAAATATTTTATGCCTAACAATACGCTTTCAAGTTTCTCCATTGTGTGTCCTCCATGACAGCTCTCACTGTTTGGGAAAAAGAAAAGGAGTACTTGTGGCACCTTAGAGACTAACCAATTTATTTTAGCATAAGCTTTCGTGAGCTCACGAAAGCTTATGCTCAAATAAATTGGTTAGTCTCTAAGGTGCCACAAGTACTCCTTTTCTTTTTGCGAATACAGACTAACACGGCTGTTATTCTGAAACCTGTTTGGGAAAGAAATTGAGTTATCAGTACTTCCTCACTCCAAGGAGTTTGTCAAACCCTGGGAGATTTCTAAAGTCAACCAGATCATCACACTGTTTAGAGAATACTAGTGAGTGCTCACCTTTCACAACTACACAGATCATACTTCTAAGAATGCTGATTACCACATTTCCGACTAGAAGACACTGCATAAAGGATCATGGTAAACATTTCTGGACTTGTATGCCTAAAAGTTAGGCAATGAATGCATATTTAGAAATTAAATTATCTTATTTTCAGAGACGTAGAGGATCCACAACTCCCACTGATATCAAAGAAATCTTGAAATTATAACCTGCTTCCCAGGCCAAAATTTTATTAAGACAGGTGGTACTAATTGGTTGTATCACTTCAAACCAATATTTTTCTTCTTCCAGAACAAGTCAGAGATCCCATTCTTTAATTAAAAATATCACCTTCACCCACTTCATGGGCTGCAGACCTCAAGTGCTCCAGTCACCAAAACAGGCTAGGTAAATTCTTACAACCATGGTTGTATTCCGTATTCATTTGATGTCAATAATTTCAACGTTTTTAAAGTTTAAGTCATGCTGTAAGTGTATCCCTGTAAAGGCCGGTTAGCAGGGATGGTGAACAGGCATCAGGTTGCTTGCAGAGCCTACAATTCCACCACTCAGCACCACCACCTTTGTTTTTATAACTTGTGCATGCCCATCCCAGTTTGGGATTAATACCCATTTATTTATAGCTGAATGAAGTTTATCTGGGAGTTTGTCTGGCCCTTTAGAGGGGCCACATGGAAGTTAAAAGCTGCACTGTCAGAGAACTTTCAGCCTGTGTGCATGCAATACTGGAAAGCATGACTGTTTGAAATATCGCACACCTGGGAGTTATTTCTGCTGCCTAATGCCAGCGGATGTTACACATACCTAAAAGGCATCCAGAAATGCTGGCAAAAGGTATAACTTCTATATGGACTCTTTCAGAGTTTGTGAACTTTTTGTTAGGAAGAGTCTGCCTCACTATTACCAACCCAGAACACAGTTCACTGGAAAAAGGATGCATTTTGGATAAGTTTCATACCACTACTCTCCATGTGGGACATCATTCCCTGAAAGTCCAGGGCTCTCATCTTACCATTCCATGTCTAGATGGGGGAGTGGCCTGCTATACACCCTCTCCTCCAGTGCTGTCAAGGTGCACTGTCATTCAGGGCTACCTGGCCCTCTTGGCTATGATTAAGGTAGGGGAAAGGGAAGTCACCTCCTGTTCCCTGAGGTGCATTGGGAGGAATCTTATAGACAGAGGTATGGGTTGACATTGGGAGGGTCAGATTTACCCTTCACAGATCAGCTCTGAGAGCTGTTTTGTGGCTCGGAGCAGCAGAAGCTCATTACCCTAAACAGGGGTTACTTTGGCACCTGCGTAACCGGTCAGATCCCAAGTAGAGATTACTATCCACTTTGAGCTCAGACTGATTTGAGAGAGATCACCATCAGGAGTTAGAAGTTATTTCAGACATACAAAGATGGTCCCCTGTGGAGGTTACACCTAGCCCTGGTCTACACTAGGAGTTGAGGTTGAATTTAGCAGCGTTAAATCGATTTAACCCTGCACCCGTCCACATGACGAAGCCCTTTTTTCCGACTTAAAATCGATTTCCTTACTCCACCCCCGACAAGGGGATTAGCGCCGAAATCGGCCTTGCTGGGTCGAATTTGGGGTACTGTGGACGCAATTAGACGGTATTGGCCTCCGGGAGCTCCATTGTGACTGCTCTGGACAGCGCTCTCAACTCAGATGCACTGGCCAGATAGATAGGAAAGGGCCCGCGAACTTTTGAATTTCAATTTCCTGCTTGGCCAGCATGGCAAGCTGCAGGTGAGTGCAGAGCTCACCAGCAGAGGTGACCATGCACAGCTCATCAGCAGAAGTGACCATGATGGAGTCCCAGAATCGAAAAGAGCTCCAGCATGGACTGAACGGGAGGTACGGGATCTGATCACTGTATGGGGAGAGGAATCCGTGCTATTAGAACTCCGTTCCAGTTTTCGAAATGCCAAAACATTTGTCAAAATCTCCCAGGGCATGAAGGACAGATGCCATAACAGGGACCCGAAGCAGTGCCGCGTGAAACTTAAGGAGCTGAGGCAAGCCTACCAGAAAACCAGAGAGGCAAACAGCTGCTCTGGGTCAGAGCCCCAAACATGCCGCTTCTATGATGAGCTGCATGTCATTTTAGGGGGTTCAGCCACCACTACCCCAGTTGTGTTGTTTGACTCCTTCAATGGAGATGGAGGCAACACGGAATCAGGTTTTGGGGACGAAGAAGAAGAAGAAGATGATGAAGTTGTAGATAGCTCACAGCAAGCAAGCAGAGAAACCAGTTTTCCCGAAGCTGGGAACTGTTTCTCACCCTGGACCTGGAGCCAGTACCCCCCGAACCCACCCAAGGCTGCCTCCCGGACACGCCAGGCAGAGAAGGGACCTCTGGTGAGTGTACCTTTTAAAATACTATACATGGTTTAAAAGCAAACATGTTTAATGATTAATTTGCCCTGGCATTTGCGGCTCTCCTGGATGTACTCCCAAAGCCTTTGCAAACGATTTCTGGGGAGGGCAGCCTTATTCCGTCCACCATGGTAGGACACTTTACCACACCAGGCCAGTAGCACGTACTCGGGAATCATTGTAGAACAAAGCATTGCAGTGTATGTTTGCTGGCATTCAAACAACATCCGTTCTTTATCTCTCTGTTATCCTCAGGAGCGTGATATCATTCATGGTTACATGGTTAAAATAGGGTGCTTTTCTTAAGGGGACATTCAGAGGTGCCCGTTCCTGCTGGGCTGTTTGCCTGTGGCTGAACAGAAATGTTCCCCGCTGTTAGCCACAGGGAAGGGTGAGGGGCTAGCCATGTGGTGGGGGGAGGCAAAATGCGACCTTGAAACGAAAGCACATGTGCTATGTATGTAATGTTAACAGCAAGGCTTACCGTGAAAGAGTGTAGCCATTGTTCTAGAAAATGTGTCTTTTTAAATACCACTGTCCCTTTTTTTTCCCTTCACCAGCTGCATGTGTTTCAAGGATCACAGGATCTTCTCCTTCCCAGAGGCTAGTGAAGATTAGAAGGCGAAAAAAAGGCTCTTGCGATGAAATGTTCTCTGAGCTCATGCTGTCCTCCCACACTGACAAAGCACAGATGAATGCGTGGAGGCAGACAATGTCAGAGTGCAGGAAAGCACAAAATGACCGGGAGAAGAGGTGGCGGGCTGACGAGAGGGCTAAAGCTGAAAGGTGGCGGCAGCATGATGAGAGGAGGCAGGATTCAATGCTGAGGCTGCTGGAGGATCAAACTAATATGCTCCAGAGTATGGTTGAGCTGCAGGAAAGGCAGCTGGAGCACAGACCGCTGCTACAGCCCCTGTGTAACCAACCACCCTCCTCCCCAAGTTCCATAGTCTCCTCACCCAGACGCCCAAGAACGCGGTGGGGGGACCTCCGGCCACCCAGCCACTCCACCCCAGAGGATTGCCCAAGCAACAGAAGGCTGGTATTCAATAAGTTTTAAAGTTTTAAACTTGTAAAGTGCTGTGTGGCCTTGTCTTTCCCTCCTCCACCACCCCTCCTGGTGCTTCTCTCCTCCATCACCCCTCCCGGGCTACCTTGGCAGTTATCCCCCTATTTGTGTGATGAATTAATAAAGAATGCATGAATGTGAAGCAACAATGATATTACTGCCTCAGCAAGCGGTGATCGAAGGGAGGAGGGGAGGGTGGTTAGCTTACAGGGAAGTAGAGTGAACCAAGGGGCTGGGGGTTTCATCATGGAGAAGCAAACAGAACTTTCACACCGTAGCCTGGCCAGTCATGAAACTGGTTTTCAAAGCTTCTCTGATGCACACCGCGTCCTCCTGTGCTCTTCTAACCGTCTTGGTGCCTGGCTGCACATAACCAGCAGCCAGGCGATTTGCCTCAACTTCCCACCCCGCCATAAATGTCTCCCCCTTATTCTCACAGAGATTGTGGAGCGCACAGCAAGCAGTAATAACAGTGGGAATATTGGTTTCGCTGAGGTCTAACAGAGTCAGTAAACTGTGCCAGCGCGCTTTTAAACGTCCAAATGCACATTCTACCACCATCCTACACTTGCTCAGCCTATAGTTGAACAGCTCCTGACTACTGTCCAGGCTGCCTGTGTACGGCTTCATGAGCCATGGCATTAAGGGGTAGGCTAGGTCCCTAAGGATAACTATAGGTATTTCAACATCCCCAATTGTTATTTTCTGGTCTGGGAATAAAGTCCCTTCCTGCAGCTTTTGAGACAGACCAGAGTCCCTGAAGATGCGAGCGTCATGTACCTTTCCCGGCCATCCCACGTTGATGTTGATGAAACGTCCCTTGTGATCCACCAGTGCTTGCAGCATTACTGAAAAGTACCCCTTGCGGTTTATGTACTCGCCGGCTTGGTGCTCCGGTGCCAAGATAGGGATATGGGTTCCGTCTATTGCCCCACCACAGTTAGGGAATCCCATTGCAGCAAAGCCATCCACTATGACCTGCACATTTCCCAGGGTCACTACCTTTGACATCAGCAGATCTTTGATTGCGTTGGGTACTTGCATCACAGCAGCCCCCACAGCAGATTTGCCCACTCCAAATTGATTCCCAACTCACCAGCAGCTGTCTGGCATTGCAAGCTTCCACAGGGCTATTGCCATTCGCTTCTCAACTGTGAGGGCTGCTCTCATCTTAGTATTCATGAGCTTCAGGGCAGGGGAAAGCAAGTCACAAAGTTCCATGAAAGTGCCCTTATGCATGTGAAAGTTTCGCAGGCACTGGGAATCGTCCCAGACCTGCAACACTATGCAGTCCCACCACTCTGTGCTTGTTTCCCGGGCCCAGAATCGGCGTTCCACGGCATGAACCTGCCCCATTAGCACCATGATGCCCACATTGCCAGGGCCTGTGCTTTGAGAGAAGTCTGTGTCCATGTCCTCATCACTCACGTCACCGCGCTGATATTGCCTACTCGCCCGGTTTCGCTTTGCCAGGTTCTGGTGCTGCATATACTGCTGGATAATGCGTGTGGTGTTTAATGTGCTCTTAATTGCACAAGTGATCTGAGTGGGCTCCATGCTTGCCATGGTATGGCAAGAAAAAAGGCACGGAACGATTGTCTGCCGTTGCTCTGACGGAGGGAGGGGCGACTGACGACATGGCTTACAGGGTTGGCTTACCGGGAATTAAAATTAACAAAGGGGGTGGCTTTACATCAAGGAGAAACCAAAACAACTGTCACACAGAATGGCCCCCTCAAGGATTGAACTCAAAACCCTGAGTTTAGCAGGCCAATGCTCAACCCACTAAGCTATCCCTCCCTCTGGTATTTCAGGCAGGACTTCACGGAGGGAGGGAGGGAGAGAGAGAGGGGGGAGCAAATGAATACAAAACAGATCTGGTCTATTTCTTGTTTAGATCCACTCCATCTATCTTTTACATCTTTGGCTGGCAGCAGACGGTGCAGAAGGACTGCAAGCCATCCACATCTCCTGGCTGCTTGCCAGAAGATGGTGCAATAGGACTGCTAGCCATCCACATCTCCTGCCTGCTCACCATAAGATGGTACAATAGTACTGCCTGCAGGACTAAAGAGAATGACCTGGTCGAGTCACTCCTAATTTAGTCCCTGCACCCATATCTGCCCAGGCGCTCCTGACTGACCTTACCGAGGCGGCCAGGAGCACCTCGGACATGATGAGGATGGTTTTCAGGCCTATTGTACCGTCTGCTGCCATAAGGCAATGGGTTGCTGCTGCTGTGTACCAATGCAGTACCGCGTCTGCCAGCACCCAGGAGACATACGGTGACAGTGAGCTGAGCACGCTCCATGCTTGCCTTGGTATGGCGTCTGCACAGGTAACTCAGGAAAAAAGGCGCAAAACGATTGTCTGCCATTGCTTTCACAGAGGGAGGGAGGGCCTGATGACATGTACCCAGAACCGCCCACGACAACGTTTTTTGCCCCATCAGGCACTGGGATCTCAACCCAGAATTCCAATGGGCAGCGGAGACTGCAGGAACTGTGGGATAGCTACCCACAGTGCAACACTCCGGAAGTCAACGCTAGCCTCGGTACTGTGGAAGCACTCCACCGAGTTAATGCACTTAATGCACTTAGAGCATTTTGTGTGGGGGGGACACACAATCGACTATATAAAAACGATTTCTAAAAAACCAACTTCTATAAATTCGACCTAATTTCGTAGTGTAGACATACCCTTAGGAATGTAAAAGGTTAACCAGTAAGCATTAGGCTTACCATTAACTGGACCTTAACTATTTACCCTGGCCGTGTTGGGCCGGTGGGCCAGAGGGACCCCAGCCCCGGCAGGCTGGAGCGGCCCCGGGAGCAGCGAGCAGGCCAGTGGGATCCCAGCCCCAGCCGCCCCGCCGGAGCGACCTTGGTTAACGGTTAACCAGTTAAATGGTATAATTTTAATAATTTAACTGGTTAACTTTTTAAATTGATATTTACATCCCTAGGGAGTTAAAAGCTATAAGCCTCTCACATGATTGGCAAGAAAGTGCATCCTTTCCTTTCAGATGTAAGGCCTCACTATGCCTAACCATACCTTTATCAACTCAAGATTGGACTATTACAACATGGTCTGCACAGACTACACGTTCATACCATCCCAAAGCCACAGCTATTGCCAGACAAGGCAGCCCACCTACAGAGCAGCTTTCCACACACAGCATATTACATCTGTGCCATGTGATCTTCATGGGCTACACACTGACTTCTGGATGAAGTTTAAGGCGTTGATTACACCATGCCTACCCCATATTATCTGAGCTCCTCCCAGAAAGCTAACGGTATGTCTACACTTGCAGAGTTTTTGCGCTATAAGTTACACCAGTGACAGGGAATGAGTGAAAGTAAAGCACTGGTTTGTGTACTCCCTTAATTCCTGAGGTGTCAGACAGTGTTTACATTAGCAGCACTTCCATCACTGCGCTCTAGGGCAGCTATCCCACAGTGCAGCTCTCTCCAGTTTCATGATGGGTCTTGTGGGAAGGGGAGAGGGGGAGGTGATGGGGGCATCCTGGGTTCCTGCACAGTCTCCTCTCTCCAAACACTGATAAGCTCCAGTAGCTCAGCATTGCTCCATGCAGGGGTTCGTTTGCTCCATGGAGCAGGCATTGTCACCGGGCCAGATAAGTGAGTACTTGCCAAGAAAACAGGAAGGGGAGTTTCAAACTTCCTGGGGGCTTTACAGGGGGAGGAGTGGATGTCTGTTTACCTGGCATTGGAGCAGCAGAGCTGCTGGCTAGAGTGGTCACCTAGGCATTGTGGGATATCCTCCAGAAGCTAAAAGCTGTGTAAACAGGAAGAATGTGTCTTCACTTGCACATCACCTCAAAAGCATCACCAGTAAGAGCTGTACGCTTCTCGTGGAGGTGGTTTTCTTTTTGTGGTGTAACAACTTAGTTTCACTGCAAAAAGTCATTGGCAAGTGTAGACACTTCCATAGTTTTTGTACAAAAAAGGGACTTTTTCTGCTTTAAATGGCAAGTGTAGACATGCCCTAAGTAAGCATCTATATGTTCTACAAACAATGCCTATGGACCCTGTATGCTCCATAACAGTAAATGTGGAGCTTGCCAGATCATTCTGGCACCTTGGTTAAGTGCTGGAGGGGACAAAACGAAAATTAATTTTGGAGACAAAAGGAAAACAGATGTAACACTGGCAAACTGTCTGTCTTCTTCTGCTTATAATGTGAGAAATCTGTCCCTATTTTGTTGAATTTAGTTACCTGTTTTCACAGTCTGCAAATCAGGCAACTCATTGTTTTCCAAGTTATTTACATACACATTAAGTAGATGTAGTGCTAGCAATGATCCCTGGGGTATGCCACTACACCCAGCACACTACTTCACTGGGCCAACGTCACAAACTTTTATTATTCCTTCAACAATATGACCATCAGCATAAGACGACTCAAGTGCAAGTGTTCTATTTTCAAATCCAGATCATGGTCTGATGGCAGAGAGGTTCCCAACTTCCCCCTTTGAATACGGACTGAGCAGATTGCATGGAGTTCTCTTTTACGCAAGAATGTACAAGACTGAATTAAGATTTTCTGTATTAATGCTCTCCTTTATGACAAGCTAGTCCAAAAAGTTAAATGTAAGATGAAGTTTAACTCCAAAGAAGTATCAACTCACATGATCAAGGCTTCCCATTCAAAGAAGTTTTCTTCATTCATAGGCCCTATTTAAAGAAAAAAAAAAAAAAAAGATACATCATTGCTTTACGAACAACAGTCAATGACACATACCTACATAACATGAGTTCTATATAGCTCCTTACCTGCTACTATTCCTTCTGGTGGATTCAGGGTTAACTCTAAAATTCAGAATTAAAAGAAGATTGTTATTGATACAGTAGTTTCTTTATATTACTTAAAATTCAAAGAATAAGACATTTAACCTATCAATTGGATTGCTGTAGCTCAGCATGCTAATTCCTGACAAGCAGCAACAGCCGATCAGATATCAGGAAAAACTTGGGAATGTTCTGATTCCTCCTACTGGTTGTCTACTCTCCTCATCGGTTGAGTCTTCCAGAGAAGAAACACCAACACATCAAGCTCACAGAATGAAACCACTTCATGAACTAACACAATCACTGACTTGCTAGCCAACCTGGCTTTAAAAACCTTTCCTGAAACCCAATACACAACAATTTGAACTTTAAGGGGAAAAACCACTGTTCCACCCAAACACAGAAAACATGCACGCTTTTTCAGGGTGGGATATTCTGAATTAGCACACAGAGTTATCAAAGTTCAATGAACAGGGAAAGACTTTACTCCCATGGCCTCACTGCATTAATTCAAAACTGATGACATCTTCACCCCAAACACAAGCCAGAATACAGCGAGGAGGAGGAACGGACGCAGAAAGATTTGATGGGAATAGTTGCATACTGTACTGCAGCTGCTGAGGACTACATCCTATCTGTACAATTTAAGAAATGTGAGAAAAGAACCACAGAACAGCCTTGAACAACTGGCTGACTAGTCAAGCAGTCTTTCCTGTCTCCAGACAGTCACAGCCTGACTAAAGCAAACCTTTACCTCGTCACGACACAGTTCATCTGCAGCTTCATAGACAGCTGACATTCCTGATTCACCAAGCTATAGTAGACTTAAATCCATGGCCCCCTGATTTCAGACTCTCCCATAAGATGAGCATCCTGAGGCAAGAACTCCATGCATCCGATGAAGTGAGCTGTAGCTCACAAAAGCTTATGCTCAAATAAATTGGTTAGTCTCTAAGGTGCCACAAGTACTCCTTTTCTTTTTGCGAATACAGACTAACACGGCTGCTACTCTGAAAGATGTCCTACTGTAGTAATCACTTAGAAAGTCTCCAATATCTAGAGGATGTGAGAGCAATTTAACTAATTTCTGATCAGAATAAAAACTTCGTAGCGAGCTACCCTGATTTGAGTTGAAAAGCTTAGGTATACCCTGAAACACAGTCTTTTGAATTATTTTAGCCCTGTGGAACACTTGGAAGAGGAATTTACAAAAGAGGCTCTCTAGCCTGCCAGCTCTCTGCGTAAAAAACAATACAAGGAAAGCTATTAAGGAATAGGATTCAAAGGGGAAGAGTCAAGCCAAGGGGTTCAAAGAATTATTTCTCTTTGTCTTGCCAAGTACAGTTCAATGTCAAGTTAGTAAATGACATCACCAATGTATGGTATTATACACAGCCTGTGGAAGCTCTGAGCCTATCAACTCAACATCAGAATACTTTTGATATTTCCCACAATTACATGCACCCTTCTAGGCTGGATTTTTCACTTCTGAAAGGGAGAACAGTGTTCAGATCTCAGACTCTGTGCTGAGAGAACAGCGAATGAGACTTCTGTTGCTCAGTCAGGGCCTAGTTAGGAGTTAATAGCTATGAAAGGAGTTGTGAAGGATGCACTGTATAGCCCTCCTACCCCAAAGAAAACCATACCAACACAAGGTACTGGGGACAGTGAGGGTGAAATCCTATGGGACAAAATAAGGTATTTGTGAAGATGCAGACTCAACCCTTCACCTCACCTGGCTAGGGTCTGTCCTTCCCCTTCTCAACAGAAATGGGTGCGCATCACATTAGGGGAGCAAGCACAAGGCAGCTGTGTGGGGTTAGGCCTATCTAGTCCTGAGAGAGGAAAGCTGCAGGATCTTGAACTCACATCATTCTGATAGCCATTTTATGCTTGGATTATTTTGCGGGGAGAGGGTACCCCTCTTTTGCACTTCCAGGATTCTCTCACACTGCTAGAGTTTATACAATTTAAAGGCCATTTGGGAATCCCAGCTTTCAAATGCTATACAGCATTCATCTCAAGCAAATATCATATTGCCTGTATATAAATCCATGGTATGCCCACATCTTGAATGCAGATCTGGTTGCCCCATCTCAAAAAAATTGGAAAAGGTACAGAAAAGGGCAAACAAACATGATTAGGGGTATAGAACAGCTTCCATATGAGGAGAGATTAATAAGACAGGGACTTTTCAGCTTGGAAAAGAGATGACTAAGGGGGGATATGATAGAGGTCTATAAAATTATGACGGGTGTGAAGAAAGTAAATAAGGAAGTGCTATTTACTCCTTCTCATAATACAAGAACTAGGGGGTCACCAAATGAAATTAATAGGCAGCAGGTTTAAAACAAACAAAGAAGTATTTCTTCACACAACTCACTGTTAACCTATGGAACTCTTTGCCAGAGGATGTTGTGAAGGACAGACTATAACAGGGTTCAAAAAAGAACTAGATAAGTTCATGGAGCATAGGTCCATCAATGGCTATTAGCCAGGATGGACAGGCATGGTGTTCCTAGCCTGTTTGCCAGAAACTGGGAATGGTTGATAGAAGAAGGATCACTTGATGATTACCTGTGCTGTTAATTCCCTCTGAAGTACCTGGCATTGGCCACTGACAGAAGACAGGATACTGGGCTAGATGGACCCCTGGGCTGACCCAGTATGGCTGTTTTTATGTTAGCTTGTGAAGCATTAGCTGTTAAAATTACATCAGAACTGAAGTGGACTAAAAAACAAGATTGCAATCAACATTACATGATTTTAAAAGGACACAGCTTGAACAAGATCCCAAATGCAGGTTTTGTAAAAACACAAGCCCATGATCTTTTATTGTATCTTATCACTAGCCACTGCAGCCAGAGGCAGAATGATCCATAACCCATTACTAATCCCTGGAGCCATTTACGCACTCTTAAATTTTGTTTGTGTTAAGAGTTCAGATTTTCTAATTTGTTTTTAAGCTTAGAATGAAATAACCACCCCATTTAAAAGATCTATTCATATGCAAATACAGTGTCTCCCCTGAACATTTCTGGTACACACAATGACCACTAATGCATGTTGCGGATGCCCAAGTTTTTAGAAAAGGTTTCATAGATTCATAGATATTAAGGTCAGAAGGGACCATTATGATCATCTAGTCTGACCTCCTGCACAACACAGGCCACAGAATCTCACCCACCCACTCCTGTGAAAACCTCTCACCTATGTCTGAGCTACTGAAGTTCTCATATCGTGGTTTAAAGACTTCAAGGAGCAGAGAATCCTCCAGCAAGTGACCCGTGCCCCATGCTACAGAGGAAGCTGAAAAACCTCCAGGGCCTCTTCCAATCTGCCCTGGAGGAAAATTCAATCTGCCCTGGAGGACTATTGTTGTTATAGCAACAGTCACTAATGTCATACTCATTGTGAGTCACTGATGTATGATCACTCAGGATGAAACTGTCCATAGAAAGAGTTATAGAGATATCATGCAGTGACTACAACCAGACAGTCTCTTCATGGACAGTTAAACTTCTCTGCAGTTCCTTTGTCATGCAGAGCAGCTGCCCATAGTGGTCCTACAAGCACCCCCTGCAGTTTCCCTCCAAATTCTCCAGAATAATCCAGTTAAAACCAAAGTCTTTGAAACTATATTCCCCTTCTCCTGGGAACTAATTTATTCAATATCATTCAGCCCCCACAAAAGCTTCTTTCTGCTTCCCCCTCAGGTTTAGGGTCATTTTGTTAGGTATAAAATAGTTATGGTCAAATAAACTGACTTCACTATAGCGAGTGTACAAACATACCAAGAATCTGCATTTTAATCAACCCTGATTATGTTCTCAAATGATCTGCTGAACAATACACCTTCTGAAAACTTTATTAAACATTTATCAATTAATTTGAAAGTATGCAAAACTATTAAAGACAGATTACCTGAGAAATACATCTTTTCCCCTTAGTGCAGGCAAATGATAGGACTCTGGCCTGAGATTCAGGAAACCCAATTCTATTTCCCACTCTGCCATTTCCCTATTGTTGTATTCAGTGTTGTTGTAGCCCTGTTGTGTGACTTTGGGCAAGTCACTCCCTCCATCGGTCAGTTTCCCCATATGTAAAACAGGGACAATGACACTTACTTTCCTTTGCAAAGTACTGAGACCTATGGATGAAGATACTTAGCCCTGGTCTACACTACAAGTTTAGGTTGAATTTAGCAGCATTAATTTGATTTAACCCTGCATCTGTCCACATGACAAAGCCATTTTTGCAGACTTAAAGGGCTCTTAAAATCTATTTCTGTACTCCTCGCCAAGGAGGGGATGAGCGCTGAAATCGACATTGCCGGGTCGAATTTGGGGTAGTGTGGACGCAATTCAACGGAATTGGCCTCTGGGAGCTATCCCAGAGTGCTCCACTCTGGACAGCACTTCAAACTCAGATGCACTTGGCAGGTACACAGGAAAACACCGGGAACTTTTGAATTTCATGTCCTGTTTGGCCAGGGTGGTGAGCTCATCAGCACAGGTGACCATGCAGTCCCAGAATCGAAAAAGAGCTCCAGCATGGATCGAACGGGAGGTACTGGATCTGATCACTGTATGGGGAGATGAATCCATGCTATCAGAACTCCGTTCCAAAAGGTGAAATACCAATATATTTGAAAAAAATCTCCAAGCGCATGATGGACAGAGGCTATAACAGGGATCTGCAGCAGTGCCACGTGAAAATTAAGGCGCTCAGGCAAGCCCACCAAAAAACCAGAGGCACAAACGGTTGCTTCAGGTCAGAGCCCCAGACATACCACTTCTGTGATGAGCTGCATGCAATTCTAAGGGGTGCAAGGGGGGGAGTCTCACACAACAGGGATGGGGATTTTGGGGAGGAGGAGGATAGCGCACAACAGGCAAGCGGAGAAACCATTCTCCCCAACAGCCAAGAATTGTTTATCACCCTGGAGCCAATACCCTCCCAACCTGGGCTCCCGGAGCATGAAGCTGGAGAAGGCACTTCTGGTGAGTGTACCTTTGTAAATATAACACATGGTTTAAAAGCAAGCGTGTTTAATGATTAATTCACCCTGAAGACTTGGGATGCATTCACGGCCAGTACAGCTAACTGGAAAAGTTTGTTAACGTGTCTGGGGATGGAGCGGAAATCTTCCAGGGACATTATTAAGGGGACATTCAGAGGTGGCCGTTCCTGCTGCGCTGTTTGCCTGTGGCTGAAATCATCCCCGCTTTTAGCCACGCGCTGGGGGGAGGCCACTTACGCTGAGCTGTTCGCATTTGGCTGGCAGGGATCTTCTCTGATACTAGTCATGCGGTGGGAGGAGGGGTGAAGCGATCATTCTAGAGAATTGGAGGGGGGGGGGAGCGGTTAGTTGTGTTTGTGCTGCACGTTAAACCGCAGTCCCTCCTTTTAAATGGACAACCCAATGGGTGCTTGGTATGGGAAAGGACAGTGCTGCTGTTTGAGACCATTCCCACATGTTATGAAGGCTGAAGAAGCCGAAAGACTGTGGCTTACCATGGCTGCCTGCAAGCCGAATTCTGTTGCCCAGCCCTGTGTGTGTGAGATCTCTCACACCAAACCGGCAGGCCCTCAATATAAGAGGCAAAATGCGACCTTGTACCGAAAACACATATACTACGTAATGTTAACAGCTTGGTTCACCATGAAAGAGTCTACTCATTGATCTCTAAAATGTCTTTTTAAATACTACTCTCCCTTTTTTTCCCTCCCGCAGCTGCAAATGTTTCAACACTCCCCCAATCATCTCCGTCCCAGAGGCTAGAGCAGATAAGAAGGTGAAAAAAAAGCACTCGCGATGAAATGTTCTCTGAGCTCATGCTGTCCTCCCACACAGAAAAGCTCAGCAGAATGTGTGAAGGCAAACAATAGCAGAGTCCAGGAAAGCATAAAATGAACGCGAGGACAGGAGGGACGAGTAAGATGAGAGGTGGCGGCAGCATGATGACATGAGGCAGGATGCAATGTTGAGGCTACTGGGGAATCAAACGGATATGATCTGGCGTCTGGTGGAGCTGCAGGAAAGGCAGCAGGATCACAGACCGCCGCTGCAGCCCCTGTGTAACCGCCCGCCCTCCTCCCCAAGTTCCATAACCTCCTCACCCAGAAGCCCAAGAACCGGGGGGGGGGGGCCTCCAGGCACCCAACCACTCCACCCTAGAGGACTGCCTAAGCAACAGAAGGCTGGCATTCAATAAGTTTTGAAGTGCAGTGTGGCCTTGTCCTTCCCTCCTCCCCTCATCCACAACCCCACCTGGTGCTTCCCTCCTACCCCACCACTCCCAGGCTACCTTGGCAGTTATCCCCCTATTTGTGTGATGAATTAATAAAGAATGCATGATTTTGAAACAACAATGACTTTACTGCTTCTGCAAGCGGTGATCGAAGGGGGGAGGGCAGGTGGCTTACAGGAAAGTAGAGTGAACCAAGTGGGCGGGTTTTCATAAAGGAGAAACAAACAGAACTGTCACACCGTAGCCTGGCCAGTCATGAAACTGGTTTTCAAAGGTTCTCTGATGCGCAGCGCACCCTGCTTTGCTCTTCTAATCGCCCTCATGTCTGGATGCGCATAATCAGGGGCCAGGTGATTTGCCTCAACCTCTCACCCCGCCATAAATGTCTCCCACTTACTCTCACAGAGATTGTAGAGCACACAGCAAGCAGCAATAACAATGAGAATATTGGTTTTGCTGAGGTCTAACCGAGTCAGTAAACTGCGCCAGCGCGCTTTTAAACGTCCAAATGCACATTCTACCACCATTCTGCACTTGCTCAGCCTATAGTTGAACAGCTCCTTACTACTGTCCACGGTGCCTGTGTATGGCTTCATGAGGCAGGGCATTAAGGGGAAGGCTGGGTCCCCAAGGATAAACTATAGGCATTTCAACATCTCCAACAGTTATCTTCTGGTCTGGGAAGTAAGTCCCTTCTTGCAGCTTTTCAAACAGACCAGAGTTCCTGAAGATGCGAGCATCATGTACCTTTCCCGGCCATCGCACGTTGATGTCGGTGAAACGTCCCTTGTGATCCACAAGTGCTTGCAGCACCATTGAAAAGTACCCCTTGCAGTTTACATTCTGGCTGCCAAGGTGGTCCAGTCCCAAGATGGGGATATGCATTCCGTCTATCACCCCACCACAGTTAGGGAATCCCATTGCAGCAAAACTATCCACTATGACCTGCACATTTCCCAGAGTCACTACCCCTGATAGCAGCAGCTCAGTGATTGTGTCGGCTACTTGGATCACAGCAGCCCCCACAGTAGATTTGCCCACTCCAAATTGATTCCCGACTGACCGGTAGCTGTCTGGCATTGCAAGCTTCCACAGGGCTATCGCCACTCGCTTGTGAACTGTGAGGGCTGCTCTCATCTTGGTATTCTTGCACTTCAAGGGCAGGGAAAGCAAGTCAAAGTTCCATGAAAGTGCCCTTACGCATGCGAAAATTTCGCAGCCACTGGGAATCATCCCAGACCTGCAACACTATGCGGTCCCACCAGTCTGTGGTTTTTTCCCGGGCCCAGAATCGGCGTACCATAGCATGAGCCTGCCCCATTGCCACCAGGATGTCCAAACTGCCGGGGCCCGTACTTTGAGAGAAGTCTGTGTCCATGTCCTCATCACTCTTGTCACCACGCTGCCACCGCCTCCTCGCCTGCTTTTGCAGGTTCTGGTTCTGCACATACCGCAGGATAAAGCACGACGTGTTTAAATCCTCATAACAGCCACAGTGATCTGAGTGGGCTCCATGCTTTCCATGGTATGGCGTCTGCAGGAGAGCAGAGTTGCAGCAGAAGCGGTGGCTGACGACAGATGCCACGAGAATAGATATTTACAGAGAACGATGAGATGACCTGCGAGGTGGATTCATGAGAGCAGGAGAGCAAAGTTGCAGCGGAAGAGGTGGAGGATGAAGGTTAACACCACACACATTTCCCGAGGAAGAACACACGTACCCGGGAGCCCATGACAGACAACATGGAGAAATTCACTATTGAGACAATAGCAGCAGAGCAGAGTTGCAGCGGAAGCGGTGGATGACGACGGTTAGCAGTCCTATTGCACCGTCTGCTGAAAGCAGTATGGTGTCCGCATGGAAAAAAGGTGTGAAACGATTGTCTGCCGTTGCTTTCATGAAGGGAGGGGCAACTGACAACATGTACCCAAAACCACCCGCAACAATGTTTTTGCCCCATCAGGCATTGGGAGCTTAACCCAGAATTTCAATGGGTGGCGGAGACTGCGGGAACTGTGGGATAGCTACCCACAGTACACCACTCTGTAAGTCGATGCTAGCCACGGTAGTGAGGACGCACTCCGCCGACTTAATGCGCTTAGTGTGGACATACGCAATCGACTGTATAAAACTGATTTATAAAAATCGACTTCTATAATATCAACTTAATTTCATAGTGTAGACATACCCTTAGCTGTTATATAGCAAATATTATTCATTATTATATAAGGTGGATAAAAAATAATTATTTTTTATTTAAATCAGATTTTTTTGATAAAATGCTTTTTGAGGGAAAAACCTATCTAAAGACAGTTTTAATTAAGATACATTATAGCTCAAAGATATCTCATCATGGAATAAGGATTAAAAATTCTAATTCTATAGTATGAGACAATATATTCATGTAACGTTTAAGGAAAGTTTTGTAAATGAGTTCCAATAGTTCATGTATTAGGGACCCAATTTTATAGGGTTCCTGGGGCTTCTGTATAGATTATTTAGGTTAATCTTTCCATATACCCAATGGGACTCAGTGCTCAGTCTAGAAGATACCATCAGAGACGCTTACTTGTGCAGTTGTCAAAGAAAAAAAAATCCCTATCATCCAGAAACAACCATAGATAAGTTTGTGATAAGAACCAGAAGATTACAAAAAGAGGTAACTGATGAAAAAAATGCCTGTTTTTTTTATGCAAGAAACTCTCCTTCCCGTATGATCAAGAACCCACACTTCATTAACATGGTTCAGTCATTAAGACCAGGATACAGTCCATCCAACAGAGCAGACGTCGCAGGCAAATTGCTGGATAAAGTGTATGAAAGAGAAATTGAGCAGTATGCAAAAGGTCTAGAGGGTAAAATTGTTAACCTGAGTCTTGATGGATGGAGCAATATCCACAATGATCCTGTTGTATGTGCTTGTCTGACAACAGAAGAAGGGAATGTCTTCCTTACAGAAACAACTGATACATCATAAATGATCTGGAGGATGGTGTGGATTGCACTCTCAGCAAATTTGCGGATGATACTAAACTGGGAGGAGTGGTAGATACGCTGGAGGGCAGGGATAGGATACAGAGGGACCTAGACAAATTGGAGGATTGGGCCAAAAGAAATCTGATGAGGTTCAATAAGGATAAGTGCAGGGTCCTGCACTTAGGACGGAAGAACCCAATGCACAGCTACAGACTAGGGACAGAATGGCTAGGCAGCAGTTCTGCAGAAAAGGACCTAGGGGTGACAGCGGACGAGAAGCTGGATATGAGTCAAAGGTGTGCCCTTGTTGCCAAGACGGCCAATGGCATTTTGGGATGTATAAGTAGGGGCACAGCGAGCAGATCGAGGGACGTGATCGTTCCCCTCTATTCGACATGAGGCCTCATCTGGAGTATTGTGTCCAGTTTTGGGCCCCACACTACAAGAAGGATGTGGATAAATTGGAGAGAATCCAGCGAAGGGCAACAAAAATGATTAGGGGTCTGGAACACATGAGTTATGAGGAGAGGATGAGGGAACTGGGATTGTTTAGTCTGCAGAAGAGAAGAATGAGGGGGGATTTGATAGCTACTTTCAACTACCTGAGAGGTGGTTCCAGAGAGGATGGTTCTAGACTATTCTCAGTGGTAGAAGAGGACAGGACAAGGAGTAATGGTCTCAAGTTGCAGTGGGGGAGGTTTAGGTTGGATATTAGGAAAAACTTTTCACTAGGAGGGTGGTGAAACACTGGAATGCGTTACCTAGGGAGGTGGTAGAATCTCCTTCCTTAGAAGTTTTTAAGGTCAGGCTTGACAAAGCCCTGGCTGGGATGATTTAATTGGGGATTGGTCCTGCTTTGAGCAGGGGGTTGGACTAGATGACCTCCTGAGGTCCCTTCCAACCCTGATATTCTATGATTCTATGATCAGGAAATGCATACGCTGCAGAATACTTACAAGTAGCAGCAGTAAAAGCTATAACAAACGCTGAAAAAAAAATTCAAATGTCTAGTATGCAGCTTGGTCACAGACAATATTGCAAATGTATACAAAGTGAGAAGACATTATTGTGAAGAGAGTCCCAAGACGATAATATACATTTGCAGTGCTCATTTGATGCACCTCCTAGCCAAAGACTTCAGTGTGCCAGCAATAAAGGCTAATGTTTTTGGCAAAATACTTCTGTAACAACCACTTTGCAGCAGCTGCTCTGAAAAAAGCGGAAGAACCAAGATAACTCTCCCACAAGGTGCGCGATGGAACTCAGTAGTGGACTATTTTGAGCACTATATCAAGAATTGGACTAATCTGATGACAGTTTGTGAACAAAATTGTAAAAAGATAGACGGCACTGTCACAGCCGAAGTTCCCAACATTGGGCTTAAGAGAAATGTTGAACACATGCTGAGTATCCTGAAGCCTATTTCTGTAGCCTTGAACAAAATGCATGGAAATAGCTGTTTTATTGCTGATGCTGTTGAAATTTGGAAAGAATTGAGTGAGATCTTAAAAAGAAAAATATGCAATGACAGAGTTAAATTACAAGCATTAAAAAAACGAATGGGACAAGCACTATCTCCAGCTCATTTTCTTGCAAATAGGGTCAAACCTTAACTACTGAAGAAGAGGAGTTGGCTATGACATGGACATCCAGCAATCATCTCTCCATAATGCCAACTATAATAAACTTCAGAGCTAAGGATGAACCATTCAAGAAATATATGTTTGCTGATGATGTTTTAAAGAAAGTCACACCAGTGAACTGGTGGAACTCACTTAAACACTTGGATTCAGAGACGGTTGAAGTGATAATCTCACTTGTAACAACAGTAGCTTCTTCTGCCTGTGTAGAAAAATATTTTCTTCCTTTGGACTAATTCATTCCAAACTGAGAAATCTTTTGGGACCTGAAAAAGCAGGAAAGCTTCCTCTCCAGATTATGAACAAACAGGAAAATGACGGTGAAGAGAACTGAGTTAGCTGCAGAAGCCAATATTTTAAGTTTCTCCTGTTGACCTGGCTGACAGTCGATTTAATTTTTTTTAAAAAATATTTCATTTAACTATTTTAGTTAAAAACAATTTTAACCAAAACAAACCTGATTTTAAAAAACGTGAATGTTTAAATTAAAATATTATATGTTTGCTGTTGAAGACAAAAAATCCAGAATACATAACATTGTTGTTTCAGTTAAACAAGCAATCTAAATGTCTCTCTGGTGATCTCCTAATATAGCATGGCAAGAAAATCCTCCAAATATTAATGATCAACTTATTGAATTGGAGATAGTTCACCTCCCAATGACTTCATAAATATCTGCTTCAATTACCTTTGATAAATGAGATAACCAAACAATCATTCATTTTCTGATATAGCTGTAAAACTAATCTGAAAAGTTCTCAAAATAAATCACTTAAAAAATGTATAGTGTGTACCTTCTAAAAATGACACCTACATCTATCTCCGAGTTGTGAAGCATATGTATTAAGGTTATAACAACTAACAAGAATGCACTTTTATGTAGAAATCCATGACTAAATCAAGTCTTCCTGACTCGTGATTGAAATGATTTCAATCAGTTTGATTTAAATCAAATCCACCCTGCTATTATAGCCTCTATTAGAGATGGTAGAAATATTCTCTGTCCTGAACTCACCCATCCTATTTATTACAGTTCCCTCGTGGTAAGTGAATTCATTATCATTACTTGGATAAGCTTAAGTGTTTTATGACGCAATTTCCTACATTTTTGAACACATTCTCTCTTGGGATTGAGTTTCAATAACTGACTAGGAAAAGCCCCAAATACTATGTTTAGGAAAGGAAGGGGCATTTTCAAAGCAGTGGTTTTGATGCTAACCATGTTAACCAGCTGCAGGGGCCTTGCCTAAATATTTATCTCTTTATTTAATGAGCAGCAGCAGCTAACCACAACCTGTCCAGCTGCAATGCTGGATTTTTCTTTTTGCTCCAGATGGAAACTTTCCAATTTTAAGAACAGACTGCAAGAGCATGCAAACTGAAATGAGGTTGGCTTATGTCCTGAAGCATAAAGGCTTATATCTCTTCTAATTGTTTTTTTAAATCCTGTCTAACGTAACCATAGATGTTCTCTGCCATATAAATGTCTAATTTTTTTCTTAATCCTACTAGGCCCTTGGCCTCCATTATATCTAGTGGTAATAAATTCCACAGGTTAAATGCCTCAATTTTTAAAAGGAAATACTTTCTTATATTAAACACGACTACTTTGCAGTTCTACGGTTCTAATGATATAAAAGAACCTCCATTTTACAGATGTGGAAATTCAGACACAGGAGTGTAAAGAGCTGCCTAAGATCAGATAGCACATTACTGGCAAAGCTGGGGATATGGCTATGCTACAAACACTACAGCAGCAGCGCCATAGTAGCACTGTAATGTAGACACTACAGAGATGGAAAGGATTCCTCTACCGCTGTAGTAAATCCACCTCTCCAAGAGCTGGTAGCTAGACTGACAGAAGAATTCCTACCAGTCTCTATGCCAAGGCTTAGATCGGCTTAATTACATCGCACATGACATGAGCAATGTAGTTAAACCGACCTTACTTTGTAGCATAGACCAGCCCCAGGAAGAGGATTCCAATCTACCAACTCTCACGTGCTTCAACCAAAAAAATGCTTTTCCTCAAAAATGACATTCAACCAATTTCAGATTTAACACAGCACAAAATCCAGGATATTTAGGCCAGGTCTACACTATAAAATTACACCTGTATAACTATATTGCTCAGAGGTGTAAAAAAATTCACACACACACCCCCCCCCCCGAGCAATTCAGTTATACCAACCTCACCCGTGGTGTAGATAGCACTATGTCGACAGGAAGGCTTACCTCAAAGACATAGCTGCTGCCTCTCGCAGAGGTGGGTTAACCACGCCAATGGGAGCAGCTCTCCTGTCAGCCTAGTAGTGTCTTAACTTCCTGAAATTTCTGACTTTAATGCCTGTCAGAGTTCTCTCCCCACTCTGAACTCTAGGGTACAGATGCGGGGACCCGCATGAAAGACCCCCTAAGCTTATTTCTACCAGCTTAGGTTAAAAACTTCCCCAAGGCATGAATTCTTCCTTGTCCTTGGACGGTATTGCTGCCATCACCAAGTGAGTTAGACAAAGAACCACTTGGAGTTCCTGTTTCCCCAAAATATCCCCCCCAAATCCCTTTACCCAATCAGATTCTTAAAAACAGAACTTTTTTATAAAGAAAAACAAGCACCTCTGTAAAATCAGGATGGAAGGTAATTTTACAGGGTAATACAATTTAAAACATAGAGGATTCCCCTCTAGGCAAAACTTTAAAGTTACAAGAAACAGGAATAAACCTTCCTCTTAGCATAGGGAAAATTCACAAGCTAAAACAAAAGATACTCTAATGCATTTCCTTGCTATTACTTACTATTTCTGTAATTTTCGATGTATCATTTAGTAGGAGCTGGATTAGTTGCTTGGTCTCTCTCTTTGTCTTCGAGAGAACAACAAAGAGCACAAACAAAAACCTATCTTCTTTCCCCATTGGTGCTTCTGGTCAGGTGCCAACTAGGTTAATGGAACTGATTAACCCTTTACAGGTAAAGGAGGGATTTTACGCTACCCTTAGCTGTATGTTTATGACAGTGCCCAACCACGGAACAAGCTGAAATTATTTGACTGGCACTAGCAGAATGGCCAGTCCAGAGTCTGAAGCACACAATGCCCATATGATTCAAGGAAGCAAACACTGACTGAGGGCATGGCTACACTTGCAGATGTAGAGTGCTTCGAGTTAAACCCGCCTTCGGAGAGCGCAGTAGGGAAAGCACTGCAGTCTGTCCACACTGACAGCTGCAAGCGCACTGGCATGGCCACATTTGTGGCACTTTCAGCGGCACTGGGAGCGGTGCATTATGGGCAGCTATCCCACAAAGCATCTCTTCCCATTCTGGCGCTGTGGCTTGTGGGAACAGGGTGGGGGGCGGGGCATTCTGGGTCCTGTCCCAACGCCCCATGATGCATCTGTTCGCATCCCAGCAATCCCTGTGCTTCCATCCATATTTGGCGCCATCTTTCAACGTTTTTTGTACTGCGCGCTCTGTCTTCCCTTTCGGGCTGCGGGAATGGAGCTCGAACTGCTGAGGAGTATGCTGATGAGTCTCGCCAGCACGTCACATTTGGCAGTCGAGTTATTCCTTATAATGCAAAGTGACAGTGAGGGCTCCGATGATGATATCGACTCGAGTAACGCATATAACACAAGCTTGCTTGTGGCATTCACGGACATGCTCACCACCATGGAATGTCGCTTCTGGGCTCGGGAAACAAGCACTGAGTGGTGGGATCACATCTTCATGCAAGTCTGGGATGACAAGTAGTGGCTGCAGAACTTTCGGATGAGAAAACCCAGTTTCATGGGACTGTGTGAAGAGCTCGCCCCCACCCTGCAGCGCAAGGACATGAGATTGAGAGCTGCCCTGACGGTGGAAAAGCACATGGCGATTGCAATCTGGAAGCTGGCAACTCCAGATAGCTACCGCCAACCAATTTGGAGTGGGGAAGTTGACCGGTGGAATCATGTTGATGCAAGTTTGCAGGGCCATTAATCACATCCTGCTCAGAAGAACGGTGACTCCGGGTAACTTGCATGACATTGTGGATGGCTTTGCACAAATGGGTTTCCCTAACTGCGGAGGAGCGATAGATGGCATACACATTCCAATTCTGGCACCAGCCCACCTAGCCTCCGAGTATGTTAATCGGAAGGGGTATTTCTCGATGGTTCTCCAGGCACTTGCGAATCACCGTGGGCTTTTCATTTACATTAACACAGGCTGGCCCGGAAAGGTGCATGACACAAGCATCTTTTGGAACACTGGCCTGTTCAGGAAGCTGCAAGCTGGGACTTTTTTCCCAGACCAGAAGATCACTGTAGGGGAAGTCGAAATGCCCATTGTGATCCTTGGAGACCCCGCTTACCCGTTAATGCCGTGGCTCATGAAACCCTACACAGGGAGCCTTGACAGCAGCAAGGAGAAGTTCAACAACAGCTGAGCAGGTGCAGAATGACGATGGAGTGTGCTTTTGGCCGTTTAAAGGACCACTGGAGCTCTCTGTACGGGAAGCTGGATCTGGCCGATGACAGTAGCCCCGCGGTTCTATCCACGTGCTGCACCCTCCATAACATTTGTGAAGGGAAGGGTGAATGATTCACTCAGGCATGGAACTCGGAGGTTCAAATCCTGGAAGCTGAATTTGAACAGCCAGAGAGCAGGACTATTAGAGAGGCCCAGCGTGGGGCTGCAAGGATTAGGGATGCCTTGAGGGAGCAATTTGAGGCTGAAAGCCACCAGTAATGTCTGGTGCCCTGAACGGGAGTGAAGTGCAGTGGTTCCAATGTTGGTAGGAATCTGTGTTTGCTACGCTGACTTGCAGAGCCTGTTTCTTTTCTGGGCTAAGGTATCTTTTACTTTATGCAATAATAAAGAATATTTTCAAAGCCAAAAAATCCATTTATTGAAAAGAAACAACTGCTTGTGAAACAGACAGGGCAAGGGGGTGGGGTGGGGAACGGTACAACCACAGATTTGCATCTGTCCTGTTATCATACTCAGCCTTCCTCTTTGAAGTACTGTGCAATGAGTGCTGCACTTCAGGATGGCTATACTGCATGGTGATGGGGGTTGAGTGCAGTGGGTAAGAGTCGTAGTTTTCAGGGCTGGGTGGTGAAGCTACAGGTGTTGGAGGCAGCTGGTGGCGGTAAGAACCCGGATGTTGGGGAATGTGGGTTGGAGGTGACATGAGGGCACAAAGGAAAGAGTTTTGGGACAAGGGCTGCGGGGGGGGGGGGGGGAGAGGAGAGAGAGTCCAGGCACGGTAGTGCTCCGCCTGCATGGCTACAAGCACCTGGATCGAGTCCGCTTGGCGCTCCATTATGCTTATCAGACGATCCGTGCTTTGCTGCCGGAGCACCGCGCTTTTGTGCCGGCAGTCCTCATTCTGCTGGCTGATCCTCCTTTCCCTGTCCCGCCACTCCTGCACTTTTTGATTTTCATTACTTGAATGCTGCATTACTTCATGCAACATGTCTTCCTTTCTTCTACGTTGGCTCTTTCTGATTCTTTGGAGTCTTTCGGCTGGTGATAACATGGACGGCTGAGATCTCAAGGTTGCATCTGCAAAGGCAAAATGCAACACTTAACGGAGGCAGCATTGTTCACACCAGACAGAGCAATGATTCCCTCATACTTAAGGGCAAGCACAGTCTACACAATTGCATAATTTGCCCGTCCTAAAGCGAGCGCACATAACCCACAGGAGCCCCAAAATGGTGAGTAAGCACAGGGTCAAGCGTGACTGATTGTTTCACGGCTGAATTGTCCTCTGGGTTTCTGTGCCTTGGGGAGAGCCAACAGCGGCAGGGGGCCCCTATACTGAACACTGCCCCCACATTTTCCACAGGAGTTCGTCCTGGATATCTCGCTGCTGAGGGTGACCTGGGAAGCAAGGGAGAGTCTTCTACTCCAATGCGGATTCCGCCCTGGCCCATATGCAGCTTGCCTGTGCGCAGCTATGGTCCCCCCGCCCCTCACGGCACAGTGGCGAGGACAAGTTAGCTTTACTGGGACAAGGAACACAGTGGCTCACCCGAGAAACCTGTGCAAGCACATTTCCCAAGTTCTGGATGAGATCTTTGAAGAGATCGTTGAGACAGATTACCAAGATGTGAGAGAGAGCACACCAAGGTCCTATTCCGCATCTAGGCATGCATGCAGCCCTAACCCTCCTCACCCCAAGAGCCCGCACCAAATAAATTCCTTCCCAAAATAAAAGCCGCTTACTGGGAACCTCCTCTGGTGTTTGTCCTTCCCCCGACACCAACTGCTGCGAGTGGCTACCTTCCTCCTGGCTTGAGAACAGCTTCTGGCTGCATGCATCTAGGGATTCCAGGGTGTCTTCCTCTGCCTCAGCACCCTCGCTCTGACTCTGCTGCTCCTCTTCCTCCTCCCACCTTGTTGAACTGGGCTCTGAAGTGTCCATGGTGGTACTCGGAGTGGAGGTGGGGTCAGCCCCAAGTATCACGTCCAGCTCTTTGTAGAAACGGCAGGTCGCAGGGGCAGCACCGGAGCGGCTGTTTGCCTTGTGCGCTTTGTGGTAGGCATTCCACAGCTCCTTCATTTTAATCCTGCACTGCAGTGCGTGCCAGTCGTGGCCCCTTTCCATCATGTCCCTTGATATCTGCCTGAAGGTATTGTAATTCCTACGGCTGGAGTGCAGCTGGGACTGGACAGCTTCCTCCACCCAAACACCGATTAGGTCCAGTACCTCGCCATTGCTCCATACTGGGGATCGTCTGGTGCATGGAGGCATGGTCATCTGGAAAGGTTCGCCGAGAGGATTCCACGCCTGGCTGAGCAAACAGGAAGGGGATTTTCAAAATTCCCAGAGAATTTAAAGGGTGGGTCTGACGGTTGGTCACCTGAGGGCAGGGCAGTAGAGTTCAAAGTAATGACCAGAGTGGCTAGGACAGGCACTGTGGGACACCTCTGGAGGCCGATCAGTGCGCACTAACAGACCAGGCCATCCACACTGGCGCCGTGGCGCTCCAGCGGGGGCACAACAAACGTTATTCCACTCACCGAGGTGGAGTACCAGGAACGGGCCAGCCGCAGAGTCAGAGCGCTCCATGTGCCTTCCAGTGTGGACGAGTATTGAGCTAGTGCGCCCGGGGCTCCTTTAATGTGCTGTAACTCACAAGTGTAGCCAAGCCCATAGTTTTCCAAAGCAGCGAAAGACATACACACAGGGCAAAAAAATTGTAACGGCTTAAACCAACTTGCAGAGAATAGAACAGGATCTCAGCTTCATTCAACGTACACTGTTAATGAGGCAGTGTTCTTTAGAAAACGTGCATCTTCCCAGTACGCATACATGCAGCTTTGCATAGAATATAGGTTTTTAAATATTTTACCTGCATACATAGAAAATTTGGAAACCCTCCTATCTGCCAAATAAAACTAAATGTTCACCAGAACTCAAAAAGGAACATTGCCATACAAAACTTTGAACTCTCTACCCCAGCCATTTTGTCAGTAGAGCTCTTTAAAAAATTGTTTCAAGAATTTAATTTACAACATATAAAAATGGGGAAAGTTTGCTGTTGTCATCTTTTACTTGCTCATTCAGAAATGGCAACCAATTTTTTTAATTAAACTATAAAAAAAATACACATACAGGCAGAGACCATTTCTGGAAAAATTTCAGCCCAACATATTGAAGTCCCTGAACATTATGAAAAACTGAAAACAAAGGATTATAATGCTCATGCAACCTTAAGTACAGATGTAAATAAAGCACCAGCTCGAGTATAACTGCACTATTCTAGCAGACAACTGACTAAACTAAAAAAAGGAATGATTTAACTTCTTTTACAAGACCAGAGATGCTGGAAGGGAAGTTACTACTTTACAAAAATCAGATTAAGGCCCCGATCCTACAAACACTTATGCACACATTTCACTACCCTATGACATGAATGGGACCACTCTCAGTAGTAAAGATAAGCATGCTGGTGTTTGAACTATCAAGGCCTAGATCTCAATACAAAAAAGTCAAGGGACTAAAACAAAATTAAAAATAATAATAAAAAAAATCAAAGAATTTCAGAGATAGTACACTAGAAAAAAAAACCAAGCCAAACGCCAAACAGGTATTTCTGTCATAATTAGGAACAAATTATTGGGAGGAGGGGAGAAATCAGATTAAAGTAGTGAGAAAAGTATATATTCATAAAAAGCTTTCCCCAGAGCAGTCTCTCTTAATTTCAGTTTACACACTAGTTAGCTAATAATCCACATCCAATAAAAGCAGAAAAGCACAATAAGGGGATCTAACTTTAAGATTATGAACAAACATTTACTATATTTTTACTTTTGAAAACTATTTTGGGCTAAAGAAAAATACTAGAGGACAGCTATAATTGGGTGTTCACTTGTACATCATTAGCATAAAACATCAGCAAAAGGCATGAAGAGTATTTATGGTCTAGATTTACCTCTGCTTTTTGGAACAAAAGCTTAACAAAAAAGAGGCTAGCTAGGAGAGTTACTGTCTGCATAAGCAGTTTAACTATGTTTGTTCAAATGTTAGAAGACAGATCAATTAATGGTCTACAAGGACTGACAATTACATGCCTCGAAGAGAAAACATATCAGACTTGCAGTTATAATTTTCCAAGAGGAACTTAGTTTTGATAATAAACTACATCACTTAGAACGTCGGGGAAGCTGGGATACACAGTGTGCCAAACTTTTCTGCTCGTATCTCCATAGGTGAAATCATTGCACAGTAAATTAATTGCTATAGATTACATTAATTGTTCACAAGACTACATTCAATTACAGTTCGGATGCCTCTTCTCAAGGAAGACTCAGAACTGGAATAGCATATGTTGCAGGTCATGACTGAGATGTACTGGCAGAGCTGTGCAAACAATACACAAAGAATGTTCTGATGTTATATGATTAAAATATGACCAGTGTGGCTACCATTGTTATATAAATACAGCAAATCTTATACAAAGTACCGTATATACTCGTTCATAAGCCAAATTTTTTTGGTAAAAAAGCGAAGCATTGAAGAGCAGGGTTGGCTTATCAATGGGTCTACATCAAAATTTGACAATTTTAAGCTCTATTGAATTGAATATCTAATATAATGTCATTTTGTTTACCTGGAGCTTTCGCAGACACGGAGCCCCTCAGCTCCCTTTGGCCACAGTTCGCCGTTCTCAGCCAATGGGAGATGAGGGAAGTGGCAGCCAGCATGTCCCTCGGCCCACGCTGCTTCCCGCAGCTCCCATTGGCTGGGAACAGCAAACTGCAGCCACTAGGAACTGAGGGGCTCCATGCCTGCAGATGCTCCAAGTAAACAAAATGTCCCGACCCACCAGCGACTTACCCATATGGGCCAGGAGCCAAAGTTTGCCAACCCCTGAAATACAGAGTTGGCTTATGAAAGGATCACACAGTTTTTGCCATTTTTACCTATCCATTTTGGGGGGTCGGCTTATAAACGAATGGACTAATGAACGAGTTTATACGGTAGGTCATGTAAGGTATCTATGGAAAAGTTATGATTTGCTGAATATGGTTCTCCTATTTGTATGCATATATTATTTTTGTATCTGAAGTTATGAATATTGACTATGTTCCTATATTTCAAATGTGTTTGCTCCTCATAGAAGAAATGGTTGTAGGGGATAATCCTGGTTCAAGTGATCACGAGCTAATTCAGTTCCAACTGAACGGAAGGATTAACAAAAATAAATCTGCTACTAGGGTTTTTGATTTCAAAAGGGCTGACTTTCAAAAATTAAGGAAATTAGTTAGGGAAAGGGATTGGACTGAAGAATTTATGGATTTAAAGGCAGAGGAGCCCTGGGATTACTTTAAATCAAAGCTGCAGAAGCTATCGGAAGCCTGCATCCCAAGAAAGGGGAAAAAATTCATAGGCAGGAGTTATAGACCAAGCTGGATGAGCAAGCATCTCAGAGAGGTGATTAAGAAAAAGCAGAAAGCATACCGGGAGTGGAAGACAGGAGAGATCAGCAAGGAAAGCTACCTTATTGAGGTCAGAACATGTAGGGATAAAGTGAGACAGGCTAAAAGTCAAGTAGAGTTGGACTTTGCAAAGGGAATTAAAACCAATAGTAAAAGGTTCTATAGTCATATAAATAAGAAGAAAACAAAGAAAGAAGAAGTGGGACCGCTAAACACTGAGGATGGAGTGGAGGTCAAGGATAATCTAGGCATGGCCCAATATCTAAACAAATACTTTGCCTCAGTCTTTAATAAGACTAAAGAGGATCTTAGGGATAATGGTAGCATGACAAATGGGAATGAGGATATGGAGGTAGATATTACCACATCTGAGGTAGAAAGCGAAACTCAAACAGCTTAATGGGACTAAATCAGGGGGCCCAGATAATCTTCATCCAAGAATATTAAAGGAATTGGCACATGAAATTGCAAGCCCATTAGCAAGAATTGTTAATGAATCTGTAAACTATGGGGTTGTACCGTATGATTGGAGAATTGCTAACATAGTTCCTATTTTTAAAAAAGGGGAAAAAAAGTGATCCGGGTAACTACAGGCCTGTTAGTTTGACATCTGTAGCAAGCAAGGTCTTGGAAAAATTTTGAAGGAGAAAGTAGTTAAGGACATTGAAGTCAATGGTAAATGGGACAAAATACAACATGGTTTTACAAAAGGTAGATCGTGCAAAACCAACCTGATCTCCTTCTTTGAGAAAGTAACAGATTTTTTAGACAAAGGAAAAACAGTGGATCCAATTTACCTAGATTTCAGTAAGGCATTTGATACCGTGCCATCTGGGGAATTATTAGTTAAATTGGAAAAGATGGGGATCAATAGGAAAATTGAAAGGTGGATAAGGAATTGGTTAACAGGGAGACTACAGCGGGTCCTACTGAAAGGTGAACTGTCAGGCTGGAGGGAGGTTACCAGTGGAGTTCCTCAGGGATCGGTTTTGGGACCAATCTTATTTAATCTTTTTATTACTGACCTCGGCACAAAAAGTGGGAGTGTGCTAATAAAGTTTGTGGATGATTCAAAGCTGGGAGGTATTGCCAATTTAGAGAAGGACCAGGATATCATATAGGAGGATCTGGATGACCTTGTAAACTGGAGTAATAGTAATAGGATGAAATTTAATAGTGAGAAGTGTAAGGTTATGCATTTAGGGATTAATAAGAATTTTAGTTATAAACTGGTGATGCATCAATTAGAAGTAATGGAGGAGGAGAAGGACCTTGGAGTATTGGTTAATCATAGGATGACTATGAGCTGCCAATGTGATATGGTCGTGAAAAAAGCTAATGCGGTCTTGGGATGCATCAGGCGAGGTATTTCCAGTAGAGATAAGGAGGTTTTCGTACCGTTATACAAGGCACTGGTGAGACTTCACCTGGAATACTGTGTGCAGTTCTGGTCTCCCATGTTTAAGAAGGATGAATTCAAACTGGAACAGGTACAGAGAAGGGCTACTAGGATGATCTGAGGAATGGAAAACTTGTCTTATGAAAGGAGACTCAAGGAGCTTGGCTTGTTTAGCCTAACTAAAAGAAGGTTGAGGGGAGATATGATTGCTCTCTATAAATATATCAGAGGGATAAATACCAGAGAGGGAGAGGAATTATTTAAGCTCAGTACCAATGTGGACACAAGAACAAATGGATATAAACTGGTCATTGGGAAGTTTAGACTTGAAATTAGATGAAGGATTCTAACCATCAGAGGAATGAAGTTTTGGAATAGCCTTCCAAGGGAAGCAGTGGGGGAAAAAGTTCTATCTGGCTTTAAGATTAAACTCGATAAGTTTATGGAGGAGATGGGATGATGGGATAACATAATTTTGGTAACTAATTGATCTTTAAATATTCATGGTAAATAGGCCTAATGGCCTGTGATGGGATGTTAGATGGGGTGGGATCTGAGTTACTACAGAAAATTCTTTCCTGGGTATCTGGCTGGTGAATCTTGCCCAGATGCTCAGGGTTTAGCTGATCGCCATATTTGGGGTTGGGAAGGAATTTTCCTCCAGGGCAGATTGGAAGAGGCCCTGGAAGTTTTTTGCCTTCCTCTGTAGCATGGGGTACGGGTCACTTGCTGGAGGATTCTCTGCTCCTTGAAGTCTTTAAACCAAGATTTGAGGACTTCAATAGCTCAGACATAGGTGAGAGGTTTTTCGCAGGAGTGGGTGGGTGAGATTCTGTGGCCTGCATTGTGCAAGAGGTCAGACTAGATGATCATAATGGTCCCTTCTGACCTTAGTATCTATGAATCTAAACACCCACAATGCAGTTTACATCAAGTCTAGCCAGCACATTGTGAATGGAGTTTGAGTGATTGCCCACCAACGAACACAACAGGCCACAGAAGAAGCCTATCCCCATCTAATGGACTTTCCTGAGGACCTTCTATCTAGTGTACGGGTAATGGCTGCTCTGACTCATGCAAGGGCAAGTGACTAGAGCAGGGGCGGGCAAGCTTTTTGGCCTGAGGGCCGCATCAGGTTTCTGAAATTGCATTGAGGGCCGGTTAGGAGAGGCTGTGCCTCCCCAAACAGACAGGCTCCCGCCCCCATCTGACCCCCTCTCCCGCTTCACACCCCCTGACAGCCCCCCCAGGACTCCAGCCCCATCTGCCCCCCCCCGTTCCCTGATGGCCCCCCTGTCCCATCCCCTGTCCCCCGCTCTCAGTCCCCTGACCGCCCCCGGACCTCCGGCCCCTAACTGCCCCCTGCCACCCCATCCAACCCCTCCTCCCATTCCTGACTGCCCCCCGGGACCCCTGCCCCATCCAACCACCCCTTCTCCTTGACTGCCCCCCACCATCCCATTCAACCCCCCTCTCTCCTTCCTAACTGCCCTCCCCAGGACCCCTGCCCAATCCCTGCCTCCTAACCAGCCCCCACCACCCCATCCAACTCCCCCCCTCCTTCCTGACTGCCACCCCTTGCCCCCATTCAACCCCTATTCCCCACCCTCTGACTGCCCCATCCCCTATCCACACTCCTGACCACCCCCTGAACTCCCCTGCCCTCTATCCAACCCCCACCGTTCCCTGCCCCCTTACCACGCTACCTGGAGCACCGGTGGCTGGCAGCACGGCTGCACCAGGACAGGCAGCCCCGCCACGCAGCACAGAGCATCAGGTCAGGCTGGACTCTGCAGCCCCACCGCCTACAACATTGTGCCGCATGGCGGCAGGGAAGGGGAGACAGCAAGGGAAGGGCTGGGAGCTAGCCTCCCAGGCCAGGAGCTCAGGGGCCAGGCAGGATGGTCCCGCGGGCCATAGTATGCCCACCTCTGGACTAGACCCTGTGGTACTAAACTTCATCTTGTGTTCCTGTATTTCTCCACAAACTATGCCAAGGCTTTGTTTGAGACAATGAAGTTTCCCCCCACATGGCAGAAGCTATAGAAGGCCCTGGAAACAGCTCCATTTTGCCTCTTTCCTGCTCTGATCTCTGAACTGGATTTATACTAATGGGAGCATTATAACCAAGGTACTGAGGACCTTCCAATTACTTGGGAACAACCAGAGACTTAACTAGTTAGCAGTTTATGCCATCACTGCTTTAAAGCTAATCCAATAATTTTGCAATTATTGTATTTATTTGATTCCTTTAACCAATTTTAACTCTCACCTCTTTCTTTTTATAAATAAAACCTTTAGATGTTAGATACTAAAGGATTGGCTGTGTGTATTTGGGTAAGATCTAAAATATCCATTAAATTGTTGGGTAATATGGCTGATCATATGGGATTGGTAGAACTTTGTATATGATGAACAAGATTTTCAGTAATCCTCATCATATTTGACTTGGCTGTCTGGGTGGAAGCCAAAGGCTGTATTGCTTTAAGGGAATTGCATTTTGGCTTCTGGGTAACCAGTAAGGTATTATAGAAGTGTTTTGTTGCTATCTTGGTGGAACTAAGTATTGAAATAACCACCAATCTGGGGGACTGCCGCACTATTCTTTGCAGTTTGCCCTAATTGAGCAACTGTAGCATGCCTACCCCTATTATGCCCAAGTCTTTTTAATGCTATTAAGTTCACATTTGCATGAACCAAAGTTCAGTTAGAAGTTTTAGACAACAGAAGCGCCCAAGTTTTTTAAATTAGGAGATCTACTTAAAAGGAGGAACATCTAAGCTCCCAAATGCAAGCAGGGACTAATCCTCCCCCGCTCCACCCGCCCAAGATCAGAAGCATATCTAATGCTTCTGAAGGGAACTTTGGTATCTAGGGCTCTCAATTTAACCACTATCAGATGCAACAAACTCAACAGAAGCACAAATAGACCTCACTCTTGCCCATAAGCAGCAGACAAAAGAGATCAGAGCAATTCACTCTTCGTGCCCACACAATCCTCATCCTCACTGAGAGCCAACAACGGCCCTGATAAGTGCCTGGTCATCATGCAGCTTTGGGACATGGATACCTCCACACTATGAAAGGGACTGAGGCTACGTCTACACGACAGCAGCCACAGCTCTAAACCACCAGGAGAAAGCTCTCCCATCAGCTTAATAATTCCTGCCTCCACAAGAGGTTGTAGCTAAATTGGCGCGGGGGGGCGGGGCAGCTTCTCTCACACAAACAGGGCTGTCCACACTGGCGCTTAGGTCAGTGTAATTTACATGACTCGGTGGGTAGCTTATTCACGCCCCTGAGTGACATAAATTATACCGAAGTAATCTGTAGTGCAGACAACCTGAGACAAGCAACTCATTTGTCTGGGGTCAGACTCCTGTCAGATCGTTAAGATTTCTAGTCACAATTGTCCGGGGCTTTTTATATACCGGTTGAGGATGGAGTCTTCAAGGGGGCCATTTAATCATCACAGCACACTGAAGTACAGTACTCCTGCAGCATTTGCAGAAGCCAGATTCTTCCATCATTCATCAGAAAGCAATGAGGCTTTCGCTGGATAAACTGTGAAGTGAAAGTCTCATTGCTCCTTCTAGTGGGAAAGATGTGAACAATACCAACGTTGCTTCACCCCAGCTCAGCTGTTTAAAAGGACACGTCCAGTGACAGTCAACGGCAGCTTGTCCGACAGGTCACGTCTCCAACCAGCCCCGCCTGGTTAAGCGGGCAGAGCGTGCTCAGAACTAGGATGATTTTCACATGGCGGCCAAAACAGCCGTATGCTTTGACCCCATTTCCCCACCGTCTTTGCTCCTTTCTCCCCAGCTTCTCCCGGGGGCCTTGGCACCCCGGGCCTCCCCGCCTGGCAGGGCAGGGAAGGGGCCGCTCCTCAGCCGCGGGCGGACCGGCCAAGGAGCGCTGCCCCAAGGCTCCGCTCAGGGGCCTCGCCTTGCCCCGCGTCAACAGAGGCCCCATGGGCCGGCGGCAGGAGCCTCGCCTGGAGCCCCTGTCCCGCGCAGGCCCGGCCCGCAGCTCGGCGCCCCCGTGCCACGCCAAGCTGGGGGAGCGATGCCGAGCCCGCCCCGCAGCGGCTGGGTCCCCGCGCGGGAGGGAAGGCCGGGCCCGGCCCGCTCACTCACGCTTGTACTCAGCCATCAGCCGCTTGAGCGCCGTGCCCGCCATGCCCGGCCGGGCCGCAGCCGCCAGCCGTGAGGAGCTGGAGCGCGCCCCGCCGCCGCCAGCCGCGTCCGAGGCAGCAGCGCACCATAGAGAGCCAGGCGGCGCGGCTAGAAAGGCCGCCCAGGCCCAGCGCGCAGCTCCCTCTCGCTGGTGCTGCGGGGTCCGTCGGGCGCACGCGCTAGGGGCGGGGCTGCTGGAGACTGAGAGCCCGGGGTGGAGGGAGCGGGGACATCAAGACTCCACCCCCGCGGCCGCTGCACGCGCCCGGCCCGCGGATGCCTCCCCGCTTCCACAGCCCCGGCCCCCGTAGTTAATGCAGCTCCGTGGTCCTGGCGCTGCGGGAAGGAGTCGTTGGGCGCCGAGTGGACGGAGGGTCCCGCCCAGCCTTGTGTCTGAGCGCAGGGGGCGGGTGCTCCAAAGGGCCGAGTTAAGGGGACGCAGTGGGTCCCGTAGTGCCAGGCCTCACCCTTGCAAGAAATGCGAGGCCTGAGCTGGGGGACGCGCAGTCCAGGCCTCCCTCTTCCCCCACCCCAGAGGCTGCCAGTGAGCAGCTGGGGGATTTGTTTGGAGCATCAGTGGACTGGGCGAGTGGTGGCTCTGGTAGCTCGCGCGGGCTAAGGGGACTGGCAGCCATGGGCCTCTGCCATGCACCCCGCTGCCACCCAGTCACACCTGCCAGCCCTTTGCTGCCAGTGCTGCCTGCCCACGGCCCCAGGCTAGGGTGACTAGATGTCCTGTTTTTAAAAGGACAGTCCTGGTCTTTGGGACTTTTTCTGAAATAGGCGCCTATTACCCCCCACCCCCGTCCCATTTTTTCACAGTTGCTATCTGGTAACCCTGCCCCAGGCTGCTAGTTTGTTCAGTCCTGATGTGTCTGGTGGTGGGATGCCAAGACCCCCAACCAGGACTGGAAGGAGGAGGATGAGCCCCTGGCTGCAGAGAGGCCGCCCAACTGCTGAACAGTTCCTGCCGGAGATGGCTTCCACACTCCAGGCTGGTGAGTGAGTGAGCAGGGCTGTGACAGCAGAGCTGCAAAGGACTTTCTGTATGGCCACAGAGCCAGTGACACTGGATTCCTGCAGATGCAAAGTGCAGGGAAGACTGCAGTCCTGTGGGCAGAACAGAGACCCTGGTACTCCCAGCTGGTGTGACACCGTCAGATGGGTGACAGCGGGGCTGCAAAGGGATCCCTGCTCTGCCCCAAGAGCCAGTCAGCAGCAGGGTGGCCTCCCCCGCACCTGGGATCTCTTCCTTCTCCTTGCAGTCCTAGCCGGGGGTCTCTGCTCTGACCCACCACGACCCAGGACCGCAGCCTTTTCCCGCACCTTGTGCCTGCAGGAAGCCCTCTGCAGCTCCATTATCACAAACCCGCTCAGCCACTCCCATGGCAGAAGGGTTGCAGAGAGCTCCCTTTGTGGCCACGGAGCCCTACAGGCACACAGACTGTGACCCATTGATCCTCTTTTTAATATTGTCAGTGTGTCAGCTGAAATCAACATCTACAGACAGTTATCGATTAAAATGGAACCCTGCCAAACCAGACTATAGTAGAGCTATTGCTATGCTATAATCTTGAGTATTGCCCATGGTAGGAGGGAGAATGTGATTCGGAGGAAGTTGAGAGGTGAGGTACACTAGGCAGGCCTACACTCTTAACACACCAAGCACTGTGGGGAAATGTGCCCAGTGCTGAGGGTCAGCACACCACCTGAGCCCTGCCAGTGATGCTGTGTACAGGGGCAGAATGGCTATAGCTGGGGGCCTTTGCACATGTTATACACCATAGCAGGCCTCAGCTCAGAATAGACTGGCATGAAGGGGAGACTTCAGAGCAAGCCCAGGAGAAGGTCCATAGGATCGATGATTACCTGGATTCAGGGGCTTGAACCCCCTGTCTGCCACAGGCTGGAGTAGTGGCTGTGATTGGGTTGCACTATATGCCTTTTCCATGGGCTGGGCAGTGGGTGCGTTTTGCTTTAAGAAGGTACAGCAACACTATCTAACTCCAGCACCTTTATAATCTGGAACATTCTGGGTTAGCAAAGTTCAGCAGTTTGCAGCTAAGCATTGCATTATACGTGCAAATAAATCGAAAAATGTTCTATTTACTTGGTCTCTGTGATTCCAGGGCCTGCTCCAGCTGTTCCTTAGAATTCATGACAGCACATTTGAGTGCTTCATGAGCATTCTTTATTCCTTTGCTGACTCAGCCTTATGGGAGTTGGGAGAAAAGGTCTGTCATATCCATACAGCTAAGGGTAGCCTAGAATTCCTCCTTACCTGTAAGGGGTTAAGAAGTTCAAATAACCTGGTTGGCACCTGACCAAAAGGACCGATGGGGAAAGAAGATACTTTCAAATCTTGTGTGGGGGAAGGCTTTGTTGGTATGTTCTCTGGGGAAAGCAGAGAAGCATCAGGTCAAAAAACTCCTTCTCCTATAAACCATCCTGTACAAGTCTCTGATATTACAAAGAGTAAGTAAATAAGGCAAGGCACTTTAAATTACCTTTTTTTTCAACTTGTGAATTTTCCCTTTGCTAGAGGGAGGTTTATCCCGGTTTTTTGTAACTTTAAGGTTTTGCCTAGAGGGGAATCCTCTGTGTTTTGAATCTGATTACCCTCTAAAGTATTTACCATCCTGATTTTACAGAGGTGATTCTTTTACCTTTTCTTTAAATAAAATTGTGTTCTTAAGATCCATCAGGTCCTTAAAAGAAATAAAAAATCAAAGGGTTTGGGTCTGTGTTCACCTGTACCAATTGGTGAGGAAATTATTCTTAAGCCTTCCCCAGGAAAGGGGGTGTAGGGCTTGGGGGATTAGGACTCCAAGTGGTCCTTTCCCTGGTTCTTTGTCTAAATCACTTGGTGGTGGCAGCATAGTGTTCAAGGACAAGGCGGAATTTGTGCCTTGGGAGAGTTTTTAACCTAAGCTGGTAAAATAAACTTAGGGGGTCTTTCATGCAGGTCCCCACATCTGTACCCCAGAGTTCAGAGTGGGGAAGGAACCCTGGCAATGTCCATGACCTTTTGTTATAACTCACATTGATAAAGCACCTTTTATGCAGAAGACTGTAATTACAGAGGTGGAGGATTTAGCATCAGAAAAGAATGGCTAAATACACACACGCACACACACACACAGACTTGCCTTTCTACTTTAACCTCTTTCACTGAACGCATTAGACTGCTGATCCCAGTTTAATTCCATTACCTGCACCAGCTAGATCAGGTTTGAATTTGGAACGTGTACAAGGTTTTAAGATTGTCTTATTAATAGTCATAGGCTTCAAGGCCAGAAATACCAGTTTGAGGGTGACTTGCCCTTCAAGGGGCATTGGGCCCCACCTGTAACTAATTAGCTACTGCACAGTTGATGCTGTGAGACCAGGGGTCAGGTGACAACTTGAAGATCATCTGGTGCCCCAAAAAGCCAACAAGTAGTTGTGCTGGACAGCTGTGGAGAGTAGACAGACTCCTGCAGGAGATTCTGGTGTGGGGGAAAAGAACCCTATTTGTATACAATTCTTAGGGAGAGGAGATGATCTGCCAAGGTGAAAACTGCAGAGGGCAGGCCAAGGAAAAAAAAGCTCACCTTGACTCCCAGGCAGGTAGCCTGCTGGATGCAATTTAGTAGGGAGTAAGTGGGTACCTCCAGAAGACTCCAGTTCAGGGGGAAGGAACACAACTGAGGTCGTGGACAATTTCATTTTAAAGACATAAAACTGAAGCTGTGAAGAACAGGGTGTAGAATCCTGAGATTGGAGTGTGTTCTTTGATGTATGGGCTGGTGAGCTAGCACCCAACACCCTTCTGACTTCTTACGTAATACGGGCCACAAATTTTCACTCAGATTCTTGTATGTTGGGTGAAGTAGAGCATTTCTTAAAGATTTCACATGATGGAGAGTCCATCTCACCCTTTGGTATTTTGGTCCAATAGTTAATTTACCTGCACTGTAAAAAGCATGTGCCTCCTTGGAGTTTAATGACAGGTTTCAGAGTAGCAGCCGTGTTAGTCGTATCCACAAAAAGAAAAATAAATTTGTTAGTCTCTAAGGTGCCACAAGTACTCCTTTTCTTCTTGGAGTTTAAATTGGTCTAGTTTCTATTTCCAGCCAGTGGCTTCTCTTATGGCTTTGCTAGATAGATTAGAGAGCCCTGCAGGCACACACAGATTGTAAAATGTAACATCTCACTGAAAGATGGGAAATTCAAACTGTCCCCTAGTTTTTGGTAATTGCATACCTGCAGAACTTGAGAGCTGTAGGCTGTCTTGCTGCTCAGGCATGCGTGGCTTAGCTGCAGTCACATGAGCCTGTAGACCAGTTCAGCTAGATGGAATCTGACCACTCTAAGTGGAGTAGTAGTCTGAGCGATAGGGGAAGACAGGTTCCCTCTTCTCCTGATCCACATTTTCCACTCCTCCTGCTGCTCTCAGAGATCTAGGCTACAGAGTAGACTCCAAGCTTCAGCTTCCTGAATGATTCAGTCCCCCCTTCAAGTGAAACCTTGGAAAGGGGAGCCCCACCTCCCTGAGAAAGCAGTATACCTCACAGATAGTACTGTCTGCTCAGCACAATGGGCCTGTTTTGAGTACTTGTTTTCCTTTCCCCCACGTTTTTGAATGATCTAGTCCCTCTCAGGCCAGATAAGTTCTAGCTACCCTGCTTAGGGCTACAGGAGCTGTTTCTGAAGACAAAAAATGACATACATCGAAGTGACAAGTATGGTACATTGTGTGTAAAATGTCAAAGCTGTCTCTACACTGGGAAACACCAGTGCTCAATTTCACTCTGCAAAGTTATCTCAGAGGAAGTGGAACATGTCTAGTGTCTGGTGATGTGTTTCGCACTGTGGGAAATACTCTAATTCATCAAAAGGGAAAAGCTGCATGCAATTGTTCTTTAGAAGCCGCCTCAGAGAGAGAAAGAATAGCTACCGCAAAATTTTCATTGGGAAACTGGTGATGGTGAAAGTTGTCTGACGCACAAGCAATGAAAGATGTTGCTTTTTTTAGTTTGGTAGGATCACTTGTCTTTGTGTGCCCTCAATGCTCTGTATTTATACCTAGAAGCAAACCTAACAATGTACTGCTGTCATACTGGCATCTCAGTAAGTTCAGTTACAGGTATGTTTCTTACGTTGAGCTGGCCTCTTGAACAACTCAGCACAGCTGCTGTTTACAGAGAAACCTGGAAATCTTCCAACGCTCCTGCCCAATTATTTTTTGGTTCAGGTAATTAACAAAACACACAAAAGATATTCCTCACCAGTTAACCATAGTAGAGTTTGGATTACCAGACGAGTGTGCCTTTACTGTAATCCTAGTTGGTTGTGAGTATAAGTACCCTGAACTGTGCATTCACTGTACCTATTATCATGTTCAGTGTAGCTGATTAGAACTATCAGAGGTGACAGGTTTCAGAGTAACAGCCGTGTTAGTCTGTATTCGCAAAAAGAAAAGGAGTACTTGTGGCACTTTAGAGACTAACCAATTTATTTGAGCATAAGCTTTCGTGAGCTACAGCTTATGCATCCGATGAAGTGAGCTGTAGCTCACAAAAGCTTATGCTCAAATAAATTGGTTAGTCTCTAAGGTGCCACAAGTACTCCTTTTCTTTTTATCAGAGGTGAGGATTTCAATGCAAGATATGGTAACAAATAAAGCAATGGCACTTCAGTGACCTCATGTCAAGTAAAGCCTTCAGAAATGCAGCAGCATTAAACATAAGCCATGAGACAGAGTACCAAACTATATTTACTGTATACAGTAGTAAAGGACAACAAATAATGTACAAATTGGTGACTAAACTATGAGCTCTAACAGAATATCCCACCCTAGCCCATATACAATAAAATGAAAAAGAAAATAAGGACTTTTCCCAGCAAGATTTCAAGCAAAGTGATGATCTAATGTTGTCAAATTGGTCAGGTAAATATAAAAGGCAGATAATGACCTAATCAAGCAGCAATGGACAACCTATTGAAGGATAATAGAATGACCTTTTAAAAATTTCATCTGGAGTAGAGCCCAAAACATCGTACAGAACTGAAAGTCACCACATAAATGCATTTAAAATTCAATACATTTTGGGAAGCAGCAGAGCAGAAATTTCTCAGAAGAACCTTAAATTACCTTTTCAAGGTTTTTGTGCTTAGCAATCTTTTAATAGCTCTTCTGCACATACAACTTGGCCATAAGCTCATCAAGAGTCTGTCTGTTAGGGGTTTGGTTTGTTTTATATAAGACCACATTTATCCATAAGAAACACATATTGAAAGAAACCAGAGGCCACATATTTACTAGTACCAAGTGAGTAATAATGATACAATTTCTATGTTTGTATTAAAGGGGATGACAGGGACAAGTTACACATTTTTTTGTCCATCACCTAATAAATGGATAGTGAGCTGTGACGATGGACTTTTTTCTTTTTATTCTTACGGAACATAATACACTAGTGTTCAGTCATGAACACCAGTAGGTTTGGACTAGCATTCTGGTTGCTGACATTAATTCTGGGCAATTCCTTCATTTTTGCTTTTTAAAACTTAAATTTCAATCTATTTTATCAGATTATGACAAAGCACATGTACATTTGCAATATTTTAAACATTTACTCTATACTAAGCCTCATATCTGCATGTACAGTCCTTGTATCATAGGTTTTAAGTTTTACAATAATAACTGTGTTTACAACACATAGTAAAAACTTCTAAATCAATAACCTTTTCTTCCCTTGCCCTATTGTAGGAGGAGATTTTAAACTCACTACTGAAGTGAGGATATATTTACATGATTAGAATTATGCAGTGGGGCAATAATATAACAAGAGCCAGGAATGAACAATTCATGTCCTAGAATATAGGTGGTTACTTAGGCCACAGGTTTATATAAACAAGGTAACAGCAGACAGACAACCCATATTTTACTTAAACTGAAAAGTTAATTCCATTTGGCCCAATTTAAGATGTAGGTTAATCCCTGCAGATACAGTTTAGACTTGCACACGCAGTATGTCAGAGGGACAGCAGAACAATTTTGGTAAATGTCCTCTAAAGTTTTAGAAGAATCCTGTGTGATTGGCATGTTCATTCATTACTATTTAATAGCAAATCCAAGGACAGATGAGAAAGTGAGGTGTGACAAGGGTCTTTAAATTCCTCTTCCCAAAAGGATCACGTTTAACACACTCCACCTGTCTGCTGTTGAAACACATCAATAGTATCTTCATCTTCCATCTCCAGCTGTTGGATTAATGCACAAATATTTTAATATATACATAGCTATATATTTTAAAAGGGCATTTAGTTCTTGCATTGTTAATAGCATTACTCATTAAAAAGCAGTGTTTAAATTTAAACTTTAATGCTTATTAAATTCCCCTCTCCACCCAACTAGAAAGCAACATCACCCCTTCACCACAGTGTCTTCCCAGCTCCAGTCACAAGTTGTCTTGGTCTCCCTTCAGCCAAGACATTCCAGGCTGACTGACATTGCGTTGGAGAACAAGATCCCAGATTTAGGCAGTAAAGTGGGGTCTAAGATCCAAGGCATTAAGGGCTTCATGTCAGTCTATGCTTTTCCTTTAGCGTCAACACACAGCACAGACTGTTCCTGCTCGACAGGCACAACTCTGGCCCTCCATTCACACCCTTGCTCCCCACAGTCTCAGGCTTGGTCTACACTGAAAAATTAGACAAACCTATCTTCGTTACTCAGGGCAGTGGAAAATTTCAGGCCCTGAGAACCATAGCTAGGTCAAAATGACCCCTGGTGTAGACATGACTAGGTTAACAGAAGGATTCTTCCATCAACCTAGTTACCGCCTCTCGGAGAGGTGGATCACCTACATCAACAGAAAAACCCTTTCTGTCAACATCGGGATCATCTACAATGTTACAGAGGCACAGCTGAAGCGCCATAGCTGTGCCGCCGTAGTGTAAACATACCCTCAGTATACTTCCCCAAGAAGCCTGGGACAAGATTCTCTGCTCTGTTTCCTCCTCTCTAACTGCTAAAGGTGTGGTTTCTGTTGATTTAATCTACAGATCTCCCCAAACTTCATTCCACTCCCAGCCAACTTCTGCAGCAGTGCACTTTGAACCACTGTGCAGTTCAATTTGTCTTCTGAACAGCAAGGGTCTGGAACTAATCTCAAAGGGCCAGATTGTGAACCCCTTTACTCAAGTGACTAACTGCTCACCACTGTGAACAGTTTATTCACATGAGTAGTACCATTAATTCTACAAAGGTTATACTCTGTGGGCACAGAAAAAGTTAGTCTTTTCAGCAAGCCATCCTGGGGTGCACTCCAGTCAGCTGCAGTCAGGGTGTCCCTTTTGAGAGAGATAATCTAGGCTGATAGTTTTCACATCCAATTACAAAATAGCTTTGCAGGGCATTCCCACAGCCAGAACAAACCAGTTTGGTCAGTGATTTATTGTTCTCTCTCAACCCCAAAGGAGGGCTCATTAATCCAATCCACACAATCCAGAATATGTCTTGGTTTTGTTTCTTGTATTCCCTACCACAGGTCTTGTCCATACCAGGAATTCTCCTCCCTGAAATTTATCACTATTGCCAGTACTGATACTGATTCAGCTTCAGCAGTGGCAGAAATGGTGGTAGCACTAGTGTAGACAAGGCACCAGCAGCCACCTGCGTTTTAATCATGATATTGTCTAGACCTACTCTGAGCATGGTTTGTAAGACAATCCTTAAAACTCCGGCAGCTATTTGGAGCCATGTCTACACTAGTACTCTCACTTGCTAATTGGGTCAAGCTCCACCAGTGGTAACAATTATGAGAAATTTTAAAGAAAAAGGAATCCTACTGCACATTTTGGGAACTGCCTACAACAGAGATAGTTTTCTATCAAAATGCCCCCTAAAATAGTTTTCTCTAGGTGCAGACACATCTAAAAATATACAGGAGTTCTGCTATAGTTATTACAACGTATTTTCATACCTGTGCAGGTGTGTCAGTTTCATTAATTGGTTGTCCATCAAATCTGAATCTAATCTGTCTCATTGACAAACCCTGGAAGTTAAAATAATTAACATGAGATATGGAGATATGGAATCCAAATAAAATAAGTTTATGATTAGGAGTATTTGCTATAATGTGTAAAAATCAGAATTCAGAAGATTTAAAGTTACAGAAGAGCTATATGCATGTCGTAGTATATGAATCAAAACAGATGTCAAAATTCTAAGATAGTCTGATATCCCAGGGCAGGCACTGTATGAGCAGGACACCTACAGTAGAACCTAAGAGTTATGAACTGACCAGTCAATCACACACCTTATTTGGAACAGGAAGTACACAATCAGGCAGCAGTAGACGGGAAAACAAAAACAAAAAAAAAGCCCCCAACAAATACAATAAACTACTCAAAAAATAAAGGGAAAGCAGCATTTTTCTTCTGCATAGTAAAGTTTCAAAGCTGTATTAAGTCAATGTTCAATTGTAAACTTTTGAAAGAACAACCATAATGTTTTGTTCAGAGTTACAAACTACCTCCATTCCCAACATGTTCTTAACTCTGAGGTTCTACTGTATTTTGGAATAGCACATGCCCCCTGCACCTGGCAGTATGTAGCTTTCTGTTGAGTGGGGAAGGGAGAGTAATGCCTTGTCTACACTATGAAATTACTCCAATTTTAAAGAAGTCGATTTTTGGGAACAGATTGTATAAAGTCGAGTGCATGCATCCACACTAAGCACATTAATTCGGCGGTGTGCGTCCACGGTACCGTGGCAAGTTTCGACATTCCGAGTGGTGCACTGTGGGTAGCTATCCCACAGTTCCCACAGTCCCCGCTGCCCGTTCGAATTCTGGGCTGAGCTCCCAGTGCCTGACGGGGCCAAAAATTTGTTGTGGGTGCTTATGGGTAAATGTCGTCAGTCAACCCTCCCTTCATGAAAGCAACGGCAGACTATCATTTTGCGCCCTTTTCCCTGGATTGCCTGAGCAGACGCCATAGCATGGCATGGAGCCCGTTCAGATCACCGCAGCAGTTATGACCGTTGTAAACACCTCACGCATTATCGTGCAGTTTATGCAGAACCTGAAAAACCAGGCAAGGAGGCGATGGCAGCGCGGTGACGAGAGAAAGGAGGACATAGACACAGATTTCTCTAAAACCGCGGTCCCCGACAATTTGCAGATCATGGTGTTAATGGGGCAGGCTCATGCCGTGGAATGCCGATTCTGGGCCTGAGCAACAAGCACAGAGTGGTGGGAGTGCATAGTGTTGCAGGTTTGGGATGATTCCCAGTGGCTCCGAAACTTTCGCATGCGTTAAGGGCACTTTCATGGAACTTTGTGATTTGCTTTCCCCTGCCTTGAAGCGCAAGAATACCAAGATGAGAGCAGCCCTCACAGTTGAGAAGCGAGTAGCAATAGCCCTGTGGAAGCTTGCAACGCCAGACAGCTACCAGTCACTCGGGAATCAATTTGGAGTGGGCAAATCTACTGTGGGGGTTGCTGTGATGCAAGCAGCCAACGCAACCATTGAGCTGCTGCTATCAAAGGTAGTGACTCTGGGAAATATGCAGGTCACAGTAGATGGTTTTGCTGCAATGGGATTCCCTAACTGTGGTGGGGCTATAGACAGAACACATATCCCTATCTTGGGACCGGACCACCAGGGCAGCCAGTACATAGACTGGTGGATCACAAGGGATGTTTCACCAACATCAACGTGGGATGGCCGGGAAAGGTTCATGACGCTCATGTCTTCAGGAACTCTGGTCTGTTTAAACGGCTGCAGGAAGGCATTTACTTCCCAGACAAGAAAATAACTGTTGGCGATGTTGAAATGCCTACAGTTATCCTTGGGGACCCAGCCTACCCCTTAATACCCTGGCTCATGAAGCCAGACACAGGCACCCTGGACAGTAGTCAGGAGCTGTTCAACTATAGGCTGAGCAAGTCCAGAACGATGGTAGAGTGTGCATTTGGACGTTTAAGGGGTCGCTGGCGCAGTTTACTGACTCGCTCAGACCTCAGCGAAACCAGTATTCCCATTGTTATTGCTGCTTGCTGTGTGCTCCACAATCTCTGTGAGAGTAAGGGGGAGACGTTTATGGCGTGGTGGGAGGCTGAGGCAAATCTGAATACACGCAGCCAGACACCAGGGCAATTAGAAGAGCACAGCAGGAAGCGCTGCGCATCAGAGAAGCTTTGAAAACCCGTTTCATGACTGGCCAGGGTACCATGTGACACTTCTGCTTGTTTCTTCTTGATGGAAACCCACCCCCTTGGTTGACTAATTCCCTGTAAGCCACCCGCCCTCCCCCCCTTTGATCACAGCTTGCTTGCAAAGGAAATAAAGTCACTATCATTTAAAAACCATATATTCTTTATTAATTGGGTATAAAAATAGGGAGATAACTCACAAGGTAGCCTGGGTGGGGTGTGGGAGGAGGGTAGAAGGGAAGGAAAACGTCACTTCAAAACTTGTTGAATGACAGCCTTCTATTGCTTGGGCTGTCCACTGCGGTGGAGTGGTTGGGTACCCAGAGCCTCCCCTCCCATGTTCTTGGGCATCTGGGTGAGGAGGCTATGGAACTTGGGGAGGAGGCAGGGCAATTAAACAGGGGCTGCAGCGGCAGTCTGTGATCCTGCTGCCGTTCCTGAACCTCCAACAGACACCGGAGCATGTCCTTTTGATCCCGCAGTAGCCCCAGCGTTGCATCCTGCCTCCTCTGATCTTCCTGCCACCACCTCTCATCTCGATCGTCCCTCCTGTCCTCACGTTCATTGGCCGCTTTTCTGTACTGTGCTACTGTGTCCCTCCACACATTCTGCTGAGCTCTGTCAGTGCCGGATGACTGCATGAGCTCAAAGAACATTTAATCACACGTGCATTTTTTTCGCCGCCTTATGTGAGATACCCTTTGGGACGGAGGAGGGAGGCTTGAAACATTTGCAGCTGCGGGAGGAAGAAAAGGGAGTGAAGTATTAAAAAAAGATACATTTTACAGAACAATAGCTATACTCTTTCATAGTGAACAACACTATTCACATTACATAGCACATGTGATTTCGGTACAAGGTCACATTTTGCATCTTATATTGAGTGCCTGTGGCTTTGGTGTTAGAGATCACACATACGCAGTGCCGGGCAACAGAATTTGGCTTACAGGTGGCCGTGATAAGCCATAGTCTTTCGGCTTCTGCAACCTTCATAACAGCAGCGCCCTCCTTTCCCATATCAAACAAAGCCTGTTGAGTTGGCCACTTGGTGCTGCGGTTTTCATGTTAACTTGCAGCAGCAGAAACCAAACTAACCCCCCCGCCATCAATCCAATTATCTGGGATGATCGCTTACCCCTCCCCGCACCGCGTGGCTGGTATCAGGGAAGATCACTGCTAGCCAAACGCGAACAGCTCAGCGCCAATGCCCTCTCCCCACACCTCTTGGCTAACTGCGGAGGAGGATTTCTTTTCAGTCACAGGCTAACAGCCCAGTAGGAACTGCCACCTCTGAATGTCCCCTTAATTAAATTCTCGTATTTCAACTAGGTTACCATGAACGATATCACTCTCCTGAGGATAACACAGAGAGATAAAGAATGGATGTTGCTTGAATGCCAGCAAACACCGGGACCATACGCTGCCAGGTTTTGTCATGCAATGATACCAGATTACTTGCTACTAGCATGGCATGGTAAAGTGTCTTTCATGGTAGGACAAAATAAGGCTGCTCTCCCCAGAAATCTTCTGCAAAGGCTTTTAGAGTACCTCCAGGACAACTTCATGAAGATGTCCCTGGAGGATTTCTGCTCCATCCCCAGACACGTTAACAGACTTTTCCAATAGCTGTACTGGCCACGAATGCATCCCAAGTCCTCAGGGAAAATTAATTACTAAAAAACACTTGCTTTTAAAACATGCATTATATTTAAAAAGCTACACTCACCAGAGGTCCCTTCTCCGGCTTGGTTGGGTTGGGAGGGTATTTCAGTCAGGGTGATAAAAAGATCCTGGCTGTCGGGGAAAACGGTGTGCTGTGTGCTCTCCTCAAGCTCGTCCTCCTCCTCATCTTCCCTGTCCACAAAATCCTCAGGCATGGCGGAGAGTACCCCATCATCGAAGTCCACGGACAGGAGTGGGGTAATCGTGGCAGCCCTCCCTAGAATTGCATGCAGCTCAGCGTAGAAGCAGCATGTCTGGGGCTCTGTCCCGGAGTATCCGTTTGATTCTCTGGTTTTCTGGTACACTTGTCTGAGCTCCTTAAGTTTCACGTGGCACTGTGTTGCATCCCTGCTGTAGCCTCTGTCCATCATGGCCTTGGAGATTTTTTGAAATGTTTTGGCATTTCATCTTTTGGAATGTAGTTCTGATAGCACAGATCCGTCTCCCCATACAGCAATCAGATCCAGTACCTCCCGTTCGGTCCATGCTGGAGCTCTTTTTCGATTCTGGGACTGCATGGTTACCTGTGCTGATGAGCTCTGCATGGTCACCTCTGCTGATGAGCTTGCCTGGCCAAACAGGAAATGAGATTCAAAAGTTCCCGGGGCTTTTCCTGTACACCTGGCCAGTGCATCCGAATTCAGAGTGCTGTCCAGAGCGGTTACAATGGTGCACTGTGGGATAGCTCCCGGAGGCCAATACCGTCAGATTGCATCCACACTAACCCTAATTTGAAACAGCGATGTCGATTTCAGCGCCCATCCCCTCATCAGGGAGGAGTACAAAAATCAATTTTAAGAGCTCTTTATGTCGACAAAAATGGCTTCATTGTGTGGACGGGTGCAGGGTTAATTCGATGTAATGCTGCTAAATTCGACAAACTCGTAGTGTAGACCAGGCCTAAGCTACCACAGCAGAGTGATGCAGGGGGATAGAGAGACAGCAAAAAACATGGGGGGGGGGGGCCCAGAGTGAAAAAACAAAAGGAAAAGACAGACAACTACCTTTCATCTTCAAAGCACTCTGCAAACTTCTTAAACCTCACTTCACACTTGTCAGGTGCATAAGGATTTTACATACATTATAACATAGAGGTTAAGAGATCTAAGGCAACAGAAGGAATTAGTGTCAGAGTTGAGATTAGAGTTCAGAAGTTTCTGGCCCCTAGTACCAATTTTAGAGAACCAGGAGCACTGGATGAGGAGAAAGTCATTTTGATTAAAGTATAACAAACTAAATTTTTCAAACCAGAGAGAGAAAGTTAGGCCTCAAAATACATATTCTACCATACTCCCATATAATGGGGTCTACTCATTCTCTGGAACATTGGTATTTAACACATTTTATGAAAAGAAAAGTTTCCATAATGACAAGGTCTTTCATAAGATAAGTGATCCTATTAACTCTCAGGCAGCATGATGAATTTATTAGTAATACTGGACCACAACATATAAAAGCTGTGTTAAACACGTACCTGTCTCTCACAATAAGCCTTCATTAGTTTGCTTAGGGGTGTATGCCTTTTTATTTTGAACTGCACCACGGATCCATCCTGGCCAGCTACTTTTAGATTGATATGGTCATTCTCTGTTTTTACTCCTTCCTGCAAAACAAAATGTAAAGATGGACATCACTATTTAGGAATAAAAGTTACCCTAAGAATCTGGAAAAGACTGATAGTACTTCAGCAAACTGTTGCAAAACAAGCATTCCTTCCTATGTATAAAGGTTTGATGTTCTCCACAGCACACAAAGGAAAAAAACCTGAAGTTTTGTGTTTGCCTCTGAGACTTGCAGGCAAAGAGGTAAAAGCAAGAAACTTTAGAACAAATTACTAAAAACTGAACAAATTCCAACATGTACATCTGCAAACTCAGACCATCCTGAGGGGAAAGTTAGTAGATTATTTATACTCAATGGCAAAACACTAAATTAATACAGAGTTAAGGCTGCTTGATATGTCATGCAGAACATTGAATTGAGCAAAACTCAAATGTCTGAAAACCAGGAAATGCATAGTTAAGTGTTCATGGGCAATCTTAACTTTGCTCTCTTTCAGTAATGCCCCAATATGCCCCATTAACACACATACCTTTACTTTGCCAACCACACAGCTGCTGAAATTACTCCGGGAGGGGGATTCTGCACCTCTGCGAAAGCACAGAATTCATATGGCCTGCATTTTTCTGTGCCCCCTGCACAGAAAAATGAAAAAAAAAAAAAAAAAAAATCTGCTGGGGGACACACCCCTCTTCCAGCATGCCTGAAGCAGCCTCAGAGACGAGGGAGGGAAGCTGGGCATGCGTGCCTTGGTGATCACCATTGGGAGTGGCTGGGGGGCAGGGAGCAGGGCTGGGCATACGTGCGTGCCAACAAGCGAGAGGGATACTGTGTCCCTCTCTCTTGCAACTGCAGCTCCCTGGCGTGTAAGGGTAGGGCTTTTTATTATGCAGGAAGAACGCTAGAGGCACAAATGAAGCAGCCTGCCTGAGGGCTTGTCTACACTGCCACTTTACAGTGCTGCAATTTTCTCGCTCAGGCGTGTGAAAAAACACCCTTCCCCCCCCGAGCACTGCAAGTTTCAGCGCTGTAAAGTGCCAGTGTAGACAGGGCTCCCAGCGCTGGGAGCTATTCCCCTCGTGGAGCTGGGTTTTTTGAGTGTTGGGAAAGCCCCCTCCCAGCACTATGCCGCGACTACACAAGCCACATTAAAGCAGTGCTGCAGCAATGCTTTAACATTGCCAGTGAAGACTTTCCCTGAGTTAACTGATCTCATTCGCTGAGGCACAGATGTAGCAGCCTGACTGTGTAGCAAAGTTGTTAAAGTTGCTATTGATGGTTAATTGACCTCATTCTCGGAGGCAGAAATTGTTCCTATTGTTAATCAACTGTTCCCATTCTCAGTCAGTTCTCCCAGGAGCATAAAATTTGTGAAAGTTTTAAGGCCAGAGTGATGTAAAGGAGTCTTATTATAAATGATAGTAAGGGGATCCTCAGCTAGGAAGATCTGTGTGTTCTCTCACTTTTTTTCTGTGCCAAAGTGGCACAGTGGGGTTAGATTACAGTTCAGGATTTATTTAAATGGGTAAGTAAAAGACTTTGAAGGCAATAAAACATTTACCAAGCAGTCAATAAAGGGCCCGTCTACACTGGCAAGTTTCTGCGCAGTAAAGCGGCTTTCTGCCCTGTAACTCCTGAGGTGCACACACTGCCAAGCCACTCAGTGCGCAGAAACTGCGCAATTGTAGCGCTCTAAAAAAACCAACCCGACGAGAGGCGTAGAGCTTTCTGCACCGGGGCTACAGCACTGCAGTGCCAGTGTAGACACCGTGGCAACTACAGCGCTGTGACTGACCTCCAGGAGGTGTCCCACAATACCTGTTCTCGCCTCTCTGGTCATCGATTTGAGCTCTACTGACCTGCCCTCAGGTGACCAACCGTCATCCCCACCCCATACATTGCAAATTTGAAAGTCCCCTTCCTCTTTCCTCGGTGATATATACCAGTGGTCTCAGTGCATCTTTCCAGGTAGCCATGCCTGCTCCACGCACCAGGCGATCCCCCACTTGGAGCAATGCCAAGCTCCTGGACCTCATTGGCATTTGGGGAGAGGAAGTGGTGCAGTCACAACTGCGCTCCAGCCGTAGGAATTAGGATACCTACAGACAGATTTCATGATGCATGACAGAAAGGGACACATTGCAGTATAGGGTAAAAGTGAAGGAGCTGCGGAATGCCTACCATAAGGCATGGGAGGCAAACCGCTCTCCAGTGCTGCGCCCACAAGCTGCTGGTTCTACAAAGGAAGCTGGACGCGATAGTCAGTGGTGACCCCATCTCCATTGCAAAAGCCCCTGCGGATACTTCATTGGCTCATGTGCCATTCGAGAGTGGATTGAGCCAGGACGAGGAAATCTTGGATGAAGAGGGGGAGGGGGACCCAGAGGCAGAGGATGGCTTGGAGGCCAGAGATGCATGCAGTCAGGTTTTCTTTTCTACTCCGGAGGAGCCTAGCTAGTCACAGCAGTTGATCGTGGCAAAGCAGAAAGAAGAGAGGAGGCCCCTGGTAAGTGGATCTGATTTTGAGAATTGCTGAAGCAATTTATTGGGGGCAGGAGGGTTGCAGAAAGCAGGCTTGTCTCCCACTGTATGCCTATTCTGAGCAGCAGAACAGGCTCTTGATAAGACTCCCTCACTTCATGGGAATCTCCCTCAGCGATCTCCAGTAGAACTCTCATGGAGATACTGGGCAATCCACTGCTGCAGGTTCCTCAGCAGAGCTGCTTTGTTTCTTGCCCCTTTAATGGTGACTTTCCCGCGCCACTGTGCCGTCATGGGGGGGGGGGGGGGACACCATTGCTGCACACAAGCAAGCCACATAGGGGCCAGGGCAGAAGCTGCAGCCTTAGAGAAGGCCCTCCCTAGAGTCCCTGCTCACCCTCAGCAGCGAGATATCTTCCATAATGATCACATCCTGTGGAAAGTGTGGGGACAGGAATGATCATCAAGCCCCCCTTCAGGAGCCACATGCCCAGTGTACAGCAAGGTTCAGGAAGAGTGACTCACCGTGGCCCTGTGGTTACTCACCATTTTGGGGGTCTTGTGGCTCATGTGTGCTTGCCTGGGGTCAGCCAGTTAGTGACAGGTGTGCGAGTACTGGCTGTGTTTTAAAGCACTGAATCAGTGTTGTCTGTGTTGCAAAAAATGCTGCTTCTGTAAAATGTTGTATTTAAACTTCACAGAGATGACCTTGAGAGGCCAGCCTCCCTTATCGGTGGCAGAATGGCTGTGCAGAATTAGAAAGTGGCCACGAAGAACTAAGGAGGACTTTCTCCATGAGGTTATGATGCATTCTGCCGCTGAGAAACAGGAATTGAAGGAGTAGCGGGACAGCGAGAAGAGGGACGGAAAGGGAACGCAGCACACCAGAAAGAAGCCATGGAGCGGCTTTTAAACCTTATGGAGTGCCAAGTGGACATGCTCCAGGTGATACTAGCTCTTCAAACCAAGCAGCTCCGTGCCTGCCCTCCCCTGCAGCCGCTGTTACAAAACTCTTTCCCATGCCTCCCCCCCCACAACCCACACTGCCAACACACTTATCAACCTCCTGGCTCCACTCTCTACCCACAGCATTCCACTCCTCCCTCCTCACAGTCCAGCAGTGTGGACTCCCACTACCCACTGCACTCAACACCCATCCCTCTGCAGTTTGGCCCTGCTGAAGTACAGCACCCGCTGCACTGGACTCCAAAGGAGAAGGCTGGGTATGATCCCTGGACATACACAAATCTGTAGCCATCCCGGGACCCCTTCTCCTCTGGAGACCTTCCCTTCCACCTTCCCCCACCCCCCTTCCTGCTGACGTATTTTTGTCATTTGACTCTCTCCTCTGGTTGTTGTCTTTTAATAAAAGAACCGTGTTGGTTTGAAAGCAATCTTTATTCTATTAAGTGAAAGCAAAAAGAGCACTGCAAAGCAACATGCAATTATGTTAAACCCCCTTATTGCATCATGTGCACCAGTCACCTCCTAGCATTACAAGCACTGCAATCCCAAGCATAGCAGCAAATATTAGTGACTTTCAGCTTCAAATTGCTGCCTCAAGGCATCCCTCATCCTTATGGCCCCGTGCTGTGCCCCTCTAATAGCCCTGGTCTCTGGCTGTTCAAACTCAGCCTCCAGGCGCTAAACCTCTGCAGTCCAGCCCCGACTTGAGCTTTCACCCTTCCCTTCACAAATATTATGGAACGTACAGCACGCAGCTATAAGCATAGGAATATTGTCATCAGCCATGTCCAGCTTCCCATACAGGCATCGCCAGCAGGCTTTTAAACGGCCAAATGCACACTCCAGCCATTCTGCACTTGCTCAGCCTGTTATTGAACTGCTCCTTGCTGCTGTCAAGTTGCCCCGTGTACAGTTTCATAAGCCACGGCATTAAAGGGTAGGCCAGGTCTCCCAGGATCATAATGGGCATTTCAACTTCCCCTATGGCAGTGGTTCCCAAACTGGGGTTCGAGAACCCCTGGAGGTCCGTGAAATGTTACAGAGGGTTCTCGGGGGAAAATTCCCTAATGGCGGACAGAGCTGTCCCTAGTGACCTCAGGCAGCACGGGGCCAGCAGCCCGTAGCCCCTGGACTTCCAAGAGCTAAGCAGATCAAAGCAAGCATATTTATCACACTGAGGAAATTTAAACTTCAAGACTCCTTATAAAAAAGGGAGGTGGATATTTTAAAAATTAAATAGGCAGCTAGTATTGTTTTTAAAATTATGATGAAGAACAAGTTTAAGCTTTGTTGTACTGGACTGCTCAAGATCTGAATGCTTGTGTCGGAGGAACTCTGAGTTGGCGTCTTAAAAACCTTCATACTGTTTCACATCTGATACTCCTTGATAAAACATAGGAGCCTTTTCTTATAACAGACTTTTCAAAGTGATATAAGCTACAAAAGCGAGATCTTGGAAGAGTGTTGCCGCTTTCATAATGTAATAAAAATACTGTAATAAGTAATTAATAATAAATAGTGTGTAATAAGCATGTCATAAAAATAAATTTTATATTTCCAAGATCACTGCTTTTATAATTTGTTCTCAGATAAAGGAGAAAATCCCTGGAAATATTCATTTTTAGGAGGGGGTTCGCAAGACTTGACATTTTAGTGAAAGGGGTTCACAGGTTGTTAAAGTTTGGGAACCACTGCCCTACAGTGATCTTCTGGTCCGGGAAGAAAGTCCCTGCTTGCAGCTTCCTGCACAAGCCAGTGTTCCAAAAGATGCATGCGTCATGCACCTTTCTGGACCAGCCTGCATGAATGTCTGTGAAACACCCATGGTGACCCACAAGCACCCGGAGAACCATTAAGAAATACCCCTTGCGATTAATGTACTTGGTGGCTATGTGATCTGGTGCCAGAATTGGAATGTGAGTGCCATCTATCATCCCTCCACAGTTAGGGAAGCCCATTTATACAAAGTCATCCACAATGTCACGCACGTTGCCCAGAGTCATGGTCTTTCGGAGCAGGATGCGATAGATGGCCCTGCAAACTTCCATCAACACAACTCCAACGGTCGACTTTCCCACTCCGAACTGGTTAGTGACAGATCAGTAGCAGTCTGGAGTAGCCAGCTTCCACAGTACAATTGCCACACGCTTCTCCAATGACAGGGCAGCTCTCATTCTTGTGTCCTTGTGCCGCAGAGCTGGGGCGAGTTCCTCACAAAGTCCCATGAATGTGGCTTTCTTCATGCGAAAGTTCTGCAGCCACTGCTCATCATCCCAGACATGAATCACAATGCGATCCCACCACTCAGTGCTTGTTTCCCGAGTCCAAAAGCGGTGTTCCACTTTGGTCAGCACCTCCGTGAATGCCACAAGCAATCTCTTGTTGTAGCTACTACGTATGGCAAGATCAACTTCGTATTCCTCTTGCCTTTGTAGTTTAAGGAATAACTCCACTGTCACTCGTGACGTGTTGGTCAGAGCGAGCAGCTTACTGGTCAGCAGTTAGGGATCCATTCTTGCAACCTGAAAGAGGCAGGGCACGCCGTACAGAAACCATTGAAAGATAATGCCAAACATGGACAGAAGCACAGGGATTGCTGGGATGCGAAGCAACTCATCAGGGGGCATTGGGACTGGACCAAGGATACTCCGTGTTCCCACAAGTCTTAGTTGCAAAAGAGAAAGAGGGTGCTCTGTGGGATAGCTGCCCAGAGTGCACCATTCCAAATAGCGCTGCAAGTGTGAACACGCTATTGCGCAGGCAGCTGTCAGTGTGAACACACAACAGCGGTTTTCCTTCTGCGCTCTCTGACCAGCGCTGTAACTGCCAGCACTGTAACTTTGCCAGTGTAGACGTGCCCAAAATGTCAGGAAAATCAGAACCAAGCACTTCCCAAAGTACCCAGCCAGGTCCAGGACAATGATTAGCAAAACGGTATGACTTTCATGTGTGAAAGTCTCAGCAATTTAAAATGACATTCTACTTTTATAAAAAAATTTTTTTTGCTGTTTGGTGTTCTGAAATCTAATTTAAATTAAATCCAGGATTATAATTGGAATGCCTGGTATTAGTTACCAACTGTTTACAACTTACCTTCCATGTGTTTGGGAAATGCTGAATAGTTATTGTGACTTTTTTCTGTGTTGTAATTTAAATAAATTACTAAAACAATTGAAACTGGTGTGATTATACTGCATTATTTTGACAAATAAAATATGCAGAATTTTGAATTTTTTGGTGCAGAATCCCCCCAGGAGTAAGAAATGTACAAGCTCTTCACCTCCTTTTACAACCCATTCACTCTCATGCCCAGGATTCCAACTAACACTGTTAAAGGACACGCCCCCCCGCCCCCCCAAAAAAAGTTGCTCTGAACCCACTCAGGCCTCTGTCCCTGGCTCTTCCCCCACTGGATAAAACATAAAAATTTGTTTAGACCGGCTACTGACTATCCTACTGTGTTCACAGTAAACCTCCCCATAATATATAAATCTGCTATAACACAGACAGCTTCTACCAAGCAAAATGAGTTATTAAATCTTTATTGCACAGGTGTACAAAGGTTCAGACTAAAAATGTCATTGGTGGGGTGTTCACCAGAGGCAATGGCATTAGCGCATTCTCTCAGCCTACCCAGACAAGCATAAGTGGCTGCACAGAAACCCTCTTGGTTTTGTTCTTTATTGGCACATGCACATTGTGCTCCTTCCAGGTTGCACATCTATGCAAGCAAAGAAGTGAATGTGTTCTTAAATACTGTTCACAGCTTGGGTCCCCCAAAGACTTAGTAGATGCCATGCACTACCTTGGGTAACAACTGACTGACCAACAGACTATTCTGAGCTGCATCACAGCAATAATTTTATCGGTATCTCTGCACAAACACACGCACACAGCCAGAATTTCCCATTGTCTCCCTCATGCCCGTGGCTGTGCAGACACTCCTTATTCTGAGCATAACCCTGTATACCACTGAAATAAATTTCCTTACTTATCAAACAAGTCAAAATAAAGACTCAATCACAACAGAATAAAAATTATTGCTCTAACTAGATCTGGTACCTTGCAATCCATTGCTATGGAGTACAGAGGATGCAGTAATATGTCCAAAGCACTTAATCTCTCTCTCTCAGATTCTAATCCCTCTTTTCCTCTCCTCCCCATGCAATCTGAATTCCGGTGAATTATATGAAACAGGTAAATGTCCCATTAGTGGATATCCAGGATTTGTTTTGGGCTGCTATGTTATGTCTAGCTGTCTGCAAGTCTCTAAAAGTGTAAGAGAAATTTTGTACAGCCTTTTCTAAAGTTTACTTTAGAGAGACATTTGTTTGACTAAAAGAAAAGGAGTACTTGTGGCACCTTAGAGACTAACCAATTTATTTGAGCATGAGCTTTCGTGAGCTACAGCTCACTTCATCGGATGCATGAAACTGCCAGTTTCCACGGTATGCATCCGATGAAGTGAGCTGTAGCTCACGAAAGCTCATGCTCAAATAAATTGGTTAGTCTCTAAGGTGCCACAAGTACTCCTTTTCTTTTTGCGAATACAGACTAACACGGCTGTTACTCTGAAATTTGTTTGACTATTTCAAGAAGGAGCAGCTGTTAGATGGGGGTCCCCTGGAGTGGGTGAGGAATATCTTGAATTCCAGGTCCTCAGCCTTTAACTGCCCATCAAACGCCTTCGGGAAGGCAATGGTTATCCCTCAAGGACAGACACCATGCTTAGCAATAAGACAATGCTTTATGGGAGCCTGTATGTCCCAGTCAAGAGAAAGGAGTAGATCCCACATAAATATTATGCAAAGACCTTTTCCCCCTACAACAACACTAAGCTTGGCACAATTTAATACATTTTCAGTTTTACGGTGGTGCTGCAAGGGCCTCCCTGAACAGCTGCGAGGTACTGAATCCCTGCAGGAGCAAGATATAGAGAGGACTATGGTCCTGGCAGGGCAGAGCAGTGACCCCCTCAGCCTGGATTGCAAGATCAATGAGTTCCCAGCCACAGGGGAGGCCACCATGCTACTGAATGACTCCTGCTAGGGGAAGGCCACCGCATCCCCAGACAGCAAGTGAGTAAGTGAGCAGGACTGTGGCAACAGCGTCGCAGAGGGCTCCCTGTGCAGCCACAGGAACAGTGACGCAGATCCCTACAAGCAAACAGTGCAGAGAGGCCAAAAGATTTTTGTTAATTTCAGTGCATCAGGCAAAATCCACATTTACTAAGAACTAACAAACAATTTAAATCGAATCCTACCAAGCCTAAATAATACAATGCACCCAGTACTGCATGCCTAGATAAACAAATTAATGCTGTCTACCCTGCACAGAATCCCCAGCCATGCAACTCGCCACCTCTGAGTTCTGGAGCAAAGAACTCCAGATGATTGGACTAGATGACCTTCTGAGACCTCTTCCAACCCTAATCTTCTATGATTCTATGAGTTATGAGCTTGGGTTGCTGCTCCTTGGTCCTGATGCAACTTTTCTGGGAGGGAGGCAGGAGGAGGAAGGTGGGGGGTGATGGAGGAACTCCTCAGTAAATCAAAGTTTATAACGTGGCCCACTCAGCCTGTGCTAAGGCTCACAACTACTTCAAATGTGAAAGTGAAGCGTCACATTCCTTTATGACATGAATTTCAGTGAAATAACTGTCATTCACTGAGTTATCCCACTGTCCTCAAACTCTGAATTGAATATGCTTGCCTACACAGGTGCATAATAGACCTCAAGCACTTTAATTGCTGAACAATTATTCTGACGCTCTGTACCTCAGGGGAACACCTTACACCCCCATGTTCATCTTTATAAAATAATTATGTGGTATCCAATGCAACGTTTGTCATGTTGGGTATCTTCGGAAGGCTCATAATGCTCTGAGCATGGTTGTTATAGTAATTGTTACAGTATGGTTATAGGTTATAATTTTATGTATATAGTTATGAGGCTAAAAATGTATCCTCATGGCTTAAAGCAAGCCCATGCAAAAACTCTCCAAGAACAGAGACAGTTCACACCTCATTAGGGCATGGATAGGACAAACCCAGCCCAGCCTCACAGAAACAACTGACACTGTCTTAGGCAGCAACAAAAGAATCTGTTAGACCCTCGAGGGAGCCACCCCCTTCCTTTGGGCAGTTTGGGACTGCGATGAGGTAATGCTCACCTGACTCTGAAAGGGGGCGGGGGGCAAAGCCAAGAGGAAAGAAAGGACATGATACAAGGGAGAGACATTTTGCCGTGCTCTCTCTCTCTCACCTACAGACTGAAGCGCTGATCAAAGGGGAGAGAGCTAGCTTGTGGTGAGAAGCATCTAAATTTTTAAGGACACAAAGTGTTAAGAACAGCTTAGAATGCATTTTGCATTTATTTCATTTGACCAAATCTAACTTGTTATGCTTTGACTTATAATCACTTAAATATACCTTTACAGTTAATAAATCTGTTTGTTTATTCTACCTGAAGCGATGCATTTGGTTTGAGGCGTGTCAAAGACTCCCCTGGGGAGTACAAGCCTGGTACATATCCTTTTCTTTGTTAAATTGACAAACTTATATAAGCTTGCAGCGTCCAACAGGCATAACTGGACACTGCAAGACAGAGGTTCCCAGGGTTGTGTCTGGGACCAGAGATATTGGCTAGTCATTCACTTGCAAGTAGCTGGGAGCAGCTTACATGCCAGAGGCTGTGTGTGAACAGCCCAGGAGTGGGAGTTCTCACAGCAGAGCAGGGTAAGGCTGGCTCCCAGAGTCAAGGACTGGAGAGGCCTAGCAGATCACTGGTCCAGATAATACCCAAGGGGAACGTCACAGTCATTTATTACAAACCAACTATATACAAGCATATACCGGGGGGGGGGGGGGGGGCTGGGGGGGGTAGAGGGATAGCTCAGTGGTTTGAGCATTGGCCTGCTAAACCCAGGGTTGTGAGTTCAATCCCTGAGGGGGCCATTTAGGGATATGGGGCAAAAATCGGTCAGATGATTTAATTGAGGATTAGTCCTGCTTTGAGTAGGGGGTTGGACTAGATGATCTCCTGAGGTCCCTTCCAACCCTGATATTCTATGATTCTAAACAAACATTTAAAACTCTGTTAAATCTAAAAAAAAATAAAATAATGCAACCACCTACACAGTCATTCTCAAAAGTGCTGAAACATGCGTAAGAAAGTACTGATCATACATCCTAAAATCCTCTGTACATTTGAAAAATCCTTTCTGACCCTTGTGCGAGAGATGTACCCCAACTACAAGAAACAGTGAGGTGTCAGACCTTGTAAATATTTCTGTCACACAATACAAATTTTTCAATTAGCCATGAACCCTCCAATTTTCCAATTAATGTTCTTCTAACACTTATTAATAGCTTTCATATTGTCACTGTAGTGATTATTCAGAGGCTCAGCCAAATTAAAGGAAACTATCACAGCTCCTGGGCACAAGTCACTGATGCAGTCCAAATCTGCACTCATACATCGTGTTAGCAGTACACCAGGAATAAGGCCCAAATAATTTCTGCCTCACTGAATCACCATGTCTGACACATCACAACCTCTTAAGTCACCAGTGAGACACTGCACAGTGGGCAAAACATGATTCCAACCTCTTTTTTCTCTCTCCACACAAATCAACTTGCAATTAGTAATCTCCATGTCATGGTGTACTTACTACTCTCCTGCAAACTTCTCCAACATTGTGATCCAGGAATTGCCCAGAAACCACACATTAGCATCTCTGGCAGCACACACATATTTTTCCTCAGCAATCAAGGTAGCCATGCTGTCAGTTCCAAATCTCTGAGCTATGTTTCTTTGGAAAAAAAAAAAAAAAAACATTAATCTGTCCTGAGATCATGAAGTAGCCACCTGGCCTCACCCTTCCCCCAGGGGCTAACAATATACAGATTTTCTCAAAAACAATGAGGAGTCCGGTGACACTTTAAAGACTAACAGATTTATTTGGGCATAAGCTTTCGTGGGTAAAAAACCATACTTCTTCAGATACAGAAGTTTTTTACCCACGAAAGCTTATGCCCAAATAAATCTGTTAGTCTTTAAGGTGCCTCTGGACTCCTCATTGTTTTTGTGGATACAGACTAAAACGGCTACCCCTCAGATTTTCTCAATCAATCAGAGGGGTACAAAACCTAAACCAGGAGAATATGAAAGAATATTGAAACTTGTGTTGCCTCCATTTACCCCACTCCTTTTTCTGTGTCATCTATTTTGATTGCAAGCTCTCAGGGGCAGGATTCTGATAAGCACTTAGCAGAAGCAGTTGCAGCAGGTAAAACAACACACTGGAGGAGGGGAAGATGAGCTCCAAGTGAAGCCAACAGGTTCCCTCCCTTTCCCAGCACTCCTTAGACAGAGAACTCCTGCCCCTAGGAACACCAGGCTCTATCCCTCCCCACAACCATGTGGCTCTGGAGAAGCTGCATAGAACCAGCTAAAGTCTCAGCTGGCAACAAACAAAGAAGCAGCTGCAGATGGCATTATCGGACACATGATGATGTCATCTAAAGGTTCGTCTACACTGCACACTCCTTTTGGTAGCGTGTAGAGTACATAGACGACATACTCCCCTAGCACTGTTAATAACTAGCACCGTAGATGGACAGGCACTGCTTAGGTCAGTTAACAATATGCCTGAACCCTGCGCGTACCCAACATGGCTCTCTGTTCGCGCAAGCACTACCTGTCCTGCAGCTGCCTCCCCAAAGCTAGGGTCCTTCCCCATGGCAGTGAAAGACTCTGGCAGTAGAGAAGCAGCAGAGCCAAGCCTTTCCGCACTTCCTACCCCTGCCAAAGCCTTCACTGACATGTAGCTACGCTGCAGCGTGGATACAGCTTGCTTTGCACAGCAGTATGTAGTAACACATAACCTACACACCACCACAAGGTGTGTGTAGTGTAGACATAACCTGTTTTCTAGTTTTTCCTTTGGACATTCCTCTGCTGATTAGTTGTTTACTCTACCCCCCTCCCTCATGGTCTCTTCTCTTAAATCTCACTCCATCTGCCCTCCACACTCCCCCCCCCCCCTTCTGCATTTTCCATCTCCCTTCCTCTTTCTGTTAACCTCAACCCACCTAATCACAATGCCCCCCCTCACAAAAAACCTCCAAGGCACTAACATGTTCTCAAACCATCACTGGATTCACCTTATTTGTATTTTATATCCCTTTGCCCTACCCTTTGTCTATTTAGATTACAAACTTTTAGGGGCCGGGACTATCACTATGTTTGTATACTACCTAGAAAAATGGGACCTCTTTCTCAATTGACATCTAGGTGCTATCACAAAACAAAAATATCTTAGCACATATTTGGGTACTATAATAGTTTTCTAATATTTTTGGAAACTTGAAACAGTCATCTCTTTATTTCCCATCTTTTGTTGGTGTTAAACATTTGAGCCAAACATAACTACTATTAGAAACAAGATAACTTCTGACAGTCAAGACATAATCCTGCCCTTTTCTTTCCTGATAGTCCTGGTGTCTACCAAAGGAGAACGCAGACGTTTCCATCAAACACAGCCTCACTAGTTCAACCACCTTACCAGATAAGCACCAGATAAATTCAGTTAAGATTTTTAAAGAGCAATGACTGTCCTTTAAGTACAGAGAATGCAAAGTCCTAATCACGCTCTTCATCTTAAGAATCATACAACTATCAGAAACATTCACCCAAGTTATCAGCAGAAGACAGGTGAGCTCTCCAAGTAAGCCAGTGCCATAACTCAGGTCAGATCCTCCACTACCAGGTGGAGATTTCACCCTTTCCTTAAAATGGCACACTCCTCCAAACGAGCAGCAGTAAGAAAGAAAGCGATCTTCTCCAAAACAGTCTCTAGAAAAGATTCCAGGTTCTGAAGGGTACAATCCACAGAGGAAAATATCTATCTGCAGAGCCACAGAAAAGCTATATCAAATATAGCTTGTCAAGTCCAGTCCTCATTGGCCCCTAGACTGATTCTCCCTTCCTTCGTCTCAAGACTGCTTTCAGCACATGAAGTTTCTAACCCCAATAAAAGGAACAAGGACCATTATGGATTTTGTGGACCAAAACTTTAAAAGCACACTGGGGTGCGGCTTTGAATATTTGCCCATTGTCCTACAAAATTACTTTAAATCTCCAGTCTTTGCTCACATGTCTTTATCATACAGTCCATGTATCACCCTAAATCTAAAGTTGCCTGCAAAAGTCAAGAAAAAGCTAAAGATTTACAAGTTAGCACTCTGCTTCCTGTATAACTATCTACATCATTGCTAGTTTTTCCACTAAAACCCTTCCCTGTTACATTCTAGCTTGCCACAATATGTGGCTTAGAGCTTTGGACACAGACCTCCAAGGACAATCTCATTCTTTTCTATACAGGTTCTTAAAATGCACGGATCATGGTAATATCCAAATACTTTCCAGTAGCATGCGAAGTGATGTGACTACACACCTGTCATATATTGTCTCTCATCCTCTCCATGAGGGAGAAGTATGTTCAGGGGAGTATAGTAACTCACTTAAGGTCCTCCCGCTTAACGTTGTTTCAATGTTACGGCTCTGCTCCATTACAGAACATGCTCATTTAAAGTTGTGCAATGCTCCCTTATAATGTCATTTGGCCACCTGCTTTGTCCACAGCTTGCAGGATTCTCCAGAACAGCAGCGACTTTATGAGACAGCATTGCACAATTTGTAACAAGGTGGGCTGACAGCCCCCCTGTCAGCTCCCCTACACCTCCCCCAGGGCCTCCCATCCGCCAGCACACCCTGCGGATCAGCACGTTCCCCCCACTCCCCCCTTGAGCAATCAGCTGTCTTGAGGCATTAAAGAGGCTGGGGGAGGAGGAGCAAGAATGCGGCACGCATCATCCCCCCTCTGCCTCCTGCCCGTGGTAATCAGCTGTTTTGCGGCGTTCAAGGGGAGGAGCAAGGATGCAGCGTGCAACCTCCTCCCTCCCTCCCCTGCCTCCTGCCTGTGGCAATCAGCTGTTTTGCGGTGTTCAGGAGGCTGGAGGACGAAGGGAGGAGCGAGGATGCGGCGTGCTCCGGGGAAGAGGTGAAGCAGGGGTGGGAAGAGGCGCGGCAATGGTGGGGGCATGGGGGAAGGGGTGGAGTGGGCAGGCCCGGGGTTGACCCCCCCCCCCCCCAAAGGCGGTGCCTGTGCTTTCACAATAGGGGAAGCTCCCCCTGTTGCTGTACAAGGTGCTTCCTAGTCTACAATGGCACCTTCAGCTGCCTTGTTGTCTGCAGTGAGCTGTTGTCTGCATGTGGGGTAAGGCAGGGGCACCTCCCAACAACAGTACAGTGCCTGTATTAAATTGCTTATTTAAAATTGTTTAAAAACTTATACTGTCTATGTATATAATGCCTTTTGTCTGGCAAAAAAAATTCCCTGGAACCTAACCCCCCCCTATTTTCATTAATTCTTATGGGAAATTAAATTCGCTTAAAGTTGCATTTTTCAGGAATGCGTTAAGTGAGGAGTTAGTGTCTGCTCCCACATCCACTGCTTTTTTAATATGTGTTGTTAAGTGTTTATAGTAGAGAAGGCAAGGTGAAAGAAATGCACCTTGTACTTGGAACAGAAAGTGGTGAGGCTTGTGGTAGTACTTAGTCGTGGAGGGGTGGGCTGGCTGATTCCAATGTCTCAGACAACCCCTGGAGAAAGCTTGGTCTCCCACACAGACAACCTTTACTCTTATTGTTGAGAGTTCCACTGTGCCAGAGGAGTGGGGTTGTCGACCATGGTCTTCATACCTGAGCTTTAGACAATTTTTTAGATATCCTGGGCCCAGGCCAAAGAGCACTTTGAAGATAACGACTGAGATCTTGAACTTGATTCTCTAGTCTATGGGAAGCCAGATTAGAGAACAGAATACAGATGTGATGTGCTTATGGTATCCTGTGTTGCTGAGGAGATGGGCTGCAGCCTTCTGCAATAGGAAGAGTTTCCTAAGTTCTGAAGGTTTCACGCCCAGGTATATCATGTTGGTGTAGTCCAGCTGAGAAGTGCCAAAGCCATGAATAACTAAGGCCAGGTCTTTGTCCACCATGATGGGACAGAGTCTCTTAGCTAGAGATGGAAGAAAGCACTGCTTGCAAATGTTGGATTCCTCACTGATGCTGAGTCTCACTTGCCAAGAGTACTCCTAGACTATGGACTGAACTGACCAATTGAGGGTGTATGTCTCAACTAACGGAAACAGCACCATGACTGCAGGCTTTTCAGGATGCTTTCCTTTGCCCACCAGCCTCACCTCTGTCATTCAAGCTCCCTTTGGTGAGATAACACTTTTCAGGGGATCCCCCCAAAAGACACCAACAAATTCCTCAGACTTGAATGAGATCTTGCCCAACCAATCCTCTTTCAGGAACGTAAGGGAAAATTTCAGCTGCCACATCTCTTTTCCTCCACCAGCCAAAAGCCCCTCTGCGGTGTCTTCTCTAGAGAACAAAATCTTTTCAGCCAAGGAACTCACCGTCTTCATAGGAAGACTGAAGAACTTTCTCCTCCTGAACCATACCTCCTGACAGATGTGCTCTGAAGATTATTCACGCAAGTCTTCTCAGTAATTCCCACACCCTTCCTTTTTGGCCTCCTCACCACCCCATAAAGTAACAATCTATTTAAGAATGATTGTTCTAGTTCCAGCCAACAAGAAGTTCTTCAGTTTCTATTCAAGGTTCTTTGTGGATACAAAGAACATGGCATTTCAACTTAAATCTGGTAGTACATAAACCCCATTTCTGCACAGAATCTGTGACTCATCTCATTCAAGAATTATCTCTGAAAAAATACCTTCCCTCTGTTAATCTCAAAGAGGCCTACCTTTAAATTCTGTTTAGTTCAGCTCACCCGTGTTATATTTACTTCACAATTGAGGACAACTGATTGTGGTAAGTAATGCCCTTTGGTCTCTTCTACTCACATTTTCATAGAGATGACAGTCATAGCAATAGCGAGTCTGAAACAAGGCAGCATCCAGAATTATCAATATATGGACAACCTGCAGTGAGGACTCAATCATACTAAACTGCTTTTCTTAATACCCAAAGAACTATCAAGGTCCTGGTGAACCACAATTTTGTTTTTAACCCTGAGCAAGAAACTCAGAAGCTTCCACACATTTCAGAATCAAAGAACTTAGTAAGTACCCACTGGCCATGCCTCCACTAAAGAGGCACAGGTGGAGCCTGTATCAAGTACGTTCCCTGGGCACTGCTGGGACTACTAGGAAGAGGCTGGCTCATCAACTGATCCCACCTCTATCGGTTCAGCTTTCCATCCTCTGGTAAAAATCTTTTCTTCTTCAGTGACAAGCCCCTAAATGGCAATATAGCTGTCATGTGGTTTTCCAGATAAAGAAGTGGCAAGTTCACTTTTCCAATTGTTAATATTCTATGTTTTGTAGATGTATAGTAGCTGTTTGTAAAATTGGTTATATTTCTCAAACTAACATTATCGCAATCCCATAACGTCAGGGCACGTCAATGAAAGCATGTCAACTGGCCAAGCTTTGTCGCTTCTCAGCTGGACTAGAGCAATGCAACGTACTTGGGCACGTATTCTTCAGCATTTACCAAACTCCACAAGCAGGGAATGTTGTAATGTGTCTTCCTCAGCAACACAGGCTACTGCTAGCACTTCAAACCCTTCCTCCACTCACTAGTCGCTGCATACAGATTTTCAAATCAAGGTCAAAGTCTCAGGTCTTATCTTCAAGGCGCTCTGTGGCATGGGCCCAAGAGAGCTAGAAAGGCCGCCTACAGACCCAGGATGAAGACTGCGGTGCACAACTCCGCTCTGGGGCCAGTCTTTAGCACCGTGGAATGAAGGTCTCCAGAAACCGAGGTCCGTCCTGACCTCACCACTCTCTGCTGCCAGTGCAAGGTGTAGGTCTTTGACTTGCCTTCTTAACCACGAAGCCCCAGGTCCATTAAAACAGCCCCTACTCACTACACAACTGCCTCCCCTACGGAGCGACCCCGCAGGCCAGGAGTTAACGCGCTGCCGAGGTGGGCAGCGTGAGCTCAGCGAAGGCGGGGGCGGGGCGAGCCGAGAAGAGCGAAGCGAAGCGAACCGGACGCTCCCCCTGACAGCACCTCCGTCCGGCGCAGCGCCTCTCGGCGACGTCGCCGCCGACCCCAGGGAGGCCCGACCCGCAGCCAGGCCGCGCTCCCAGCATCCCTCGCGGGACCCCGGGTCTCTCCGCTGTGGGGCGTGGCCGGCGGGCCCCAGAGAGCCTGCGGGGCCCGGGCTGCGCGGCGGGGAGCCCGCCCGGGGCCGGGCGCGGAGGAGCGGCGTGGGCCCAGCGGCCCCGCGCCGCGTGCGGCGGCCCCAGCCGTTACCTTGGGCTTCTCCTCGGACATGGCGGCGTCGGACGGGTCCGGCCTGGCGGGAGCGCGGAAGAGGCACAGTCACGCTTTCAGCTCCCGCGTCTCTCCCGCCGCAACTGTCCGCGAGAGCGCGCTTCGCCCCCCAAATCCCCGGCCTCTGATTGGTTCCGGCGGGACCACGTGCCGGTGCGCGCTCACGAGGCGCGCTCGCGAGCAATGCCTCGTCGGGGGCGCGCTTTAGGGGCGGAGGCAGGTAGCGCTGGGAAGTGCGTCATCGGGGAACCGGAAACGGCGGAGGAGGACGCCAACGGGGGGAGGGGCGAAGCAAGTGGTGTTGAGAACGAGGTGGGTAAAGGGGAAGAGGGAGCTCCCCGCAGAACCTGGGGCGGCACAGAGCCCCATGGGTCAGCTCCTTCCAGAACCTGGGGGATGGGCAAGGGAATGGGGACAGCTCCCCAAAAAGCCCTGGGGGAGGGGCAAAGAGAGCAGGAGAGCTCTGCACAGAACCTATGGGGAGGGGCAGCACAGAGCCCCAGGATCAGCTCCCAGGGAGAGTGGGGGAGGAGCGAAAGGGGCCCTGGTGTTCTATTGCCTGTCAAAGGGCCTGGGGCTGCCACAATCACAACTGCTAGCCAGAAGCACCTTTGCCATGGGGAGGCAGCAAGTAAGGTATGTGGTAGTTTGGGTAGTGGTAGCTCCCCTGTCTGAGACACCCAAAGGTACAAGTACAGATAATGCAATAACAGCTCTGCAATAACACTTTTCACCAGCAGGTTGAGATCAGTATTGTTACCCGCATTTTAAAGATGGGAAAACTGAGGCTGCATATGGGTATACAAATATTTGGATCCCTATGTGTGTGTGCTCATGACTGCCCCCCCGCTTCCGCACAAACACCTACGTTCATGGAAGTGTATAGCTCTACCCATATGCATAGCTAATGGACACTACATATATGTAGAAATGAACACATACACAGTGATGCAGGTACCTGCATAAACATGTATGACCACATGCACACAGGAAATCAGGCACAAATATGCTGGTACATGAAAAAACATGAACAAACATATATGCTCTAAACAGCCATCTTGAAAACCCACATACACACTGAAGCTGTATCCACATCCCAACCTGTGCGCGCACATGAAAGAAAACTTGCACAAAGTATACATACGTTCTGTTTTCTCCTACATTGCCCAAAAACATAGACATGTGAATGAGCATACATGTATGCGTACACAGCTTTGCACATATGCAGATACACAAAACACACAACTGTATATGCTCACAAAAACAAAGGAACCACATACTTGTGCATATACAGCAGTAATATACAGGCATACTAAATGTGTACACATAAATGCCCCGAAACAATTCAGACTCATACACAAAAGCACACATGTTCATGTACAAAAAACTGCACGTATGTATACATATGTTGGGGGCGTATTTTCCTAGGAATGGATATGCATAACATGCTAATGCATATACAAGACATGTTAGACATGAGATCAGACTAGATGATCACTATGGTTCCGTCTAGCCATGGAATCTATGAAAAGACTTCATACAAAATCACACAGATGCATACATAGTATCATACTTATGAATGCATGAGTGCATATATGTATACTCACAACCCCTCACACATACATATGCATGTATGTATATAGATGTGTGCACACCCAAGCAGTAGTTCACACATGTCAATGCAATGTACTTCCCTTGTAGAATTAATATGAGTTACATATAAGGGACAGGGTTAGCAATCCCAGGCTTGCTTACACCATAAATTGCTCTCTTTTGGTGAGGAAGAGAGACTGACTGCTGGTCCCATGACTTTTGTATAGCAGCCAAAGTAATTTCCCACCATCCAGTATCCTAACAGAAATAGTCTTTCTACCTATTTTCTATTAGGAATTACTGCATGTGCACTATATGATTTGCAGCAGTTATTCTTAAAAAGCATTCCTTGAATTGGTACAGCCACTAGTGATGGGATGACAGAGGTCACCTGCAAACAGGTAAGTTATTTTAGCAATGAAGATAGCTAGGGCCAGACAAGACTGAACCCTAACCAGTATAACAATTTGTAATCAATGGTATAGGAAATCTGTGGTCTTCCAGGTACTCCGCCGTTGTCACTCTGTTGCACAACCTGGCCTCTCAGAACTTCCTGGAGTCAAACTAGAGCTGCTGCTCGAAAAGCACAGGCCCCTACTTCTTGAGATAATTAAGAAACTGAGCAGTAAATGATAACTTAGTGAAACAGTTCTGATTCTCTCCAGTAGAGGACAGTGACACACATACGTTGTATGCAGCATAGTTGTAGCTGCGGGGGTCCCAGGATATTAGAAGGTTTCAGAGTAACAGCCGTGTTAGTCTGTATTCGCAAAAAGAAAAGGAGTACTTGTGGCACCTTAGAGACTAACCAATTTATTTGAGCATGAGCTTTCGTGAGCTACAGCTCACTTCATCAGATGCATACTGTGGAAACTGCAGCAGACTTTATATATACACAGAGAATATGAAACAATACCTCCTCCCACCCCACTGTCCTGCTGGTAATAGCTTATCTAAAGTAATCGTCAGGTTAGGCCATTTCCAGCACAAATCCAGGTTTTCTCACCCTCCACCCCCCCACACAAATTCACTCTCCTGCTGGTGATAGCCCATCCAAAGTGACAACTCTTTACACAATGTGCATGATAATGAAGTTAGGCCATTTCCTGCACAAATCCAGGTTCTCTCACTCCCTCACCCCCCTCCAAAAACCCACCCCCATACACACAGACTCACTCTCCTGCTGATTTGGACGAGCTATTACCAGCAGGACAGTGTGGGGCCTAACTTCATTATCATGCACATTGTGTAAAGAGTTGTCACTTTGGATGGGCTATCACCAGCAGGAGAGTGAATTTGTGTGGGGGGGTGGAGGGTGAGAAAACCTGGATTTGTGCTGGAAATGGCCTAACCTGACGATTACTTTAGATAAGCTATTACCAGCAGGACAGTGGGGTGGGAGGAGGTATTGTTTCATATTCTCTGTGTATATATAAAGTCTGCTGCAGTTTCCACAGTATGCATCTGATGAAGTGAGCTGTAGCTCACGAAAGCTCATGCTCAAATAAATTGGTTAGTCTCTAAGGTGCCACAAGTACTCCATTTCTTTTTGAGGATATTAGAAGTTAGTCCAGTAAAAGATATTACCTCACCCATCTTGTCTGTCTAGTGATACACATAAACCATTGTCCCAAGGTTATTTTCATAAGAATTTTTTCTCCTGAGCTACCTCCCCCCATTCATAATTGTACAAACCACCCCTTCCATTGACTAATAATAAATAATACCTAGCTGTTACGCATCACTTTTCATTCATAAATCTCTAATAACATCTCTTGGGCAACTACAACAGTTTTTACCTAAAAAAGTAATAGGAGGAACGTATTTTTAGTGGTCTTTTTATATAATTTAGCAGCAGGAAACAAGGATGGGAACAACCATCTCTCCCTGGACAAATCATGAGGTGCAGTTTGAGAACTTCTGCCACACCCAGTCCATTACAACAAAAAAGAGTAACCTGATAAACTGAAAATCTATTATGGTCTGTTATGTATTCAGTGCTGCTGCTAAGAGTCCTGGATTCTGAAGCAGGTGCTCTGTGACTCAGTGATTCCACCACACCTCAACACAGAGAGATCCAAGTCAGGTTTAGTCTAGCTTGTGATTCTAAGCATGTCACTGCTGGAGGGGCTTTTCCCTTCACACAGAAGAGCTCCCAATCTCCCAGAAAACAGTCCTTTAGAACAAGGGGGGTAAAGCAGGTCAGGGAAAGAAAACCAATTTGGAACATGTGCAGGTGATGATGTTGGTCATTGTTTCTAGCTAATGGGTGGTTGCCAGCAAGCAAATGTCTCTTTTTAACTGTGATTGCTCAATCAAAACCCACCCTCCCACCACAATTTCCTTCCTCTTTTCCTGCTAATGTCTGACCTAATGCTTTATTCTTTAGCTTATCTCTGCCTTCTTTCCAATGCTAAATTTACTGCTTTAACGTCTCTGCTTCAGTTACAGAAAGTGTCTTTTTCTTGGAGTTGCCTAACCCGTACTCCCTTTCAATAGTCTCTCTCTTTTGTCCAGGTCTTTCTGTTCCTACAGAACCTATCCTTTCCATATCCCAACTAGAGCTGGTTGGGAATTTTTGGATGAAATGTTTTTTCGATCAGAAAATGCTGATTCATTGAAACTAAATTTTTTTCACAGAAACATAAGTTTTCTCAGATCCAGGATGGAATCTCTGGTCAAAACCAGAGTGAAAACACAAGAACCCAGAATAGACACTAGCCCAGTGGTGAGGAGCACTCACCTGGGAGACCCAGTTTCAAGATCTTGCTCTGCCTGATTTGCAGTCGGGACTTGAAGCTGGGTCTCCCAGATGAGAGCCCTAACCGCTAGGCTATTGGCTGTTCTCTTACCCTCAATCTCATTTTTCAGGAAAGGTCTTGGATTCATTTTGCTACAGAATGGGAATTTTATTGCAGGATGGACAAAATAGAGCACCCAGCTCTATTCCCAACTCAACTAATTGCCCTCCTACCCCACTTCAAGATTTCTGGCTACTGAATGGAGGATGCTCCTGGCACTCAGCCAAGCCAGACATAAGGACTCCTTCCCATTCTCTGTTCTGAGCCTTAAATCAGCTCTCTTTTTCCAACAGAGTACATAAATCTGCTGGGGCATAATAAGATAAATAAGAACAGCCATACTGGGTCACATCAATGCTCCATGTAGCCCAGTATCATGTCACAGAATCATAGAATATCAGGATTGGAAGGGACCTCAGGAGGTCATCTAGTACAACCCCCTGCTCAAAGCAGGACCAATCCCCAATTAAATCATCCCAGCCAGGGCTTTGTCAAGCCTACCTTAAAAACTTCTAAGGAAGGAGATTCCACCACCTCCCCAGGTAACACATTCCAGTGTTTCACCACCCTCCTAGTGAAAAAGTTTTTCCTAATATCCAACCTAAATCTCCCCCACTGCAACTTGAGACCGTTACTCCTTGTTCTGTCATGTGCTACCGCTGAGAACAGTCTAGAGCCATCCTCTTTGGAACCCCCTTTCAGGTAGTTGAAAGCAGCTATCAAATCCCCCCTCATTCTTCTCTTCTGCAGAAGAAACAATCCCAGTTCCCTCAG